>NC_057803.1:51451227-51765441 GCF_018294505.1 Triticum aestivum
ACCATCTCAGTAGTGGCCGTGAGCGTATCTGGGGTCGGCTCGTTGGTTGCCTCCATCTTCTTGGAGCTCTCTTTCTCATGGGGATCAGCCTCCCGCGTCTGCTCCAATATCGGCAGATCTTTGCCAGGTTCTCCTTGGTCCATCATGAAACTGACGAATACTAGGAGACCACTGAAAGGAAAACACAATCGCAATGACAATGAAAAAAAAAGAGAGTGAGGATCGGTTACTCCTTTGCAAAAGTTCTTTTTTTTCTCTGAATGAAAATATACCAACATCACGGATCCGCTTACCTTCCCTTCGTTCGGAGAGAAGAACAGTGGCAGATGCGAGTGTTGCCTTTCTTGAAGACGGTGAGGGAGAAGGGGATTCAACGAAGAGTGAAATGATGGTTGCTTCGTCCGTCAAACTTAGACTGCGGGGAGGTGGGGTTTTGTGACACGACGGCTCGTTATGGCCGCGCTACGACCGGGGTGACTCTCCGCCTGCATACTGCCTTCTAATTTGGTGGATGTCATTTGGGCCTGCGCGCTGCATGGCCCGCATGTCGGTGAACAAAAGTATAACGACATTCAGTAGAGGGAGATGTTTCAATGACCTAGGAGGATCTAGAACCGGTAGAGTGTCTCCACTGTACTAGTAGTAATTGTTTTTCTGGGTAGCTATAGAGTGTCTCCACTGTACTAGTAGTAATTGTTTCTCTGGGCCCAAGACAAAACGGCCCATCCACACTAGTAAATAGTGAAATCAATTCAAAAGCCCATATATTTACTGAATTGACGGATGGGTATGTCGAAGAGCAAAAAAAGGAGTTTCAGGTGGGAAAAAGAGCTTCTGAACGTGCCGGGCTTCTATTTACAACATATTGTGGTCATAATCTAGTAAATTATTTGACCCAGGATGTTCATTCTATGGACCTGACCAATCCATTTGTCTGTGACTGCCGAAAACAATGCTGGAATTAGATGTTGTTGCCCTTTTCAATCTAGTTCTTTTTGTAAACCTGATGAACAATTAACCCTTGTGCTTTCGTACAGTTTGTAAGCTGGAGTTAGATGTTCCTGCCCTTTTCAACTCGGCTGTGACTGTCATATTTTCTTTGAAACAAGGCAAATGGCTTGCCATTCGTTTAATTTAGAGTGATATATTGTAACAAATCCCAACCAAGGGAAATAACATCACTCTCGTCGACTACTTGAGCTCACTGTGCATTACAGAAGCCAAGTGATTAGCCCCCACCAGCACCCACAAACTTATTTCGAACTAGCACATCAAATGGGCTGTAAATTTTCATAGGAAAGACTGCATGACTGTGACAGATTTGGATTCTGACATTTCAGACCTGCGAGGAAATAGCCTATCCATGGTGGTGTCAACTTACTAGCCAGTCAACAAACAATTCTGCCTACCAGCCCTTGGATTGACATCCAACATCTGTCGTGTATCTTCTATCTCTTGTCTTCTTCTTCCTCCAGTCGCCGAAACCAAACCACCTCATCGGCTCCGCCTGCTCCCGCCTCCCATGGCTGGCTGTGCCTCCGCCGCCCTACTGTACGTACCCTCCAACGTTGGCCAGTCCCTCCCTCTATTCCCCCACATGTCCTGTTATTCTCCGGCGATGTCAGCCCCAACACGCACCCGTGCCCGAACCAGTCAACCCTCGTACTCCCCTCCGCCTGCGACTGGACCGGTGCATCTTCAACAACTCCTGTTCGTTCCGTCCGAGGCCTCGCCGTTGTCCTCCGCCTTGCGGCCTAGGTTCGCTCGCCATGCGCGGTGCGCCGCCCTCTTGCGTTGTCAATGTCGTCAACAACCGAGAGGAACAAGGAGATGATTGTACGTGGAGAGGATGATAGTAGGGACCCACCAGCGTCATGGCAGTACGCAAGCAAGTGCCTCTATAGTACAAGCCCAAAAATATGGTTCCTCCTAATGGTTGGACATTTGGGGCTCACGCCATTGTCAACGTAGTCAATAAACGAGAGAATTATACTACGAGCGGCTGACAACATGGACCCAGCAAGTCGCGCAGTTTTTTTGAGGAACAAGCAGTTGTTATTTATACTAGTTTTAGCGACGGATCAGGGTAACAACGGGGCTGTGGCCCGTCAAGCCAGGGTTTTATTTATGTTTACCACATCATGAGCCCAGTTGTGTTTTTTTCTTGCTGAAAATGGCTAGCCCAGTTTTATTTTTTCAAAAAAAATACCCAAACAAGGCCTAATTGCTTTATCGGCCCTGCTGGGCTGCAAATCTTTCAAGACGAGGAGAGTTTCATTCGGTTTGCCCAGAAATGGGCTGTACATTTTTAAAAAACATCAAACCGGGAATTAGTTTCAATTTTTTTCATTACAAGATCTTAAATTTCATTGATTTTTATGCATGGACAATTATTAGGATTTTATATTTAATAAATTATTTTTGAAAATAGTTTGAATGTGAATCAATATTTCCGGATTAAAAACAGTTGACCGCACCGAAATATGCAAAATTTTGTATACTTTTTAACCGTGGCCACAATATGGGGTGTAATGCTAACAAAAAGAAGATGGGCTCCAAAAAAATTCTTAAGAATTAGCAAATGGGCTGTACATTATTAGAAATAATGGCAGATGGGCTGTATGCTGTTTTCCACATATTTGAGGCTGACTTGTGCACCTACTACAGGTTGACACGTATGCTTTCATAAAAAAAGGTTGACGCACACGCAACGCCCTGTCAACTTAGTCAACACACGAGAGCAGTGACTCTTGGATGTCCATCCAACGACGGTCGTGCTTCTTCAATCTCTGCCCTTCATGCTCCAGCCGCTCAACCAAGCACCGGCGGGACTGCCTGCTCCCTCCTCCCGCGGCCGGCTATGCTGCCGTGCAGGCCTCACGGCCCCACCGTACTCCCATCGCTGGCCTATCCATCGCTCTACTCACCCACACATGCTGTTATTCTCCGGCGATGGCAGACGAACCAGTAAACCCTTGTACTCCTCCGCATGGAAAACAACTGTCGAGTATTCCCTGGCTCCATGTCGTTCCCTTCCTAGGCCTCGCCGTCGTCCACCGCCCTGGTGCTCTCGGCGCGGCCTGGTCAATGTGGTCAATGAATGACATCCATCGGAAGTGGACTGTACATGGAGAGGCTGATAGCTGGGTCCACAGCTGCACGCAAGGAAATGCCTCCTTATTACACGCAAAATAATGATTCCTCCACCTGACAGCTAGGACCCATAGGAAGGGCCTCTGTATTTTGCGAAAATACGTTCCGCCCGCTGACAGGTCGGACCCACCAGCTATATCTTCGCACGCAAGGAAGTGCCTCCTTATTACGCCCAAAAAATGAATACCCCCTGCTAGCTGGGACCCACCATATTGTTGGGCTGACTTGTGGGCCTACTAAGTTGACGGGGACGGAGGGCTTTGTCAACTCAGTCAATACTCCAGTGACCGTATGATGTCCATCCAACGGCCATAGTGCTTCTTCAACCTCTGGTCTTCTTGCTCCAGCCGCCCAAAGCAGCGCCGGTCGTGCCGCCTACTCCTGCCTCCCATGGCCGGCTGTGCTACCGTAGAGGCCTCACCGCCCCCATACTATTCCCACCACTGGCCAGGCCATCCCTCCACTCACACACACCCCCTATTATTCTGCGGCGACGTCAGCCTCACACCGCAGCCGAACCAGTGAACGCTCGTACTCCTCTTCGCATGGGCATCTACTGCCACGTCTTGCCCGGCTCCGTGTCGTCCCCTTCCTAGGCCTCGCCATGGTGCTCTCGGCGCGGTGTGGTCAATGTGGTCAACGACCGACTTCCATCGAAAGAGTACTGTACGTGGAGAGGCTGTCAGTTGGGTCCACGGCAGCCGCAAGGAAGTGCCTCCTTATTACACGGAAAATAATTATTCCTCCACCTGACAACGGGGACCCACCGGATAGGCCACCAGTATTTTGTGAAAAAAATCGTTTCCCCCTGAATGCTGGGACCCACCGGACGGGGCACCGTATTTCGCTAAAAAACGTCCCCCCCCCCCGCTGTCAGCTCGGACCCACCGGAAGTGCCTCCTTATTACGCACAAAAAATGAATAATCCCCCGGCTAGCTGGGACCCACCTTGGTGGGAGGCTGACTTGTGGGCCTACTAAGTTGACGGGGACGAAGGGCCTTGTCAACTTAGTCAATATGAACGATTCTAGCTCCTGTGACCGTACGATGTCCATCCAACGGCCATAGTGCTTCTTCAACCTCTCATCTTCTTGCTCCGCCCAAAGCAGCGCCGGTCGTGCCGCATGCTCCTGCCTCCCGTGGCCGGCTGTGCTGCCGCAGAGGCCTCACCGCCCCCTACTATTCCCACCGCTGGCCAGGCCCTGCGGCGACGGTAGCCTCACACCGCAGCCGAACCAGTCAACCCTCGTACTCCTCTTCCCGCGGGCTTCCACTACCGTGTCTTCCCCGGCTCTACGTCGTCCCCTTCCCAGGACTTGCCGTCGTGCACTGCCATGGTGCTCTCCGCGCGGCGTGGTCAAGGGACGACTTCCATCGGAAGAGTACTGTATGTGGAGAGGCTGACAGCTGGGTCGATGGACACAAACCAGTTTTTTTGTGATTTGCCAAGTAAGTCGCTTTGTCAGGCCTGTTGGGCTGCAAATCTTTCAAGACGAGGAGAGCTTTCATTCGGCTGGCCGAGAAAATGGCTCATCAGTAATGAGAAATGGGCTGTACATTTTTAAAACACATCAAACCGGCAATTAGTTTCAAATATCTTTTTTTCATTTCAAGATTTTAAATTACATTAATTTTTACGCGTGGAGAATTTGTTGGATTTTATATTGATATACATTTATTTTTAAAATCAGTTTGAATGTGAGTCGAAATTTCGAGATTAAAAACAGCTCGGACCGCACCGAAATATGCCAAATTTCGTATAATTTTTTAACCGTGGCCACAATATGGGCTGTAATGCTAACAAAAAGAATATGGGCTCCAAAAAAACCTTAAGAATTAGCAAATGGGCTGTAAATTATTAGAAATAATGGCAGATGGGCTGTATGATGTTTTCCACAGATTTGAGGCTTTCCTAAAAAAAGGTTGACGCACAAGCACTGACTATTGGATGTCCATCCAACGGCTGTCGTGCTTCTTCAATCTCTGCTCTTCCTGCTCCAACCACTCAAACAAGCGTCGGCGGGACTGCCTGCTCCCTCGTCCCCGCGGCCGGCTGTGCTGCCGCGCAGGCCTCACTGCCCCATCATACTCCCATTGCTGGCCTAGCCATCCCTCTACTCACCCACACCTGCCGTTATTCTCCGACGCTGGCAGACGAACCAGTAAACCCTCATACAGTCATACTCCCCTCCGCGTGCGAAACAACTGCCGAGTCTTCCCTGCCTCCGTGTCCTTCCCTTCCTAGGCCTCGCCGTCGTCCACCGCCCCGGTGCTCTCGGCGCGGCCTGGTCAATGTGGTCAATGACCGACATGCATCTGAAGTGGACTGCATGTGGAGAGGCCGACAGCTGGGTCCACGGCCGCACGCAAGGAAATGCCTCCTTATTACGCGCAAAATAATGATTCCTCCACCTGACATCAGGGACCCACCGAAAGGGCCTCTGTATTTCGTGAAAAAAAATGTTGCCTCCGCTGACAGCTCGGACCCACCAGCTATATCTTCGCACGCAAGGAAGTGCCTCCTTATTACGGACAAAAAAATGAATACTCCCCCTGTTAGCTGGGACCCAGTATAGTGGCAGGCTGACTTGTGGGCCTACTAAGTTGACGGGGACAGAGGGCTTTGTCAACTTAGTCAATATGCACGATTCTAGCTCAAGTGACCGTACGATGTCCATCCAACGGCCGTAGTGCTTCTTCAACCTCTGGTCTTCTTGCTCCAGCCGCCCAAGCCAGCGCCGGTCGTGCCTCGTGCTCCTGCCTCCCGTGGCCGGCTGCGATGCGGCGGAGGCCTCACCACCCCCAACTACTCCCACCGCTGGCCAGGCCATCCCTCTACTCACCCACAACCCCTGCTATTCTACGGCGACGACAGCCTCACACCGCAGCGAACCAGTGAACCCTCGTACTCCTCTACGCGTGGGCATCCACTTCCGCGTCTTCCCCGGCTCCGCGTCGTCCCCTTCCTAGGCCTCGCGATCGTCCACCACCCTGGTGCTCTCGGCGCGGCGTGGTCAACGTGGTCAAGGAACGGCTTTCATCGGACGTGGACTGTACATGGAGAGGCTGACAGCTGGGTCCGCGGCGGCAGCAAGGAAGTGCCTCCTTATTACGTGCAAAATAATTATTCCTCCACCTGACAGCATGGACCCACCGGAAGGACCACCATATTTTGCGAAAAAACGTTTCCCCCCTGACTGCTGGGACCCACCAGCTACACCTTCGCACGCAAGGAAGTGCGTCCGGGCAAAAAAAACAAAACGATTCGCTCCCTGACTGCTAGGATCCACTATTCGCACACGAACACGTCACCGTGTAATCTCGACGCCGTTGGTGATGCACTGTAGCTCACATCGAAGGAGACCCACCGGAAGCGCGGTACGCAAGACAATCCGGTGGGTGCTTTTGAGGACCCGAAACCCCACAAACCCAGGAGGGACCCCGTCAGGGCGCGCGGTGGCTATGGGCTGCCCTAGGTCGGCCTAACCGCCCCTAGGTGTCGGTGGGAACGACACCTATGGGATCACAAGAATCCCTACTGTGGTTAGCGGGGCGCGGGGTCGTGAGAAGAGCGGATCAAACAGATAGCACACGGTTTGTTTATCCAGGTTCAGGCCGTGAGGATGCATAAAAGCCTACTCCTGCTTTGGTGGATTGTATATCTGTGTTCTTGAGCTAGCTATGGGGCGTGAGGAGCTCCAAAAAGCCGAAATCCCCCTCTGGTCGCCTCGGGCCTCCTTTTATAGAAAAAAGGGGGTTGCCACAGTGCTACACAGGAGGTGGATAGGGTACAGTGCTGCGAGGTTATCCCTCGCATCACATGACAAGGCGCATTTAATGCGTCTTGCTTAGGTGTCGTTGCTTTATCGGGGACGGGGGAGAAACCTGTCTCGTCCGTCACTGCTCCTTCTTGTGTCGACACGCGCCCTGGCCAGCGACAACTGTGATGCCATGTAGGTAGGCAGGCAGCTGAGGTGGCGCGGTGGTGGGTCTTCACGGAGATCTGCATGCCGCCACGCGGGTGCCTGCCTAGCTCGTTGGGTCGGCAGCTGCATGCATGCGGTGGTGGAGGTTTAGTCGGCGTGGGCCTGATGGTGGCCCTGCGGGTGTCCTCGGCAAGGGCCTTGCCGGGGCCCCGGCAAGGGTCTTGCCGAGGCGCCTGCTGTCATCCCCGGCAAGGCGCTTGTCGGGGGCCTTGTGGTCTTCCTCGGCTGGGATCCCGCCAAGGGTTGTCGTCTCCTTAGTGTGTATCTGATCTTGAATGTCTTCACAAAGATCTGCATGCTGCCACGGGGATGTCTCCCGAGTCCTTGCCCTTTTGGGGCAGTGGACTCAAGGGTGATTTGCTCCGTAGGCGCGGGACGAGTCGCTGCCGCAAGGGTCTTGCCGGGGCTGCTAGAACTGTCTTCCGGCAAGGATCTTGCCGGGGGAGTCCGCTTCGTCCCCTTTGCTCTTCGTGGTCTTGGCCTTGGCGTCGTTCTAGTTCTCTTGAGCTTCGGTCTTACCCTGGCTCACCTCCCTTGCCTTGCTTAGTGTGGTGGTATCCACGGCTCAGACTGCCCGTGCATAGTTATAGGGGTACAAAAAGTGTACCCCTCTTTTTGTACACCGACAGGAGCCCCTGGGCCTAGGCCACACATAAGCCCAACGTGTTGTTGGGCTAGGCCCAAAAACGGTGCGCGGGCAGGCGGGGCACTTTTTACCGCGGTAAGATTCTTTGTGCGCTGCGCTTCCCACGATGCCCGCGCGTGGCGCGGCGTGGGGAGGTGCATGTGACGTGGGCGGCATGCGTGGGGTTGGTTCCTGCAGGCATGCGTCACATCGTAGTAAAGGGGCGGTTCGCGCCTTCCCCATAAATGGAGGGAGGCATGGAGGCGCGGCCCATTTACTGAATGGGGCTGAGGCGCGGTCTTTAAGGCGTCCACTCCCCACGATCACGGGGTGGGGAGTGGTCGTCTCACCCGTCCCCTCGGTTCCGCACGTCCGCCAAGTGTCTCCCATGCGCCTGGGGTGGCAAATGGTGGAGGCGGGAAACCGGACCGTCGCTGGTTGGGGCGGCGGGTCGGTCCTGGCTCCCTGCGCCTTCCGTATCTTGATTGGCCGAGCGGGGCGGCCGAGCCCCAACCCCGATCCTTTATAAAGAGCGGGAGGGGGGATGGCATCCCGCATTCTTTCATATTCTTCTTCCTTCAGCTTCTGCTCCTCCCTTCCATCCGTCATGGAGAGAGGGAATCCCGGTCCTTCAACAGTGGCGGCGAGGGTCGCTGCTCGACAACGCGTCCCTCCTTCTCCTGCGCCTGTGATGGCAGAGCCAGCCGCGAGGGGAAGGGGGAGGGGGCGAGGCCGTGGGCGAGGCCGGGGCACTCGGGGAAGGGGAGGACGGGGCGGCGCGTCGGCCTCGCCTCCGCCAGCAGCTCCTCCTCCAATGGAGGGCCATGTTGGGGATGACCCTTGTGAGATCTTCGTCAGGCTACGCCGGCCGCCGCGCCGTCGCCTTCGTCTCCCGACTCCATTTGCGTGGGAGATGGAGCTGGATCCGCCGGAGTCGTTGGGGCTGCACACGAGGGGCTGCGGGATCAGTGGCATGCGGGTCCGCGTCGACTTCCCCGCCCCTCACGTGATGTATCTTCGTCGGGGATGGAAGACGTTTGCTCATATCCACCGCTTGACGGAGGGGCTCACTCTCCATTTTAAGCTGATCGAGGGTGGCCTTCTCTCCGTCAAGGTCTTCGGGCTCTTTGGAACCCGTGCAAGGTGCTGCGTGGAGAGCTCTTCTGATAGTGAAGACTCCTCCTCGGGCAGGAGTGACGAGGAGGACAGCGGCAGCGACGACAAGGGTAGTAGGCGGCAGGATGACGGGTCCGACTAGGTGTCGGGTGCCGCTCCGTGCGGCACCGGCGACCCCATCATCCGTGTCGCCGGCTCCCTGAACTTCTCGGGGTCGTCTCCTTGGGCGGCTGGCGTTGGGAGGCTGCGGAAGAGGAAGAGGGCGGGCGGCAAGGCCGTCAAGTCGGAGTATGCGGGCACCGATGCCTTCGACGCGTGCTGACGTCCTGCCGCCTCGTCTTCGAGCTCTGCTTCAGGCACCGCCATCACCATCTAGCCTTGGACGGCCACCAAGATGTTCTCTTGGTGTCTTCTGCCACCCGTAGCTCGCCTAGGCGCTCCTTTTGTCCCTTTCGCCTCCTTGACCTGCCTCTTGAGGAGAGGGACAAGAAAGGGATTACGGGCACCTTATCTCTTTTTAGTTTGTAAGCCTTCGGGCCTTTGTTGAATTTAAAACTTGTAATCCCATCATTCATGTTTTTCATTACCTATGGATTGTACCTGAGTGGAATGTTTTTTTAATGAAAAAGGGATGCTTGCCGGGTCATTTGTTTGCGGGTGGAACCCACGACAAGGAGTAAATCCTTGATATCTTCAAGATAAACATTTCCTTGCCCGGCAACAGGCCTTGCAGTCTCCCCACTTCGCTCGACCTTCCTCACGCCTTTGGCGGAGGCAGGGATGAGGCGTCTTCAGGATCCTTGTTTCATCCTTTTGCTGCCACGACTACGACCAAACTTGGCCCCAGGAACGAGCCCTAGGGCCTAGAGTTAGGGGAGCACGGTAGCTTAGGGGAAAACGAGGTTTCACATACCTCAGTCCATAATGGAGTGCATGATAAGGGATGAAGAACTTGTCTGAAGCTGCAGTCCCCGGCAACCCTGGTTCGCCGTGGGTGAATCTTTGCTCTTGCAGCCCCCGGCAATACTGGCTTGCCGGGGGCTAGATGCTGGTCTGTTCCTCTTTTTTTTCTCCCCAAGTGGTTCGGCACGAATATATGTGTGTCCTGTGAACCAAAGAAGACAAAAGAAAGACAAAGAGACGCACACTCAACCTCTAAGCTAGGGGTTAGTCGCCGCTAACCACTATCAACCCTAACCAAGGACGAGACTCGGCCTAGCATGCATGCTATAACTTAGGGCGCCATCGCTTCATTTATTTATGCTCAGGGTCTGCGCCTGGCTTTGTACAAAGGGTTACATGCGTCATCGGCAAGGCTCGTACAAAAGGTGGCTTGCCGGGGGGCCCGTCAAGCCGCGCCACACGGGTAAAACTTGCGAAGATGTTCAATGTTCCAGGAGTTACTCACCGGAACGGCATCTTCGGTCTCCAGGCGGAGTGCACCGGGCCTGGTGACTCGTATTACCCGATAAGGGCCTTCCCACTTTGGAATTCTTGGCCGATTGAACGCGCCGAAGAACAAGGTCGCCTTCCTTAAAGCTTCGGGCATGAACCTTGCGGCTATGGTAGCGGCACAAGGCTTGCTGGTAGCGCGCTACCCTCACAGCCGCCTGAAGACGATCTTCCTCAAGGAGCGTTGCGTCATCTTGCCGCAATTGCTCTTGCTCAAGCTCGTCATAAGCGAGTACTCGAGGTGACCCGTATATGAGTTCCATGGGGAGAACTGCTTCTGCCCCGTATACCAGGGCAAAGGGTGTCTGGCCAGTGGCTCGATTTGGTGTCGTTCTGATTGACCAAAGAATCGCCGGCAATTCATCAATCCAGCGCCTTCCACTCTTGTGCAGTCTGTCAAAGGTCTTTGTCCTCAGGCCTCACAGTACTTCAGCATTTGCCCTCTCAGCTTGACCATTGCTTCGTGGGTGAGCAACGGAAGCGAAACAGACCTTGCTGCCGAGGTCTTGAATATATTGCATGAAGGTGTGGCTTGTGAACTGCGTGCCTTTGTCGGTGATAACCCTATTGGGTACGCCAAAATGGCACACCAGTCCTTTGAAAAACTTGACGGCTGACTGTGCTGTGACCTTCCTCACTGGTTCCACTTCTGGCCACTTTGTGAACTTGTCGTTTGCAACGTACAAGTACTCAAAGCCCCCGACAGCGCGGGGGAAAGGGCCCCGTATGTCGAGCCCCTAGACCGAGAAAGGCCAGGAGAGAGGAATGGTTTGAAGGGCTTGAGCTGGCTGATGAGGCTTCTTTGAATGGAACTGACACGCTTCACACCTGGTGACTAGTGTCATCGCATCCTGGAGGGTGGTGGGCTAGAAGAAGCCTTGCCGAAACGCTTTGCCGGCAAGGGCCCTTGACCCGATGTGGGATCCACATATGCCTCCATGTATCTCCGCCAACAGCCCCAGTCCTTCCTCTCGAGGGATACACTTCAATTTCACGCCGTTCGGCCTCTTTCTGTATAGGACGTCATCGACGAACTGGTACATAGTAGAGCGACGGGCTATGTTTTCCGCTTCTTCCTGCTCCTCAGGAAGTTGCCCTGTTTGGAGGAATCGGACGGTATGCTGTGCCCACGCTGGAGCCTGGGGCTCGACGGCGAGGACTAAAGGCATTTCCTCCGCTATTGGAGCGGCTGTCTCCATGGCAAGAGCTTGATGCTCTGTCGGGGCTAGCCGTCCCATGGCGGGCTTAGTGTCTCCGACAACATCCTCCCTGGGAACGCCGGGGATGTCGGATGCTTGCCATGCAAACACATCGACATTCGCCCGCAGAAAGGTGACGAGCGCGTCTTCCTATTTGTCGTCAAGGGTGGAGCTTATGGTAAAAGCTCCTCTCGTGCCGTCCTCCTTGACAGAAACCTTCTTGGTTCCCGGCGGTGTGGCCCTGGACTTCTTGTTTCTGTTGGCGGAGCTCTCTGGCACGTCCTCGATGGGAGCGCTACACTCCAAAGAGGTGCGCTTGCAGGAGTGGGTGCCCGAGGTCTCACCGGTCTTCTTCTTTTGCCTTCCCGAGGCTCCAGCGGCAGGAGCAAGCGCCTTAGCAGTGGCGGCTGCTGCAACTGCTTGTTGGTAGAGTTGGTCAGTGCAAATTAGCGCATCCTTCTTGTCTGATGGGACGGTGATGATCATCACAGGCCCCGGCATCTTCAGGCTGTTGTAGGCGTAATGTGACGCCGCCATGAACTAGACCAGCGCTTGGCGGCCAAGGATCCCGTTGTAAGGCAAGGGGATCTTGGCAACGTCGAACACAATCCTTTCTGTCCTGTAGTTCAGATCACTCCCAAAAGTCACGAGAAATGTGACCTTTCCCTTTGGTTGACTTCTTCCCGGGTTGACCCCCTGAAATGTGCCCGTATCTTCGAGGTCTTCATCAGGAATCTGCAATTTCTCGATCACGGCAGGCGAGATTAAGTTCAGACCGGCCCCGCCATCGACTAGCATCTTTGTCACCTTGAGGTTGCATATTGTTGGTGAAACCAACAATGGCAAGCACCCGACTGCAGTAGTGCGATTAGGATGATCCTCAGTGTCAAAAATGATAGGTGTGCTGGACCACTTCAGCGGCCTTTGGGCATCAAACAACGGTTCCGCCGCTGTAATCTCACGCACCCACTGTTTAAGCTGGCAGTGAGAGGTATGCAGCGAGGCGCCGCCATTGACGCACATGGCCTCTGTAGCTTTCTAAAATTCTTGGTCACCAGACTCATCGTCCTCTTCGTGATCATCGTCTTCTGGCTTTTTATCACGGCCCTGGGCGGGCCTCTCCCGCTGTTTATCTTTGCCGCGATGGCCCACCTGGCCATCACGCTTCTTGCCGGACCCCTCAGCACCGTCCTGGCCTTTCTCCTCGTCCCGCCTCTCATATTCAGCCATCTGCTTCTCAGCAAGGAGCTCAACCTGTCGGCAGTTCTGGAGATCATGGCCTTTGGTGCGATGGATCTTGCAGTATTGCTTGTCGGAGTTTCCTGGCTTCTCGGTAGCCGCCAAGGCCCGACAGGCGATACATCCGGCAATTTCCTTGTCGGGGTCATCTGCCTTGGTTTTCTTGGCGGAGCCGGCGTCGTCAGATCCCTCGACGGCAAGCACAGCTTTACCTTTGCGCTTCCTGCTGCGGCGCCGGCCTTTGTTTGCCGGGGCAGCAGTATCCTCATCTGAGGAGTCGGTTTCCACGCCGGCATCTTCACCGGGGTACTTCCTTTCCTCTTCAGCTTGGGCACATCTGTCAGCAAGAACATAGAGTTCTGCCACATCTTTCACCTTGTTCATTGCCAGTTCTTCGCGCATCTTGTGGTTACACACGTTCTGATGGAACGCGCTGATGATGGCGGCATGGTGAACATCAGGGATATTGTACTGTACCCGGCTGAACCTCTGTATATACTTATGCAGACTCTCGCCTCCCTTCTGGGGAATGACATCCAGGTCGCTTGCTTGGCCATGGGCTTGGTGACCTCCAGTAAAGGCGCCCACAAACTCATGGCACAAATCCGACCAGGAGGAAATAGAGTCTACCGGCAAGTGCATGAACCACGACATGCCGTTGGGTTTAAGAGCCAATGGAAAGTAATTCACAAGCACCTTATCTTCGCGGGCTCCGGCGGCTTGCATGTCAGGACCCCGATTCCAGGTCACATCGATCTTGCCGGTAACACCTCATATCACTTTGCGGCCTCACGCACGGTATTCCCACGGGTGTCGCCTTACCATGGCCCGGGACCGTATGCGCCTTTTGGCTCACGTATATGATAGTGTCACTAGCATCCATATGATAGAGAACCCGAGCTGACATGGCTAGTCGTGAACCCAAAGCGGCACCAACCTATGGGGACAGGCATACATGAATCACATCGAGCATGTCGGTTAGCACCATGTGAATCCGGGCTGTAGCACTGGGCTAACAGGACTCCAGGAACCCAGGCTGTAGCAGGCTAGGCAGGACTCCGGATGTCACCGCGTGACATTTCCCCGAAGGTACAGACACAGGAACGAAGTGAAACACATGCCGGCCAGTCAAGTGTCCTGAGCAGTAGTGTTGGGCTAGCAGGACTCCGATGAACCGGGCTGTAGCGGACTACTATGGCTCATGGAAGCACTAGACTACATTTCCCCATAAGAGAGGCTGCCAAGGATAAACAACTAGATTGTCGGATCCCACACATACCAATCATTTCAATCACACACACAATATGCTCGATATGTGTAAATGCAGCATGGCATCACAACATAACTCTACGACTCAAGTATTTATTCATTAGGCTCCGAGGAGCGAGATATTACAAACATGGGTTTCATGACCCATCAATCATAGCATGCAAATCAAAGAACATGCGGAAGCTTAACATGTCTGAGTACAGACATCTACAAATGAAAAAGGCTAAGAAGCCTGACTATCTACCAGATCCTGCCAAGGGCACAAGATCGTAGTTGAGGTATCAAGCTAAACGTCGAAGTCCACGCGAAACTACTAGCGAGACTGAAGTCTCTCTGCAAAACATAAATTAAGAAACGTGAGTACAAAAGTACCCAGCAAGACTTACATCAGAACTAGCTACGTATGCATCGGCATCAACAAAGGGATGGTGGGGTTTAACTGTAGCAAGCCAGCTTTGACTCAGTGGCTAGCCTGAACTACGACTGCAAGCAACTCTTTTGAGGTGGCGCACACGAGTCCACATATTCACCAATCAATACACCACTATGGATTCGCTCCCGTCTACCTACGAGAACGCCATCCATAGCACTCACGCTTATCTTGCGCATTTTAGAGTATCCACTTTCACTTGTCTATGAACTGTTATAGGCAACCCAGAAGTCCTTTACCGCGGACGCGGCTATTCGAATAGTTTAATACCCTGCAGGGGTGTACTTCATGACACATGTTTCCACCACTTAGTGTCTGCACACGACATGTGCTCGGCAGGCTTCAAGCGAAAGCCGACGTGGGTGTAGACCACGACCTGACTAACCGCACAGGTCTCTAGTACAGGTTTATCGCCTATTCGGGTTCCATCCGCAAGGAGATCCGGCCGGAGTTTCACTCACAGCCCCAAACGATGTGTGCAGGGTTCCCCTAGGGTCAGCGCCACGCACGACCGCCAAGACATATCCTACAAACACCAGAAACTAGTTGCAACTCCTGGACAGAGGACGAGAAGGGTCAGTAAGTCGAGCGGGGTCATATTTCAGGGCCCAATGTGTGGTAGTAGCTGTTTCATGGATCATAACACAGAACTCAGTTCCTGAGAACGGTTTCAATGAGACAACCCACCATGTACTCCTACATGGCCTCTCACCGCTACCTTTACCAAATCGTGTTCACACACTTAGCTCACACACAGTAGGGCATGTTCACAACTTTCCAATTCATTCCCGATGAATCAGACCTGACACAACTCTAAGCAATAGCAGGCATGACAAGCAAACATGAATGAGTAGGCACATCAGGGCTCAAACAACTCCAACTCATGCTAGTGGGTTTCATCTATTTACTGTGGCAATGATAGGTCATGCAAAGGAAAGGGGTTCAACTAACGCAGCATGTCACAGTTGAATCGTTGTTGTCCTAATGCAGTAAAAGAGTGCAGGAGCGAGATAGTGGGTTTGTATCGGAATGAACAAGGGGTTTTTGCTTGCCTGGCACTTATGAAGATATCATTGGGTCTTCATTGGTGTCAATGATCACAGCGTCGGTACAACGTCTATCGAGAGGGGACAACCACTGGCAAACACAGAAAGAACACAATCAATGCAATGCACAATATGATGCATGAATGTGACATGGCAATATGCTGTTGATTGGCCTAATGCAACTAGCAACAAGTTAATGGAGTTGGTTTGAACCCTAAGTTCAAATTCAAACTCCATATGTGATTTCTTAAATGCCATTTAATTGGATTGTCCTAAACAGCAACTTTAAGTTGTTCCAACATGCATGAAAATGCCAGATTCAGATTCTTTGGATTTTTCTGATCATTTTTCATATATAAATCTTTTCAATCTGAGATATAGATTATTTTCTATGATTTTTAGAAGTTTTGAACATTTTCTGGAATTTCCTGATTATTAAAAATCCAGAAAATGTATTACTACGTCAGCATCAGGTCATGCTGACGTCAGCAAGTCAACAGGGGCTGGTCCGGGTCAAACCTGACCAGTGGGGTCCACTCGTCAGTGACCAAGTGCTGCCTAGGTCACAGACAGGTGGGGCTAGTCAATGGCCACGTCAGCGAGGTCAACGTCGACGCGTGGGGCCACTGTGATTAAATAAAACTAAACAGAAATTAAACTGGTGTTAGTTAAGGGCGTGGGGCCCAGTAGTCAGTGAGAGAGGGGGTTAGTTAGCCCCGTCATTTGCAGTTAACGGTGTTGCCACGTCGGCCCGCCGGTGTTCAGCCACCGGCGACCATTTGCCACGGCGGACGTGCGTCGGGAAAGCGCTAGGGGCCGCGGTTTGTCGTGCAGAAAGCATCAGGGAGAAGCCCTTGCTCGGGCGCATCCAATGGGCCAGACAGGGGGTCGCGGGGCGGCCGGAATCTCGCGGGCGACGAGCTTTGGCGGCGGCGCAGCTACGGGTTTGCACGGGCACGGCGTGGCGGAGCACGGGGAGCTCAACCAAGGGCATAGACAGCGTCGTGGGGTCACCAGAAGCACGTCTGTGCCACTAGGGCGAGCAAGCGAAGCTCGGGAGCGCATGGCTCAACGTCCATGGCGGACGACGGCTCCGGTTACTCGCGGGGCAGTGGCTACGAAACGAAAACGACGACGTGGTTAAAGGGGAAAGGACCGGGAGCTCATGGTGAGGCTGACGACAGGCTCAGCTGGCTCGGGGACGACCGGATGGCGACGAATCCATCGATGGAGTCCGGCAGCCGTGCTCGGGGAAGACGACTCGTGGCGGCGATGTGGGGCTCCCGCGGTGGCGTGGCTAGGGGTGGAAGATAGAGGGGGTCGAGGCGGAGCCTCTGGGCATGTCGGAGAGGCGAGGGGGAGGCGGTGGCCACGCACGTGGCGCTCGGGGTAGACTCCAGCGGCGGCAAGCAAGCAGGAGGTGGCCGGACGCGTGCTCGCGCACGCCGGCCACGCGCTCGTCCTCCTGGCAAGGGGAAGATGACAGGGAGGAGCCCCTGGTGGGCTAGGCCGGCCAGCTACAGTGCTGGGCCGGTTGGTGGGCGCCAGGTAAGTTTCTCTGCTCTGTTTTATTAATTGTTTCTCTTTTCTATTTTCTGCAATTGTTTTGTCTTTATTAAAAATGCCAGAGCATTTCTAAAAATCCTGAAAATATTTGTGGGCACTATTGAAATTATTCCCAACAACCCTCAACTAGTTTCACAATTATTAGAGCATTTAAAATATTTATAGGATTTAAATGCCCCAATTCAAGTATAATATGAGTTAATCCAAAAATCCAGAAATGACCAAGAAATATGTTTATCATTTTTGGCAGAGGTTTTCACCTTTATCAAAAATCATGAACATTTCCAAAGGCATTTTGGGTTCATTGAAAATATTGTTTATTTGAACCTAGTTGAATTCATTTAGTGCTAGGGTTTCAACATCCCCATTTCAACTTTAATTGAAAAGTTAACATGATGCATGGATGCTTTAAGGCAACTAATGGCAAGCAAATCCTAGGGCTGTGACAACTCACCGCTACTAAACAAGAATCTTGTCCCGAGATTCAAGACGTGAGGTAAGAAGACAGAGGGGGCACAAGACCAACACAATCTTCACGATCCAAGTTGCACCTCATAAGGTCGTTGATTCGTTGCATACGTTGATCTTGACATCCTCGCTTTTGAGATCTTCATCCACGCGATGACGACGGAAAGAAACTCAACTAGGATTGATCTTCTCAAAGATCAAACTATACAATCTCAACTCGCGGAATGAGATGTTGAAACATCTCGAGTTGAGACACAAAACACATCGAGAGGGATGAAAGAACAAACGACAGGGTTTGATTTGGTGGGCAATAATTCCACGCTTAGAAAGATGGTGGATGGTGTCAAGGTGGCGAGGAAATAATTGCCATGATTCCAAAACGGGGCACCTCGGGGGAGGTGACTTTAAGAACTAATCCCTTAAGTGGCAAAAAGAATTACTTTTGATATCTAGATCATTGAAACTCTTTATACCAACCTAAGGCAATCACAATCGATCGTTTGGTGGAGTTCAAAGGAATGGCATATCCGGATTCGAATGGATGGTGTGGACTACCTTGTTGAAGACAACGCAATGGATGACTTTTGCTTATCACCAAAAATGGATGGGACCCATAACATGACCACTTTTGAAGATGATCCTGGACAACAACTACTGAGAAGAGCATCCCATGGAAAATTGGCACGATGGGGTGCAAGCTGGGAACAAAATGCAAATGTTGGGAATGTTCCAACCATCATATCTGCCTGTGATTCAGATCTGGTTGGTGTCAGGATATTCCAGACTCATCAAGTCTAGAAAGAGAAATGAAAGTTGGCAACACAAATCGACCAGATGACGCTGCGAGATTCTCGGGGAGTGAACTACGATAGCAAGCTCCAAGACATGAGCTAGTTCTGCTACAGACATGTGAATACATTGTCCAAGACAAGCATGACCACATAGTAGTCTTATAATGAAACACTACCGAGTTCAGGAGGGAACCATCAACGAGGATATCGAAGTCCTTGCGTAAGTCTAGTTCCTAAGAAGAAACTTCTTCTCCTTGAACAAACCAATCAGTGGCTTGGTGTGCTAGGAACACATATGGAGTGGAGGTAATCAATCTACCAAACCATAGAATACTTCACACGTATGCATGACTGATTTGGGATGATTCCAAGGGAAACAAAACAAACCTTTCTCAAATTCATGGTGGCAACTTACACCTAGTGCACGTGAACTTAGAGAAAGTCACTTCTTTCACCAAACATATACCTCATGGGCGGAACACGAAGGAAATGCTTACAAAGTTTCCAACACTAGCTCAGTGTTCAACATGAATCATGGGGAAGACAAAATGCCGCTGATGAGCTCAACAACAACTCATGAGAATTTCCATATCACTGGACTTCCACCATCATGTGAACACGGTGATAGCATTGGTCAGACCAAAAGATGTAATGGTGTATTCTAGAGGGATCAACCACGAGTAAGACACCATTACGAACATCGTTGGTTCTGATTTGACTTGACGATAGCCCATACTCAAGTCAAAGTTTTGACAAGATAATAGATCCAACAACTGATCACGAGGACCAATTGGTGAAGATATCATCTTTCTTCAACACGCACACAACACAAAGATATCCCTTCAGAAAGAACCAAATTCGGCAAAGCCTTTTATCTTCCAACTCTCCAAGTTGTTGTTTAGCTTAACCATCTAGCTCAGGGATATCCAACACAGATTCTTGGAGAAGGGGTGGTTTATTGGAAAACCAACTTGATCACGAACTCAACATAACAGTCAGGGGACAACCAGGTAATACTTCCGAGAAGATATTCGGAAAATCACGAACCACCGATATGTTATTAAGCTCGAGAACAATCTTGCTTTTCAGGGCAAGACGATATGATCAAGGAACGAGGGATTGTCACAATCCTAACTCATTGGTCGATGAGTGCACCCGGAGATATGGACTAGGTAGCATGATCAATCTTAGAATGGTAGTTCAATAACCAACACTCTAAGAATGAGAATATTGTCCATTTACTACCAACCAACGAGTTGCTCGGAGTATTGATTTCACACATCACGATTCACTTGTCAGCATTCTGGTTTCAATAACACGGAGGCCGAGGAATGAACGATGATGGCGAGAAGTATCACTGTATCAAGAGTTCATAGGAGGTTGTGCAATTCCTATGATATTCCTGACATAAAGAGGGCAATACTTCAGGGTAGAACATAATCAAAAGCTGGATTGGCATCTTGATCTGCGGAATACAACTGCTTTGACCCAATCCTAGATATGGATGAGGTACTGGAGTTTGTTTCTCCTAGTCATTCTAGAATAGAATGGCTTGACGGACCACAAGAATAATAGGCATCGATGAACATGAATGCACAACTATTCCTGACTATCAAGTGATAGACTAGGGTCGGGATACAGCTGAGGAGGGTCAACTCAAGGAACATATAACTTTCTGAGTTGTGGATGCATGGATTAGTATGTCGAATCAGGTTCAACATGTTTCTTCCGGATAACCCATGCAGAGAGGTAGGACTCGTAGAGTCACAATTATGAATGGAGAACTCCTCAAGAGCACCCTGGTTGTGATCTTTGGCTCAAGAGAACTCCTGCCATGATGGTTCATGGTATTTGGAAGAATGATACACCACGGACCTCGAAGACTACCACAAAGATTACTAATATCCTAGAGGTACGAGCAACACTATCAACACGAGGTAAGTAGAGTGCATCTTGGTGTCGGGACCCCGATTCCAAATCACATCAATCTAGCCGGTAACACCTCATATCACTTTGCGGCCTCACGCACGGTATCCCCATGGGTGTCGCCTTACCCTGGCCCGGGACTGTTTGCGTCTTTTGGCTTGCGTATATGATTGTGTCGCTAGCATCCATATGACAGAGAACCTGGGCCGACATGGCTAGTCGTGAACCCAAAGCGGCACTAACCTATGGGAACATGCGTACATGATTCACATCGAGTGTGTCGGTCAGCAGCTTGTGAATCTGGGCTGTAGCACTGGGCTAACAGGACTCCGGGGAACCCGGGCTGTAGCAGGCTAGGCAGGACTCCGGATGTCATCGCGTGACATTTCCTCGAAAGGACAGACCTAGGAACGAAGTGGAACACATGCCGGCCAGTCAAGTGTTCTGAGCAGTAGTGCTGGGCTAGCAGGATTCCGGTGAACCGGGCTGTAGCGGACTACTATGGCTCAAGGAAGCACTAGACTACATTTCCCCATAAGAGAGACTGCCAAGGATATACAACTAGATTGTCGGATCCCACACATAGCAATACACGTCACACGTACGCATAACATGCAAGTATGTGCTGTACAACATGGCATCACAACATAACGCAAACTCATATAGATAAAGGCTCAGAAGAGCCACATAGCATAAATACAAACAGGGGTCACATGACCCATCATTCAGAGCATACAAGCAACGGAAGCACTACATGTCTGAGTACAGACAACTACAAAAGAAAAGGCTAAGAAACCTGACTATCTACAAGTCCCTCCAAGGTACAAGATTGTAGCTGAGGTAACAAGCTACTCGTCGAAGTCCAAGCGGTACTACTAGTGAGAGAGATGTCTCATCTGCAAAACATAAATAAAGCAAACGTGAGTACAAAGGTACTCAGCAAGACTTACATCAAATCCTATCATACATGCATTTGTATCAAGAAGGTAATGTGGGGTTTAGTTGCAGCAAGCCAGCTTTGACTCAGTTGCTATCCTGTTCTACAACAATAGAAACTTCTTTGAGGTGAGGCAGCGCACACGAGTCCACTAATCACCACATCAATACACTACTATGGATTCATCCCCGTCTCTCCATGAGAAAGCCATCCGTAGCACTCACACTTGTCTTGAGCATTTTAGAGTATCCACTTAAAGTTGTCTATGTACCACATAAGCATCCAAGAAGTCCATAACCGAGGACACGTCTATTCGAATAGATCATGATAACCCTGCAGGGGTGTACTTCTTCGCACATGCTCTCACCACTTATCACCATATACACTTCATGTATCTCGGCAACCTTCAAGCGGAAGCCTGGCGAGGGTGTCGGCCATGACCTAACTAACCACACAAGACTCTAGTCCAGGTTTATCGCCTATTCGGGTTCCATCTGCAAGGAGATCCGGCCGAGGTTTCGCTCACGGCCCCAAACGATGTGTACAGGGTTCCCGAGCCCACCATCCGGGTGCCACTCAGTACACCGGGCCATGTGTGCCTAGTCTGTCCCAAGTCCACCCTGCCGGGTGCCACTCGGTAGAAAAATAGCACTACCTATAAACACCAGAAACTATTTGCAACTCCTGGACAGAGATCAAGTTGGCTAATAAGTCGAGAGGGGTCGAGTTACCGGAACCCAATATGTGGTAGTAGCTAGTCCTTGGACAACATACACAGAACTCAGTTCTTAGGGACGGTTCCAGTGAGACAACCCACCATGTACTCCTACATGGCCTCTCACCGCTACCTTTACCAAATCGTGTTCACACGCTTAACTCTCATTACCAGAACATATCATAACACTCCAATCCATTCCCAATGAATCAGACCTGACACAACTCTAAGCAATAGCAGGCATGGCATGGTAGAAGCACAACATGGCTCAAAAAACTCCTACACATGCTAGTGGGTTTCAACTATTTACTGTGGCAATGATAGGTCATGTAGAGGAATGGGTTCAACTACCGCAGCATAAAGTAGCAGTTGAATCGTTGTTGTCCTAATGCAGTAAAAGGGAGCAGGAGCGAGAGAGTGGGATTGTATCAGAATGAACAAGGGGGTTTGCTTGCCTGGTAGATCAACATGGGGCACTGCTCCACTGATAGGTACTCTCGAACACTTTCCGGAGCAGGACCTATCGAGAAGGAACGGTATCGGAAATCAATACACAAGCATATGCAACAATATGATGCATGAACATGGCATGAAGATGTGATGTTGTTTTAGCTAATGCAACTAGCATTCATTTGGTTAAAGTTCATTTGAACCGAAGATTCAAATGCATCTTTAACATAAGCTCTTATAATTGCCATTCATGTGTTTTCATATATACAGCATGTATAGGTTTGTTTGTCATGCATGAAAATGGTACAGATGGATAGATTGAATTTTTCTGATCATTTTTCATATATAAATTATTTCAATCTGAGCTACGGTTGAATTTCTGTGATTTTTTGAAGTTTTGAATATTTTCTGGAACTTTCTGATTTATTTTAATACCCGAAAATGAATAATTGCGTCAGCATGATAGTGGCAAGACGTCAGCAAGTCAACTGTGGCTGACCGATCAAACCTGACGTCCGGGTCCCACATGTCATTGGCTCACTGTTAACTGGGAGTTAATCCCGTGTTGACTGGGATTTGACCCGCTACGGGGCCCGCCTGTTAGTGTCTGTTAGAGAGGGATTAGTGGTGATTAGCGCCTAACTAAACGTCCACGTCAGCCCACCGGAGTTTGTCCGACGGCGACCTCAACTGCGGCAGAAACTCGCTGGAAAATAGCTACGGGGCTCGGTTTTGCATGTGGTTTGCGTCTACGGGTAGCTGAAGGTCTCGCGCATCTATAGGAGGCAACGGCTCGCGCTGGAGTGGACTAAATCGATGGCGGCGGCAGCTTTTGGGGTAGCTGGAGTTCGGGTTAGTTTGGGCTCGGTGTTAGGGTGCTCGGGAGGAGCAGCTGGTGGGAGCGGCGTGCTCCTGGGAAGGCAATGAGCGCGCTGACGCGCTCAGGCGTGGGCTGTGGTGGCTAAAATGACGGTGGCATCATGGCTGGCGGTGACGTGCTTCAGCTTCGATCGAAACGGCGGCTGTGGTGATCGAGAGGCAAGGGTAAGAGGAGCAAACAACGATGGAGCTCACAGCGGTCGCAGAGGGCGTCGAAGCGGGCTCGGGGAAGTACCGGGGCGAGCGCAGCGGCAAGGGGGATCTCCGGCGGCCGGCGACGAAGATGATGAAGATAACGACGATGTAGGGCCTCCGGCGAGGCGCGACTTGGTGGAGAGGAAGACGGAGTCAAGGCGAAGCTCGTGGGCACGTCAGAGAAGCGAGGGGGAGGCGGTGGCTGTGGCAGCAGCAAGCGGCGGCGGCGGGCGCGCTCGGGCAAACGGGGGAGGGAGCACCAAGGGAGAGGAGAGAGCTCGAGGGAGTGAGAGAGGGCCGAGGGGGGTGCGTGGCGTCGTCGGGGGCCTCCAACAGCGATTGGGGGAGCAGGAGGTGGCCGGCGCGTGCTCGCGCGCGTCGGGCACATGCGCGCTGTCCTCCTGGCAGGAGGTAGGCGACGACTGGCGTCGGCCAGCTGGCTGGGCTGGCCTGCTGGGCCGCTGGGCTGCCAGGTAGGAGGCCCAGGTAAAGGTTTTTCCTTTGTTTTCTTTTCTAATTTCTGACCTTTGTTTTAATTTAATAAAAATACTAAATCAATTAATTTTCTTCTGACAATTTTTGCAGGGACCTAAGGGATTATTCCAAAGCCCCTCACCAAAATTCAGAATTATTGGACAATATTTCATATATATAAAAATATTTATCCAGCGGAAATAATTACTGGATTAACTCCAAATGTCCAAAATAAATATTTATGAGCTCCTGAAAATATTGGTTTGATTTTTACCTCTGACCAATATTTTCAGAGAGTAACATGAACATTTTCTTGGACCTTTTTGGAGAAATTTTTATCTGGATTATTTCCAGAAATGATTTCTGAGGGTTTCACAAATCCCCATTTCAAATTTAAATGGAATTTAAACATGATGCACAACTGACTAGCTGGTCTAGGTCGTACCAGAACTAGGGATGTGACAACTTGCCCCCACTCGAAGAAATCTCGTCCAGAGATTCAGGGGTTGGCGGAAAGAAAGCGGGGTACTCAAGTTGAAGACTATCTTCACGCTCCTAGGTAGCTTCTCTCTCGGAATGATGAGACCACTGAACCTTGAGAAACTTGATGTTATGACGTCGAGTGACACGCTCTGCTTGATCAAGGATGCAGACAGGGTACTCTCTATAAGTGAGGTTATCTTGGAGATCAAGCGTTTAGTGGTCCACTCCGCGGATGGGATCCGAGAAGCAACGCCTGAGTTGAGAGACGTGGAAGACATCATGAACTCGAGAAAGATGTGGGGGTAGTTCCAACTGGTAGGCAACCTCTCCTCATTTAGCGAGAATGCGAAAAGGACCAATGTAACGAGGAGCCAACTTGCCCTTAATACCGAATCGATGGGTACCCTTGAAAGGGGTAACCCGAAGGTAAGCTTTGTCGCCAATTTCATAAGCCACTTCCTTATGACTACGGTCATACTGGCTCTTTTGACGAGATTGGGCTGTTTTCAAATTCTCAGGAATGATGCGAACTTGCTCTTCTGCCTCCTGGATCATATCCGGTCCAAAGAATTGTCTTTCACCAGTTTCCGACCAGTTCAAAGGTGTTCGGCATCTTCGTCCATACAGAACCTCAAAAGGAGCTTTCTTGAGGCTGGATTGGTAGCTGTTGTTATAAGCAAACTCGACGAAGGGAAGACACTTCTCCCAATCCATACCGAATGAGATAACACAAGCTCTAAGCATGTCTTCAAGAATCTGGTTGACCCTTTCCACCTGACCACTTGATTGAGGGTGGAAAGCGGTACTGAAGGAAAGAAGGGTGCCCAGGGCAGTTTGGAAACTCTCCCAGAAATGAGAAGTGAAAAGACTACCACGGTCTGAATTGATCTCTAGTGGAACACCATGAAGTGACACTATTCGAGAAATATATAAGTCAGCGAGCTGACTAGCAGTGATACCCTCTCGAACAGGTAGGAAGTGATCCACTTTGGAAAGACGATCAATGACTATGAAGATAGCATTATTCCCTCTCTTGGTCCTGGGAAAGCCGGTGATGAAGTCCATACCAACTTTATCCCATTTCCACTCAGGAATAGCTAAAGGTTGAAGGGTGCCAGCAGGTCTCTGATGCTCTGCCTTCACGCGACGACAAACATCATAGTTAGCAATAAACTGAGCGATTTCTCTCTTCATCCTAGTCCACCAGAACCTCTAGCGTAGGTCCTGATACATCTTAGTACTACCGGGATGAATCGTGAGAGGAGATTCATGCGACTCCTTAAGGATTAATATCCGAAGATACTGTTTCTTGGGGACCACCAGGCGATTCCCGAAGAAAACAACACCCCGATCATCTATAGAGAAACTACCAGCAATGCCCTTGGCAATGTTTCTCTTGATCCGGGTAATCCCCGTATCATGCTTCTGGGCTTCTATGATATGATCCACAAGAGTAGGCGTCGCCACCAAGATAGAAAGGAATCCGTGAGGAGCAATGTGAAGGTTAAGCTTACAGAATTCCTCATGAAGAAGTGGTTGGCCCTGCTGCAACATGAGATTGTTGCAATAGGACTTACAACTTAGCGCATCAGCCATGACATTCCCCTTGCCTGGGGTGTAGGTAATCCCTAAGTCGTAATCTGAGATCAACTCCAACCAACGTCTTTGCCTCAGGTTCAAATCTGGTTGGGTAAAGATATACTTGAGACTCTGGTGGTCGGTGTAAATCTCGCAATGTTTACCAAGAAGGTAATGTCGCCATGTCTTAAGTGCATAGACTACGGCTACAAGCTCTAGATCATGTGTAGGATAATTATCCTCATGTGTTTGCAACTATCGAGATGCATAGGCAATCACATGACGATCCTGCATAAGAATGCAACCTAGTCCCTGTCGTGAGGCATCACAATAGATAACAAAGTCCTTAGTGAAATCCGGTGGCACAAGTATGGGAGCAGAAGTCAGGCGTCTTTTCAGTTCCTGAAAACTGTGCTCACACTATGGGGACCACTCAAACTTTTTATCTTTCTTGAGAAGTTCCGTGAGAGGTTTGGCCACTTTGGAGAAGTTCTCAACGAATCGGCGACATTAACTGGCTAGACCAAGGAAACTCCTAACTTGCTTAACTGTTTCAGGCGGAGTCCAATCAAGAACAGCCTGAACTCTTTTGGGATTAACAACAATGCCCTTACCATAGATTACGTGGCCGAGATAGGTCACTTCTGGCAACCAAAATTCGCACTTGGAGAACTTGGCATAAAGGCGGTGCTCTCTGAGTTTTTCTAGCACAAGTCTAAGATGTTCGGCATGATCTTCCTTGTTCTTCGAGTAAATAAGAATATCATCAAGGTAAACCACGACGAACTTATCTAAGTACTCCATGAAGACCGAGTTCATCAAGCGAGAGAAAGTAGATGGTGCGTTGGTTAGACCAAAGGACATGACGGTGTACTCCTACTGACCATAACGAGTGACAAAAGCCGTCTTAGGAATATCCCCATTTCTGATCTTGATTTGGTGGTAGCCTAACCTCAAATCCATCTTGGAAAAGACTGAGGATCCAGCGAGCTGATCATACAAGTCATTGATCCTGGGGAGCGGATACTTGTTCTTTATCGTGACCAAATTAACGGGACGATAATCTACAACCATCCGGTCCATACCATCCTTCTTCTTGACGAAGAGGACGGGGCAAGCCCAGGGAGAAGAACTAGGACGGATGAAACCCTTTTACAAGGATTCATCGAGTTGTTTCTTAAGCTCAGCTAGTTCTAAGGGTGCCATCTTGTAAGGTCTCCTAGAGATTGGAGCGGTTCCTGGGATAAGATCTATGACAAATTCTACATCTCTGTCAGGTGGAATACCTGGCAGTTCCTCTGGAAAGACATCCGGAAAGTCACAGACTACCGAGATATCTTCAAGGTCTGGAAGAGGGTTGGCATTAAGAGAATAGAGTTGACGCTTTGCAACTCTAGTGGAGACGGTGACTATCTTGCCAGATGGGTGTGTAAGCTGAACAGACCTTGTGTAACAATCAATCTTGGCATGATGAGCTTTCATCCAGTCCATACCCAAGATGATGTTAATATCTGTAGACTTGAGGGCTATAAGTGATGCAAGGAATACAAGTCTGTCAACAAGGATTTCATTACCATGGCTTATTCTGGTAGTTTGCCATCTATACCCTGGAGTTTGGATTTCAAGTGGAGTTGGCATATCACAAAATGACATGTCGTGCAAATGAGCATAGCCTTCAGAAATGAAGGAGTGAGATGCTCCGGTATCGAACAGAACCGAAGCTGGATGGCAGTTGACAAGGAGTGTACCAAGAACGACATCCGGATCATCATGAGTGTCTTTAGCTGAGATGTGATGCACACATCCACGTTCAGTGGGAGCTGACTTGACACTAATCATCTTGCGTGATGGCTTACCACGGCTAACATACTTCTCAGGCTGGGGTGGAGCATAGTTGGTTTGAGAACAGTCACGTGCATAATGTCCTGGCTCTCCGCATGTGAAGCAAGTCCCTGAAGTAGGACGTGGGCCCGCATTGACAAGCGGTCTACCAATAGGTCTGGGTGGACCATATGACTGAACTGGGTGAGGCACCACAGAAGATGGCCTCGGTGAATATCCGGGTAGAAGAGCGGAGTTCGGAACCCAAATCTGGCGCTTCTGCGAAGTAGAACCGGAAGAAGAACCCAAATCACGGGTGTGCTTACGAGACTCCTCGTATGTGAGTTGAGCTGTCTCTGCATTAATGGCCTTGTTCACAAGAGCCTGGAATGTATTGCAATGATGCAAGTGGAGATCACGGCGCAACTTGGGGTTGAGACCCTTCCAGAACCTAGCCTGCTTCTTGGCGTCCGTGGACACTTCTTTTGTAGCATAGCGGGCAAGGTTCTCAAACTCTACTGTAAGCATCAATAGCCATCTTACCCTGTGTGAAACTACAGAACTCTTCTCTCTTGCGGTCAATGAGGGCTTGAGGAATGTGATGCTCGCGAAAAGCCTCAGTGAAATCCTTCCAGGTAGGTATCTGGCCAGCTGGAAGCATAGACTCATAGTTCTGCCACCAAAGACTAGCAGGACCTTCCAGGTGATATGCAGCATAGGTGACCTTGTCACCTTCAGCTACGTTCGCCGAACGCAGCTTGTGTGTGATACTATGGAGCCAGTCATCTGCATTGAGTGGTTCAATGGAATGATGGAAGGTAGGTGGATTCAGACCAATGAAATCATAGATGGACGCTGACTCTTTGTGCTGATGGGAGGTGTTCTCCTCAATACGTGCTAACAAGCGGTTAGACTCTCGCTTGTTCTTCTCCATCTCTAACATGAACTCTGCCAACGAAGACTGGTCGGGAGGATCCTCATCCCTACCATCTCCGTGGTTCCAGCTACGAGCAACGGAACTTCGGTTAACTGATGACATCCTGAAGAACCAACCAAGGAAACAAGGATGGATTCAACATAACCATAAGGATGTAGAATATAGTACGAGGAAAAATACTATCTCTTGAACTCCTAGAACAATTCCGGCAGCATAACGGCAGTAAAATGCTCGAAATGAGACATTCTGCCAAAGACGGGGTAGCACCATACTCAACATCATCGCTCAAGGTTCTGGGATATTGCTAAACAGGCTACACCGGAGGTACTCAAACTGGGATATGACTCAGATCAACCAAACCTTAGAGATTACGGAGTAGTAACACGTGATCCTGATAGACGGAAGAGAAAACCTAGTTCCTTAACCCCGTAGGAAAGATAGGATGACTCAGATCAGAAGGCATGAGGCATAAGGAGTAAAAAGAGCCTTACGTTCCCTTCCACAATCAATTCCCCTATATAGCTAAAAAAATTCTAGACCCAGCTTAGACCAGGTTGGCTTGGTAATACTACAGGCAGTCAGGCTCTGATACCAAAGCTGTCGGGACCCCGATTCGAAATCACATCGATCTAGCCGGTAACACCTCATATCACTTTGCGGCCTCACGCACGGTATCCCCACGGGTGTCGCCTTACCCTGGCCCGGGACCGTTTGCATCTTTTGGCTCGCGTATATGATTGTGTCGCTAGCATCCATATGACAGAGAACCCGGGCCAACATGGCTAGTCATGAACCCAAAGCGGCACTAACCTATGGGAACAGGCATACATGATTCACATCGAGCGTGTCGGTCAGCAGCGTGTGAATCCGGGCTGTAGCACTGGGCTAACAGGACTCCAGGGAACCCGGGCTGTAGCAGGCTAGGCAGGACTCGGGATGTCACCGCGTGACATTTCCTCGAAGGGACAGACCTAGGAACGAAGTGGAACACATGCCGGCCAGTCAAGTGTTCTGAGCAGTAGTGCTGGGCTAGCAGGACTCCGGTGAACCAGGCTGTAGCGGACTACTATGGCTCAAGGAAGCACTAGACTACATTTCCCCATAAGAGAGACTGCCAAGGATAAACAACTAGATTGTCGGATCCCACACATAGCAATACACGTCACACGTACGCATAACATGCAAGTATGTGCTGTACAACATGGCATCACAAAATAACGCAAACTCATATAGATAAAGGCTCAGAAGAGCCACATAGCATAAATACAAACAGGGGTCACATGACCCATCATCCAGAGCATACAAGCAACGGAAGCATTACATGTCTGAGTACAGACAACTACAAAAGAAAAAGGCTAAGAAACATGACTATCTACAAGTCCCTCCAAGGTACAAGATTGTAGCTGAGGTAACAAGCTACTCGTCGAAGTCCAAGCGGTACTACTAGTGAGACATATGTCTCATCTGCAAAACATAAATAAAGCAAACGTGAGTACAAAGGTACTCAGCAAGACTTACATCAAATCCTATCATACATGCATTTGTATCAAGAAGGTAATGTGGGGTTTAGTTGCAGCAAGCCAACTTTGACTCAGTGGCTATCCTGTTCTACGACAATGAGAAACTTCTTTGAGGTGAGGCAGCGCACACGAGTCCACTAATCACCACATCAATACACTACTATGGATTCATCCCCGTCTCTCCACGAGAAAGCCATCATAGCAGTCACACTTGTCTTGAGCATTTTAGAGTATCCACTTAAAGTTGTCTATGTACCACGTAAGCATCCAAGAAGTCCATAACCGAGGACACGGCTATTCGAATAGATCATGATAACCCTGCAGGGGTGTACTTCTTTGCACACGCTCTCACCACTTATCACCATATACACTTCATGTATCTCGGCAACCTTCAAGCGGAAGCCCGGCGAGGGTGTCGGCCACGACCTAACTAACCGCACAAGACTCTAGTCCAGGTTTATCGCCTATTCGGGTTCCATCCGCAAGGAGAACCGGCCGAGGTTTCGCTCATGGCCCCAAACAATGTGTACAGGGTTCCCGAGCCCACCATCCGGGTGCCACTCGGTACACCGGGCCACGTGTGCCTAGTTTGTCCCAAGTCCACCCTGTCGGGTGCCACTCGGTAGAAAAATAGCACTACCTATAAACACCAGAAACTATTTGCAACTCCTGGACAGAGATCAAGTTGGCTAATAAGTCGAGAGGGGTCGAGTTACCGGAACCCAATATGTGGTAGTAGCTAGTCCTTGGACAACATACACAGAACTCAGTTCTTAGGGACGGTTCCAGTGAGACAACCCACAATGTACTCCTACATGGCCTCTCACCGCTACCTTTACCAAATCGTGTTCACACGCTTAACTCTCATTACCAGAACATATCATAACACTCCAATCCATTCCCAATGAATCAGACCTGACACAACTCTAAGCAATAGCAGGCATGGCATGGTAGAAGCACAACATGGCTCAAACAACTCCTACACATGCTAGTGGGTTTCAACTATTTAGTGTGGCAATGACAGGTCATGCAGAGGAATGGGTTCAACTACCGCAGCATAAAGTAGCAGTTGAATTGTTGTTGTCCTAATGCAGTAAAAGGGAGCAGGAGCGGGAGAGTGGGATTGTATCGGAATGAACAAGGGGGTTTGCTTGCCTGGTAGATCAACAGGGGGGCACTGCTCCACTGATAGGTACTCTCGAACACTTTCCGGAGCAGGACCTATCGAGAAGGAACGGTGTCGGAAATCAATACACAAGCATATGCAATAATATGATGCATGAACATGGCATGAAGATGTGATGTTGTTTGAGCTAATGCAACTAGCATTCATTTGGTTAATGTCCATTTGAACCAAAGATTCAAATGCATCTTTAACATAATCTCTTATAATTGCCATTCATGTGATTTTTTGAAGTTTTGAATATTTTCTGGAATTTTTTGATTTATTTTAATACCAGAAAATGAATAATTGCATCAGCATGACAGTGGCAAGACGTCAGCAAGTCAACCATGGCTGACCGGTCAAACCTGACGTCCGGGTCCCACATGTCATTGGCTCACTGTTAACTGGGAGTTAATCCCGTGTTGACTGGGATTTGACCCACTACAGGGCCTGCCTGTTAGTGTCTGTTAGAGAGGGATTAGTGGTGATTAGTGCCTAACTAAACGTCCACATCAACCCACCGGAGTTCGGCCAGCGGCGACCTCAACTGTGGCGGAAACTCGCCGGAAAACAGCTACGGGGCTCGGTTTTGTGCGTGGTTTGCGTCTATGGGTAGCTGAAGGTCTCGCGCATCTAAAGGAGGCAACGGCTCACGCCGGAGTGGACTAAATCGACGGCGGTGGAAGCTTTTGGGGCGGCCGGAGTTTGGGTTAGTTTGGGCTCGGCGTTAGGATGCTCGGGAGGAGCAGCTGGTGGGAGCGGCGTGCTCCTGGGAAGGCAACGAGCGCGCTGACGCGCTCAGGCGCGGGCTGTGGTGGCTAAAACGACGGCGGCATCATGGCCGGCGGCGACGAGCTTCGGCTTCGATCGAAACGGCGGTTGCGGTGATCGAGAGGCAAGGGGAAGAGGAGCAAACGACGATGGAGCTCACAACGGTCGCAGAGGGCGTCGAAGCAGGCTCGGGGAAGTACCGGGGCGAGCACAGCGGCAAGGGGGATCTCCGGCGACCGGCGACGAAGATGATGAAGATGACGACGATGCAGGGCCTCCGGCGAGGCGCAGCTTGGTGGAGAGGAAGACGGAGTCGAGGCGAAGCTCGTGGGCATGTCGGAGAAGCGAGGGGGAGGCGGTGGCTTTGGCAGCAGCAAGCGGCGGCGGCGGGTGCGCTCGGGCAAACGGGAGAGGGAGCACCAGGGGAGAGGAGAGAGCTCGAGGGAGTGAGAGAGGGCCGAGGGGGTGCGTGGCGTCATCGGGGGCCTCCAGCAGCTAGCAGGGGAGCAGGAGGTGTCCGGCGCGTGCTCGCGCACGTCGGGCACAGGCGCGCCGTCCTCCTGGCAGGAGGTAGGCGACGACTGGCATCGGCTAGCTGGCTGGGCTGGCCTGCTGGGCCGCTGGGCTGCCAGGTAGGAGGCCCAGGTAAAGGTTTTTCCTTTATTTGTTTTCTTTTCTAATTTCTGACCTTTGTTTTAATTTAATAAAAATACTAAATCAATTAATTTTCTTCTGACAATTTTTGCAGGGACCTAAGGGATTATTCCAAAGCCCCTCACCAAAATTCAGAATTATTGGACAATATTTCATATATATAAAAATATTTATCCAGCGGAAATAATTACTGGATTAACTCCAAATGTCCAAAATAAATATTTATGAGCTCCTGAAAATATTGGTTTGATTTTTACCTCTGACCAATATTTTCAGAGAGTAACATGAACATTTTCTTGGACCTTTTTGGAGAAATTTTTATCTAGATTATTTCCAGAAATGATTTCGGAGGGTTTCACAAATCCCCATTTCAAATTTAAATGGAATTTAAACATGGTGCACAACTGACTAGCTGGTCTAGGTCGTACCAGGACTAGGGATGTGACACTTGGGTCAAGAACCCAGGAATAGAATACCTACTACTAAATGGCATCACGGAATGCTTTCAAGAATGATGGCCATAATCATCACACTGGGGATACGAAGACATTGCTAAATTACTAGGTGACTCCCTAAAACACCTAGGGTCATAATAATAGCTCCAACATATATGTCGAGGTAGTAGAGTACCTCAACAGACCGATTAGTGTGGTTGAACTGGCCCAAAAGGACATCAGGAATGGAAAGAAGGAATTTGCAAATGCATCAGACTAGTTGGAGACCTGGGATGACTCGGACAGCATAACGGCTGTAAATGCTCAAAAGATTTGAGACATCCTGCAAAATGGTTGCATGACCACTCACAACACCATATCAAGGTTCCGAGATCAACTGTCAACATACGGAAGTAGTAGGAACAGAACTGAGGCTTGAAACTATCAATTCTATAAGTCTATGGATTAGTAACACGTCATCCTGATAGATAGATGAGAAGGCCTAGTTCTTAATCCCCATAGAAAAGAAGAGGTTGACTCAGATCAGAAGGGCATAGGGTAAAGGAGTAAACAGAGCCTTACGTTCCCTTCCACAATCAATTCCCTTACATAACTAAAGCATTTCTAGACTCGACTTAGACCAGTTTGGCTTGGTAATCCTACAGGCAGTCAGGCTTTGATACCAAAGATGTCAGGACTCCGATTCCAAGTCACATCGATCTAGCCGGTAACACTTCATATCACTTTGCGGCCTCACGCACGGTATTCCCAAGGGTGTCGCCTTACCATGGCCCGGGACCGTATGCGCCTTTTGGCTCACGTATATGATAGTGTCGCTAGCATCCATATGACAGAGAACCCGAGCCGACATGGCTAGTCGTGAACCCAAAGCGGCACCAACCTATGGGGACAGGCATACATGAATCACATCGAGCATGTCGGTCAGCAGCGTGTGAATCCGGGCTGTAGCACTGGGCTAACAGGACTTCGGGAACCCGGGCTGTAGCAGGCTAGGCAGGAGTCATGGATGTCACCGCATGACATTTCCCCGAAGGGACAGACACAGGAACGAAGTGAAACACATGCCGGCCAGTCAAGTGCCCTGAGTAGTAGTGCTGGGCTAGCAGGACTCTGGTGAACCGGGCTGTAGCGGACTACTATGGCTCATGGAAGCACTAGACTACATTTCCCCATAAGAGAGGCTGCCACAAGGATAAACAACTAGATTGTCGGATCCCACACATACCAAGCATTTCAATCATACACACAATATGCTCGATATGTGTAAATGCAACATGGCATCACAACATAACTATATGACTCAAGTATTTATTCATTAGGCTTCGAGGAGCGAGATATTACAAACATGGGTTTCATGACCCATCAATCATAGCATACAAATCAAAGCACATGCGGAAGCTTAACATGTCTGAGTACAGACATCTACAAATGAAAAAGGCTAAGAAGCCTGACTATCTACCAGATCCTGCCGAGGGCACAAGATTGTAGCTGAGGTATCAAGCTAAACTTCGAAGTCCACGCGAAACTACTAGCGAGACTGAAGTCTCTCTGCAAAACATAAATTAAGCAAACATGAGTACAAAAGTACTCAGCAAGACTTACATCAGAACTAGCTACATATGCATCGGCATCAACAAAGGGATGGTGGGGTTTAACTGCAGCAAGCCAGCTTTGACTCAGTGCTAACCTGAACTACGACTGCAAGCAACTCTTTTGAGATGGCGCACATGAGTCCACATGTTCACCAATCCATACACCACTATGGATCCGCACCCGTCTACGTACGAGAACGCCATCCATAGCACTCACTCTTATCTTGCGCATTTTAGAGTATCCACTTTCACTTGTCTATGAACTGTTATAGGCAACCCAGAAGTCCTTTACCGCGGACGCGGCTATTCGAATAGTTTTATACCCTGCAGGGGTGTACTTCGTCACACATGTTTCCACCACTTAGTGTCTGCACACGACATGTGCTCGGCAGACTTCAAGCGAAAGCCGACGTGGGTGTAGACCACGACGTGACTAACCGCACAAGCCTCTAGTCCAGGTTTGTCGCCTATTCGGGTTCGATCCGCGAGGAGATCCTGCCGGAGTTTCGCTCACAGCCCCAAACGATGTGTGCAGGGTTCCCGAGACACCAAACGGGCGCCCGGTACACCGTGCCATGGTGTATCTACTGCATCATAGCCCACCCCTAGGGTCAGCGCTATGCACGGCCGACAACACATATCCTATAAATACCATAAACTAGTTGCAACTCCTGGACAGAGGACAGAGGGGTTAGTAAGTTGAGCGGGGTCATATTTCAGGGCCGAGTGTGTGGTAGTAGCTGTTTCATGGATCACAAACACAAAACTCAGTTCCTGAGAACGGTTTCAATGAGACAACCCACCATGTACTCCTACATGGCCTCTCACCGCTACCTTTACCAAATCGTGTTCACACACTTAGCTCACACACAGTAGGGCATGTTCACAACTGTCCAATTCATTCCCGATGAATCAGACCTGACACAACTCTAAGCAATAGTAGGCATGACAAGCAAACACGAATGAGTAGGCACATCAGGGCTCAAACAACTCCTACTCATGCTAGTGGGTTTCATCTATTTACTGTGGCAATGACAGGTCATGCAAAGGAAAGGGGTTCAACTAACACAGCATGTAACAATTGAATCGTTGTTGATCTAATGCAGTAAAAGAGAGCAGGAGCAAGGGAGTGGGTTTGCATCGGAATGAACAAGGGGTTTTTGCTTGCCTGGCACTTCTAAAGATATCATTGGGTCTTCATCGGTGTCAACGATCACAACGTCGGTACAACGTCTATCGAGAGGGGACAACCACCGGCAAACACAGAAAGAACACAATCAATGCAACGCATAATATGATGCATGAATGTGACATGGCAATATGTTGTTGATTCGCCTAATGCAACTAGCAACAAGTTAAATGGAGTTGGTTTAAACACTAAGTTCAAATTCAAACTCCATATGTGATTTCTTAAATGCCATTTAATTGGATTGTCCTAAACAACAACTTTAAGTTGTTCCAACATGCATGAAAATGCCAGATTCAGATTCTTTGGATTTTTCTGATCATTTTTCATATATAAATCTTTTCAACCTGAGTTATAGATTATTTTCTATGGTTTTTAGAAGTTTTGAACATTTTCTGGAATTTCCTGATTATTAAAAATCCAGAAAATGTATTACTGCGTCAGCATCAGGTCATGCTGACGTCAGCAGGTCAACAGGGGCTGGTCCGGGTCAAACTTGACCAGTGGGGTCCACTCGTCAGTGACCAAGTGCTGCCTAGGTCACAGACAGGTGGGGCCAGTCAATGGCCACGTCAGCGAGGTCAACGCCGACGCGTGGGGCCGCTGTGATTAAATAAAAATAAACAGAAATTAAACTGGTGTTAGTTAAGGGCGTGGGGCCCAGTAGTCAGTGAGAGAGGGGGTTAGTTAGCCCCATCATTAGCAGTTAACGGTGTTGCCACGTCGGCCCGCCGGCGTTCAGCCGCCGGCGACCATTTGCCGTGGCGGACGTGCGTCGGGAAAGCGCTAGGGGCCGCGGTTTGTCGTGCAGAAAGCATCGGGGAGAAGCCCTTGCTCGAGCGCATCCAATGGGCCAGACAGGGGGTCGCGGGGCGGCCGGAATCTCGCCGGCGACGAGCTTTGGCGGCGCCGCAGCTACGGGTTTGCACGGGCACGGTGTGGCGGAGCACGGGGAGCTCAACCAAGGGCATAGACAATGTTGTGGGGTCACGAGGAGCACGTCTGTGCCACTAGGGCGAGCAAGCGAACCTCAGGAGCGCGTGGCTCAACGTCCATGGCGGACGATGGCTCCGGTTACTCGCGTGGCAGTGGCTACGGAACAAAAACGACGACGTGGTTAAGGGGGAAAGGACCGGGAGCTCACGGTGAGGCTGACGACATGCTCAGCAAGCTCTGGGACGACCGGAAGGCGACGAATCCGTCGATGGAGTCCGGCGGCCGTGCTCGGGGAAGACGACTCATGGCGGTGATGTGGGGCTCCCGCGGTGGCGTGGCTCGGGGTGGAAGATAGAGGGGGTCGAGGCGGAGCCTCTGGGCATGTTGGAGAGGCGAGGGGGAGGCGGTGGCCACGCACGTGGCGCTCGGGGTAGACTCCAGCGGCGGCAAGCAAGCAGGAGGTGGCCGGACGCGTGCTCGCGCACGCCGGCCACGCGCTCGTCCTCCTGGCAAGGGGAAGACGATAGGGAGGAGCCCCTGGTGGGCTGGGCCGGCCAGCTACAGTGCTAGGCCGGTTGGTGGGTGCCAGGTAAGTTTCTCTGCTCTGTTTTATCAATTGTTTCTATTTTCTATTTTCTGCAATTGTTTTATCTTTATTGAAAACACCAGAGCATTTCCAAAAATCCTGAAAATATTTGTGGGCACTGTTGAAATTATTCCCAACAGCCCTCAACTAGTTTCAGAATTATTAGATCATTTAAAATATTTATAGGATTTAAATGCCCCAATTCAAGTATAATATGAGTTAATCCAAAAATCCAGAAATGACCTAGAAATATGTTTATCATTTTGGTAGAGGTTTTCACCTTTATCAAAAATCATGAACATTTCCAAAGGCATTTTGGGTTCATTGAAAATATTGTTTATTTGAACCTAGTTGAATTCATTTAGTGCTAGGGTTTCAACATCCCCATTTCAACTTTAATTGAAAAGATAACATGATGCATGGATGCTTTAAGGCAACTAATGGCAAGCAAATTCTAGGGCTATGACATTGCATCGCGATGGTGTAGATGCTGAGGAACTCAGACGGGTGAGTCTTGCCATTGTACTTTTCGCCAACGTCAGGTTTGAAGGCGCGGTGAGTGGGCCACTGGAACTGCCGTAGCTCACGGGTAAAAGCTGGACAGCCTACCTCGTAAGGTAGGCCTTCAGGGCTCTCTGGGGCCGGGTGGTTCACAGCAGGCCCTGCTCGCCTGTCTGACTGGTGGCGCGCTCCGCGCCGGCGCTCGATAGTGGTTCGAGCGTCTTCATGGGTTCGTTCCCGAAGAACTTGGTGCTGGTCACAGTGGGTCCGCGGGTCAGACGATGCTATGGGGATGTCGTTGCCCACGACGTCGCGACGAGCCGGCGTCCGCGGTACCGGATGGGGAAGAGGTGAATGCACCGTGGTCGCGGCGCCGCCGACTTTTCCACCACTGGTCCGCGGGACTCCATCGCAGTGTCGACCCCGGGGCCCCACCGGACTTGGCTCATCTTTGTTGGCCACCGCAACAAGGCTTCGGATAGTGGCTCTCCATTCGTCGAGTTTCCCTGTAGTGGGAGGAAAGTCGAGGAGCAACTGTGTGCGCGCCAGGGCCTCTGCTGGCGTTGGTGGCAGCGAAACCTGCACGGATCGTGACACGCTTCGACTTCTAACCATGTCAGAAGGAGCTCTATCACGACCGCGCGGTCGCATGCCGTTTTCACCAGCGCCTCGCCGAGTGGGCAGGTCTTCTACGTCCCGGGAGTGGCGCTCGGGGCTCTTCCCGCGGCGATGCCCGGGATCTTCGGCGTGATTACGCTGTTCGTCGCGCGCTGCCTGGGAGGAGCGCATGTTGGCGCCGGCGTGGGAGTCTTGGAGGCCCTTGTGTCGCATTCGGGCGGGGCGACGATGACCCTGGAAGGCCCCGCTCCACCCGCGAAGGGCTTGGCTCTGCCTTTGGATTTGGCGACGTGTGGCCCGTTACCAGGCGCACAAACGTTGCCGCCTCCCAAACTCCGGCTGCTGGGATGGTGTTGGTGTTCGCGAGCAGCGCCCCGGGTCCTTTCTGCGACCGGTTCGCTGCGCGCCCGCGTCGGGACGGGCTATCTGGCTTCCGACTGGCCAACCGCCACCGTCATCTTCGTCTTGGGCGCCATGATGATGAAGAAGCGCCGAACTAACTGCTAAAGCCGATTCTCACAACTGCTACCCCTACCTGGCGCACCAAAGATGTCGGTGGGAACGACACCTATCGGATCACAAGAATCCCTACTGTGGTTAGCGGGGCGCGGGGTCGTGAGAAGAGCGGATCAAACAGATAGCACACGGTTCGTTTATCCAGGTTCGAGCCGCGAGGATGCGTAAAACCCTACTCCTGCTTTGGTGGATTGTATATCTGTGTTCTTGAGCTAGCTATGGGGTGTGAGGAGCTCCAAAAAGCTGAAATCCCCCTCTGGTCGCCTCGGGCCTCCTTTTATAGAAAAAGGGGGTTGCCACAGTGGCACACAGGAGGTGGAAAGGGTACAATGCTGCGAGGTTATCCCTCACATCACATGGCAAGGCGCATTTAATGCGTCTTGCTTAGGTGTCCTTGCTATATCGTGGACGGGGGAGAAACCTGTCTCGTCCGTCGCCGCTCCTTCTTGTGTCGACAAGCGCCCTGGCCAGCAACGCATGCGATGCCATGTAGGTAGGCAGGCAGCTGAGGTGGCGCAGTGGTGGGTCTTCACGAAGATCTGCATGCCGCCACGCAGGTGCCTGCCCAGCTGGTTGGGTCGGCAGCTGCATGCATTCGGTGGTGGAGGTTTAGTCGGTGTGGGCCTGATGGTGGCCCTTGGGTGTCCTCGGCAAGGGCCTTGCCGGGGCCCCGGCAAGGGTCTTGCCGAGGCGCCTGCTGTCATCCCCGGCAAGGCGCTTGCCGGGGGCCTTGTGGTCTTCCTCGGCTGGGATCCCGCCAAGGGTTGTCATCTCCTTAGTGCGTATCTGATCTTGAATGTCTTCACAAAGATCTGCATGCCGCCACGGGGATGTCTACCGAATCCTTGCCCTTTGGGGGTAGTGGACTAAAGGGTGACTTGCTCCGTAGGCGCGGGACGAGTCGCCGCGGCAAGGGTCTTGCCGGGGCTGCTAGAACTGTCTCCCGGCAAGGATCTTGCCAGGGGAGTCCGCTTCGTCCCCTTTGCTCTTCGTGGTCTTGGCCTTGGCGTCATTCTAGTTCTCTTGAGCTTCGGTCTTACCCTGGCTCACCACCCTTGCCTTGCTTGGTGTGGTGGTATCCGCGGCTCAGACTGCTCGTGCACAGTTATAGGGGTACAAAAAGTGTACCCCTCTTTTTGTCCGCCGACGCTAGGGCCTCGAGGTTCGCCGCCCTGCAAAAGAAGAACAAGCGAAGAACGAGGAAGAAGAAGGACAGAGGGGAGAGATAAAAGTAAAGATAAAAGATGTCGATAGATTTGTTCGATTGTGTGTTGTTGTTCAATCGGCCGTCACCTCTTATCTATATAAGAGGCGGATGGACTTCCTGTACAAGAAAAGGACTTGCCTTGCCGTCCAAATCATCAAAATCTAACCAAACTCGGACTTCTCACGACCTCCGGCCCGGATGTCCGGCTCTAGGCCCGGATGATCCGGCGTAGCCCAGTTTTCTGATAGCAGCTCACTGTTTTGGCTCTAGAATCCACATACGACCTCGGATTTACACGCTTCTATATCAAAATCAACCGCCTCGACGAGACACACAACTTTCATGTTGAACACTTTTTGATCCGTGGCCATCTTGATGGTGTTTCGGGCCGTTCTCTAAAGTCTGTAGTAGAAAAAGCTGTCTGGACGTCCGGACTTCTACCCGGATTGTCCGGCCTCCACCCGGATCATCCGGGACTGGACCCAGATCATCCGGCTTCATCATAAACCTTTTTTTGCTTTCGGTGCTTCAATTTCCCGGATGATCCGGACCCCGGCCTGGATGATCTGGCCAAACACTGCTGCAGCGCATGATTTTGCCTATAACTTTTGCATACGACCGCGGATGGGGACGATTTTTATATCAAAATCGTCCATTTCGACGAGACGAAGAAGTTTCCAGCTGTAACTTTTTCCATAAGAGGCCATCTTGGTTAGGTTTCATGCCATTTTCTAATCTGGTGCCAATACGAACATCTCTAAGATTGTCATAACTTTTGCATCTGAGCTCTGTTTTGGACCATCTATATATTTATTCTCATCGGCTTGAAGAGAGTCATCCAATGGTGACATGAAATCATGAATTTGACATCATCTCATTATAGCCTCAAGTTACTCTTTGCGACCATGCCATTTTTGAGCGTCAACACATGCCCCCCTGTTTTTCGGCAAAGGTAGCGTGCCGAAAAATAACTTATACCTATTGGTTCTAAGGACGATGTCAACACTCCATTGGCCCCTTTGCATGTGCTTAGAGCGATAAATATATATCGGCCAATATTTGTTTGAATCCTTGATGCAAACTTGGGTGAAACCTTTTCAACTTCATTAACAATTCGATGATAAAGTTCCATAGATATGTATCTCAAGGACATCCTCTGAACCATATTGTTCACCCTTTTGTTAGGACTTTGCAGATAATCAACAATAAACTTTCTCCAATCCTCACTTTTACCTGCATAAAAAAATATTAGTGGCCAAAGCGGTGGACGGTCGCCTTACCTATGTTGACGAGACTAAGCATCTGCTATTGATAGACATGCAACACACCATGATTAACATAGTAGCCAGATGCTTGCTGTGCCAACTTTTCCGAATTGTCATGTCTAGAAATATGAACAATTTTAAAGCAACCCAAGGTAAAATTTGCATCTAGACATACCTCAAGATAAACTATAAGTGATTCGTCAAAACATTGATAACTCTTGGATATTTGTTGTACTACTCATAACGAATCACCCAAAGCCTCAATATGTATATCACCTATAGCAAGGCAAAGCTCCAATCCGAATAACAATGCATATTCGGCTTTGATCATCATGCAAAAATATTTTAAGCGGCATGAGGATTGACAAAATAGCTTCATATAGAGATAAATAAACAACACCAACATCTTGGCCATTGTTACAAATTTAACCATCAATATATAATCTCCATGGTACTAGAGAGATCAAGCTAAAAACAATATTATGCATGATGTCAATATGATGCTCAATAATAAAATCAACCATGATTTGGTCTTATGTAAGTTCTGAAAACTAACAAGCCAAAGCATACCCAATCAAAACATAAGTTCACTTTGCAATTTTGGTGAATTGGTTTATGCATAATATCCTCAATGGCATCAATTTGACAAATTCCTTTGCAAGCACTTATCTCAATCTCTACTCAAACTAAGGACGGTGTTAGAGTACCACACCGGCCATTCTTACATATATTCTTAGGGCGATAGATAAGTATCGGCCATTACCATGAGGTCCATGTAAAATTCATTCACCAAATCATGTATAGCCGAAATAAACAAATGAAATAGCAATCAAATATTTCAGCCCTTTAGATTAGCAACAATGTAACTAACCATATGTATAGTAATTTGGTAATACCCTCTCATGATATAGAAAATTATGTTGCATCCATGGATCAAAATAAATGCATGGAGGAGGGTAATTGATCATACGTAGGGATGAATTCCATGGCAAAGGCATCAATAGCATGGTTGAAGAAAATGGATGATGTGCTAACCGAGGATTTTGATGTTGTGATGCGCACCTTCGGCTTAATTATTTGTTGCTTTCATTCTTTTCATTCTTCACTTTTATTGTACTTGTTGCAATAGAAGCATGCACATCATTTTTGTCTTGATTGATCTTCTTGGGAATCCATGCCATGTTCTTCTTTCTCAGCTCTTGTGCACTAAGATTTTGTAATTTCTTATTTTGCCAATATGACAAGCCGAGTGAGCATGTCGGCTCTGATTTTGTTTCCACCAATGGCAACTTGTTTTGGGCCTTGTGCACCTTCAGATTTGGCACTTCGACTCTCAATAATTGGTTGCTTTGTCTCATTGCCATTAGTAGCCAATGTCAACACTTTAATTGGCTCTTTATCATTTGAGATCAAATCTGAAGTTGCACTCTTATGACCATCTCTTTTAAAACGGTAAACTTGCTTGACCACCTCTTCCTTATTCCTTGAGCTCTGGACCGATTCCTTATGATTGAAACAGTCTTTAACATGTGATTGTTCAAATGTTGATCTTCTCGGAGCTGCATAATATTGGTGAGATGGTCTAAAATAAGATGGAGAATGTTCTCTTGTATCATACTTGTACCATGATGGATATGGATCTATATGAGCATAGCGAGGCATCCACAGCATTGGCATTGGCGGCCCAAAATAGGGATATGAATATGTTGCATTAAAATTCTCACTTTGCCAATACTGATCCTCATATTTGCGCCTTGGGGTGATCTTGGTTTCTTTGCATGATTTGGCCAATAAGCATTCTTCTCTTCACTCTTCTTTTGATATTTATCCAATAGTTCAGTGAAGGTGATTTTTGATCTCTTACACTTGCGCTTCTTTCGGCATTTGTTTTCCTTTGGTTTGCTTTCATTGACCATTGGATTTGCTTGCTGCCCCCCAGTCCTTGGCGTCTCCATTGTAGCTTCGATGGAATTCTTGCCCTCAAGATTATGTTCATTATGCTTTTCAACAAATTCTTTACTTGAAAACTTGATCCCATCACCTGCAGTTTTTACATTCTCTTTAAATGGGATCGGCTTGAAGCAGCCGATGCAAAAACTTTCTGCCATCGGGACCAATCGGAATAGACTGGTCATCTCTTGGTGTCTGAACAAATTTCAATCATCCTTTATCAATGACCGATTGAACTATTTGACGAAACATGCGGCAGTCCTCAAAATTATGCTTGGACGAATCATGCAACTTACAATAAATTCGTCCTTGGATAAATGGATTGACATGGTGATCAAGAATTCTAATGTAATTATTTTTCAACAACAAATCAAAGATTTGATCACACATGTTTGAATCGAAGGTATACCTTTTGTTTTCTACCCGATCTTGTTGTGAGAATGGCTTCGGAGTTAAGCAAACGAATGGTTCAGATTTGGCATCTTCCCATTCGGCTATGAATTCTCTTTCGCATACTTTTTCCGATGTCCTTAGATAAGAAACTATACTAGCATCGGTTTTGCCAAAAGATTTTAACCTTGGCTTTAAATTTCTGAAATCAAAGTAGTTAGAACATGCACGTCTCAATTCAGACCATGCGTAAGCCAAGCATGAAGCAAGCAAAGCTACCCAATTAGATATGAACTTTAAATAAAGCAATGGAAAAAGCTTTGGCTGCAGTAATAAGTCACTATCGGTCTCTTTGAATGGTACAATATATTGGCCGATATGCTTAGTAACAATTTTATTGCTAACAAGTAAATTGCCCTTCTTCATTGGTCTTTGAAAATTACTTATTAGAATTTTCCAAATAGATGCATCAACAATAAAGTTGTGACCAAATCTGGAAATAGGCAAATTACTTGCTAGACATACCTCTTCAAATATGTTGGGAGAGCATGATGATTTCATATGATGTATAATATTGTGCTTTGCTTCTGGATGACTTCCCAACACCATGTCACAATTTTCTTCTTGATTCCATGCATCATAAATTTGAAGATCTTCGTCAACCGAACTTTGTTCGGCTACTTGCTCTTGTCCTTGAAGCTTGTCAATTTCTATGGCACGAAAATCATAGGGCAGGAAGTAGGTTCCATTAACTTTAGAAAAATCAAGTATGGTTGTCTTGCTATACTTCCCATGCCCTTTCTCAACAATGTTTGCCTCTTTCGATTTGATGGATTCGGAATCTTTACTACTTGATTCGGCTTTTTCAACCAAAGCACTTTTAGTTTCTGAATCATCATTCTTTTCACCGGTTATATCAATTGGCAACACTTCTTTTATCTGAGCCAATTCTTTTTCTATTTGTTTCTGGCGGCGAGCGGCAAAGTTGGCTTTAAGATTTTTCTCAATTTCAGCCCACTCCGGATACGATTGCCCCCCCCCCCGATGTTTTTAGATTCTTTCAGCAATGACACATGGGTGTTGCCGAAATTTTGTAGTAGTGTAGGGGGTGTATAATATGATGTAGTACTAGGTGAAGGCATATGCATTGTTGTAAAACCATTTTTTTTCTCGCCAATTTTATCAATTGGCAAGGATTCATCTTCTTGCAAAACTCTAGCTTTTATTGCGGCACAATCAGGAAATAGCCCTTTTTGATGTTGTTCAAGGCAAATAGCACTAATCCTCTTATTCTGGGCTAAACTCTTCAATGCAGCCACCACTACCTCATCTTCTACAATATTTGGCACAACCGCTCCTGTAAAATTTACATTTATTCGGCTATGACCTGAAAGGTGTGAAGCCGAATTATGAGCATCTACAGTTGTGTATGGTGCCGAAAAATTACTAATATGAGGTGTAGCATATGACGGTTGAGAGTAACTGGCCGAATAGCTAGCAGTAGCATGGCCAATTCTCTCATTCATCAGCATGGTTGGATTAGTATATTGCACATTACTTGCCGATGAATAAAAGGGTGAAACACTTTCTTGCATTGGAAATTCTAACATGAGGTGTTTCAAATTCATTAACCATACCCATCATGTTGTTCATTGGCATATAGATTTGTGGGGTTGCCGATGCATAAGAGTTTGGATACATATGTTGTACGTTGCTAAAATCATAAGAATTTGAAGCATGAAGATTGTTTTGCATCGGCTCTTGCGCATAATTAGATGCATGATTGCTAAAACTAGGGCTAGCCGATACATTATGCTCATTAGGTGATCCAGCAACAACATATGGATTATTTGCATCTACAAAGGGGAATTGGGTATTCATATTACCTTTGTAGATTGCAACAACTTGATGACGATCTCTTTGTAGCAAGAATGGGCTGGAGACCGTTCGAAGCTTCGTCCCCAGCGGAGTCGCCAAAAAGTGTGTTCGCACACGAACATGTCACCGTGTACCCTCGACGCCGGGGGTGATGCACCGCAGCTCACGTCGAAGGAGACCCACCAGAAGCGCGGTACGCAAGACAATCCAGCAGGCGCTTTTGAGGACCCGAAACCCCGCACACCCGGGAGGGACCCCGTCAGGGCGCACGACGGCTATGGGCAGCCCTAGGTCGTCCTAACCGCCCCTAGGGCCGCGAGGTTCGCCGCCCTGCAAAAGAAGAACAAGCGAAGAACGAGGAAGAAGAAGGTCAGAGGGGAGAGATAAAAGTAAAAATAAAAGATGTAGATCGATTTGTTCGATTGTGTGTTGTTATTCAATCGGCCGTCACCTCTTATCTATATAAGAGGCGGATGGACTTCTCGTACAAGAAAAGGACTTGCCTTGCCGTCCAAATCATCAAAATCTAACCAAACTCGAACTTGTCACGACCTCCGGCCTGGATGTCCGGCTCTAGGCCCGGATGATCCGGCCTAGCCCAGTTTTCTGGTAGCAGCTCACTATTTTGCCTCTAGAATCCACATACGACCTCGGATTTGGACATTCTTTATATCAAAATCAACCGCCTGGATGAGATACACAACTTTCATGTTGAACACTTTTCGATCCGAGGCCATCTTGACGGTGTTTCGGGACATTTTCTAAAGTCTGTAGTAGAAAAAGCTGTCCGGACGTCCGGACTTCTACCCGGATGGTGCGGCCTCCACCCGGATCATCCGGGACTGGACCCAGATTATCCGGCTTCATCATAAACCTTTTGTTGCTTTCGGTGCTTCAATTTTCCGGATGATCCGGACCCCGGCCCGGATGATCCGGACAAACACTACTGCAGCGCACGATTTTGCCTGTAACTTTTGCATAGGACCTCGGATGGGGACGATATTTATATCGAAATCGTCCGTTTCAACGAGACGAAGAACATTGCAGTTGTAACTTTTTCCATCAGAGGCCATCTTGGTTAGGTTTCATGCCATTTTGTAATCTGGTGCCAATACGAACATCTCTAAGATTGTCATAAGTTTTGCATCCGAGCTCCGTTTTGGACCATCTATATATTTATTCTCATCGGCTTGAAGAGAGTCATCCAATGGTGACATGAAATCATGAATTTGACATCATCTCATTATAGCCTCAAGTTACTCTTTGCAACCATGCCATTTTTGAGCGTCAACACCCACCAGCTACATCTTCGCACGGAAGGAAGTGCCAGACAGTCGGGACCCACCTGGTCGAAGCGTACGTAGCGTTGTCATTCTCGTCCTGAACGTGTACATACATTTATACTGGTGGATGTAGAGGCGCACATGTGTCATAGTAGAGGCGCTCACGTAGCATGTACACATACGTACAGCGGCCAGGGTGCAAGAAATAAAATACAACCACGTATGTGTACATATGGGCGGGGTCTCGAACGCCTACTCGCGCATATGTACAGCCAGGGCTCGGTGACATGGCTGGGTCAGAACAGAGAAATGGCGTCGTCGTCATGTTCATTGGGAGGCAACGGAATGCGTCGTGTTCATGGGGAGGCAACGGAATGCGTCGTGTTCATTGGGAGGCAACGGAACTCGTGGGGGCCAATCGGCTAGGTCGGAACGGAATGCATGGTCGTGTTCATCGGGAGGGCTTGGACGGAACAGGCGATGGAAACGAGGCCTGGCGTACCGCAGAACGGAGGAAACGGCCTTCTGTTCGACCGGCCACGTTCGAAACAGGATCCTGTTCATCGGGAGGGGTCTGGCGTACCGCAAAACGGACGAAACGGACCTCCTACAGTCAAAACGGGGGTCCTGGTCATCGGGACGGGTGTGGCGTACCGCAAAACGGACGAAACGGACTTGTGTTGGAGCACTACGGTCGAAACGGGGGTCCTGTTCATCGGGAGGGGTGTGGCATACCGCAAAACGGGACTGCACGAAATACTGTTCATCTCCACCGTTGACCTCCTCCAGCCTCCACGGGCTACCGTCGACCTCCTCCAGCTTCCACGGGCTCCTGTTCATCCAGCCTCCACCGCGTGCTACTCCATTGGCTACTGTTCAACCACCCCTCCACCGTCCACTGTTCATCCAGCCCTTCACACCACGGGGTCCTGTTCAACCACCCCTCCACGGGCACCCCTCCACCGTCTACTGTTCATCCAGCCCTCCACACCACGGGGTCCTGTTCAACCACCCCTCCACGGGCACTCCTCCACCGTCTACTGTTCATCCAGCCCTCCACCACACTGCGGGGTCCTGTTCATCCAAAGGCAACGCCACCGCTCACTGTTCATCCAAACCCCCCACAACGCTCACTGTTTATCCTAGAGGCAGCATCAATCGGCTTCAGTTAGCAACAGTAGCGAAGGAATTGCTCGATCGGGTTCAGTTAACAGCCATCAATCGATCGCTCGGGTTCAGTAACGCGTAGTCTGCAGTGCAATCGCTCGGGTTCAGTTATAGCCCAACGTCGTGCTCGGGTTTAGTTAGACCCAACGCCTCGCACACACGCGCATACGTGTACGAGACAAACACACATCGCTTGGCCCCCCACCTCCCACCGTAACCGGGAACTCCCCGAAATTTTCCTCACCCTCGCTTCTACCACGGTTTTTTCTGTCATGGACGGCCCAAAGAATGTCATGCAGCTGCGTCTCCGGCCCGCCCAGGACAAAAAGCCCATTTTCAATCATGATTTTTTGTCATAGAAGTAGGAGCCCACCACATCTATGATGATACCGAGTTTTGTCACAATTATCGTCATAGAAGTGTCATATGTATGACAAAAAAAATTTCGTTCGGCCCAAAATGTCACGGATGTGTCTTTTTTTTGTAGTCTATGGATCACGAATTCCTGGAAGGTTTTAAACTCGTAAATACCGAATCGTATGATGGTACAACAGATCCAGCTGTATGGATTGTGGATTTCCTCCTTCACATCCACATGGCTCGCGATGATGATCTACATGCCATCAAGTACCTCCCACTAAAACTCAAAGGAGCAGCTCTGCATTGGCTGAATAGCTTGCCAGCAGACTCTGTCGGCAGTTGGGAGGATTTGGAAGACGCATTCCTTGACAAATTCCAGGGCACTTATGGGCGACCACCGGATGCTGATGACTTGAGCCATATAACTCAGCAGCCAGGGGAATCGGCCAGACAATACTGGACATGGTTCCTAACTAAGAAAACCTAAATTGTCGACTGTCCGGATGCAGAGGCCTTAGCGGCATTCAAGCATAACATCCGTGACGAGTGGCTTGCTCGGCACCTCGGCCAGGAGAAGCCGAAGACTATGGCAGCCCTCACAACGCTCATGACCCGCTTTTGCGTGGGCGAGGATAGCTAGCTTGCTCACAACAACAACACATCAAGGAATCCGGGTACTCCGGATACCAAAGATGCCAATGGTAGACCACATCGTAATAGACAAAAGCGCCGCAACAACGGTGATAACACCGATGATATGTCAGTCAACACCGGATTCAGAGGCTCTAGATCCGGTCAGCGGAAAAAGTCATTCAAAAGAAGTACTCCGGGCCCGTCCAGTTTGGATTGCATACTGGATCGCTCGTGTCAAATCCACGGCACCCACGATAAGCTAGCCAATCACACCAACAAAGAATGTTGGGTGTTCAAGCAGGCCGGCAGGTTAAACGCCGAAAACAAGGACAAGGGGTTGCATAGTGATGACGAGGAGGAGTCCCGGCCGCTGAACACGGGAGTACAGAAGAGGTTCCCCCCACAAGTGAATACGGTGAACATGATATACGCAACCCACATTCCCAAGAGGGAACGGAAGCGTGCACTAAGGGACGTCTATGCGATGGAGCCCGTCGCCCTAAAATTCAACCCATGGTCCGCTTGTCCGATCACCTTTGATCGCAGGGACCATCCCACTAGTATCCTTCATGGCGGATCTACCGCACTGATCCTAGACCCCATCATTGACGGATTCCACCTCACTCGAGTCCTTATGGACGGCGGCAGCAGCCTGAACCTGCTCTATCAGGATATAGTGCGCAAAATGGGTATAGATCCCTCAAGGATCAAACCCACCAAAACCACCTTTAAGGGTGTCATCCTAGGTGTAAAGGCCCATTGCACGGGCTCAATCACACTGGAAGTGGTCTTCGGATCTCCGGACAACTTCCTAAGCGAGGAGATAATCTTTGATATCGTCCCGTTCCGCAGCGGCTATCACGCACTGCTCGGGCGAACCGCATTTGCAAAATTCAATGCGGTACCGCATTACGAATACCTCAAGATCAAGATGCCAGGACCTAGGGGGTCTTAACAGTCAATGGAAAGACATAACGCTCGCTCCACACAGAAGAGCACACTGCGGCCCTCGCAGCAGAAGCACAAAGCAGCCTTTTAAGGCAAACCACCAATTTGGCGATACAGCCCCCGGACACTGTCAAGCGAGTCCGGAGTAAACTGCAACAGGATCGCCTGGCACGTTCAGAGCTCGCCTAGCAATTCGGCCCCAGTCCCAGTCCCAGCCAAGCGACGAAATCCGTGCCGCGCGTACATAATTGCGCTATGAAAATACCATGGGCATAGGCGGGGGCACGATCAGGGCACATCCCGCAATGCGGCTTAACCTCCCTAGGGGATGTATACCTTTATCATTTTTTCTCTTTCAGGACCTAACCCTTTGGAAGCCCTTTCCGGCAGTACGATTGCCGGACACATTACGGGAAGGAACATCCAAGGAGGCAAGAAGCTAAGATGTACACGGGAACCCACAGGTGGTCTCTAATAATAATCGATATAACCGCTTTCTACTATTCATACACAGCTTGCCCTTGGATAGGACATGCCAAATAGTCCTATTTTCTACTTATTGCACTACTTGTATCAGTACGCTTCGACGTATTATTTAAAATAACAATGCATAGCATTAGTCTATTATTGCATTATTCATCCTTTTCTTCTTATATGTTCATTTACGACAACTTGCACCCGTACATTCTGGTATGGTCAGTACGCCATGGGCATTCATTTACCCCATAATACGGTGTGAGAAGTCCGAACACTTTTGACAGTGCGACACCCCGAACTTATAGCATTATATGCATCATCTCCGAATCATGTCTTGGGTGAATAGCTGGGTTTGCCTGGCTCCCATGCTTTGGTACCTTATGTTCCGCTACATCGGCTAAGGTAGCGCTGGGAGAACTACTGCAATTGTGTCCTAGTTCTTTCGGACGAGCACCTCAGTAGAGAAAGCCTAAAACTGACTGTCATGATAGGGCGAGAGCTGGTCGCTGTTGGAGAGGTCTCAAGTCCTTAAAGACTTTTTCCGCTTCGGGCGAGGAGTCGGCCTTGCCCGACTTAGGCGTGTATAGCGCCCCAAATTCGGCCTTCCGAATACTAGGGGCTTCGCCAAAATTGAAAATTGTAGACTTCTATGTCTAAGTGAGAGTGACAAAGCCTTATGGTCCGATTGCCTGGTTCGTTGTGCTAAACACCTCCCTCGAAGGACCCAAAATTGGGATAAAGAGTGCTCAGGTTTATCCCGAACACCCCAGTACTAATTACATGGGGGCAGAAGCCGACGAATGGCCAACTCTCAGATTTTATAAACGGCCGCACAGAAGGTAATATTTTAAATTAAAGAAGCGTTGCATAGCGCAAATGAACTTGTTTCACATTACAGGATCACATGAGCATGTTCATTCAAAAATTACATCTCTGGCACATTCATCCGCCACAAGGCGGGAACCCTTCAGGACACTGTCATAATACATCTCGGGGCAGTGATGCTCCTTGCCCTCCGGCGGCCCCTCCTTCACCAGCTCGCCCAGTGCACCTTCGCTCGGGAAAAAGCCCTGTGTGCACTCTCGATGCAGACGGACCGCTTTATGACTTCAAGCCAAGGGCATGCATCCACAAGCCGCTTCACTAGACCAAAGTAGCTGCCGGGCAGGGGCTCGCCAGGCCACATCCGAACTGTAAGACCCTTCATGGCCTGTTCGGCCGCCTTGTGGAGCTCGACCAATTGCTTCAGCTGGTCGCTCAAGGGCATTGGGTGTTCGGTCCCAGTATACTGAGACCAGAACAACTTTTCTGTCGAGCTCCCCTCTTCAGCTCGGTAAAACTCCGCGGAATCCAGTACACTGCGGGGAAGATCTGCGAACGCACCTGGATAGCTCCGAACTCGGGTAAGTAAAAGGAAAGTTTCCTTCACATGCTTGCTTTGCATAATGAATGCCTTACTCGTTGCTATCTTCTTCACCGCGTCAATCTCCTGGAGGGCCTTGTGGGCCTCAGCCTTGGCGCTCCGGGCGCTTTCAAGCGCCTTCGCAAGCTCAGACTCTCATTTCTTAGAGTCAAGCTCCAAGGAATCGTGTTTTTTCGCGAGAGCCTCGAGCTCTTGCTGTACCTCGCCTACCCGGGCTTCTTGCTTTCCCCGCTCAATGCGCTCCTTGGCCGCTTTGTCTTCGGCCTCGGACAGCGCCTTCTTCAGGGTCGCCACTTCGGTCGTGGCCCCTGGCAAATTCATGATGATCCTATTAATTTACACCCGAACTTCTTTTTAAATATATGGACAAGGTATTGCTTACCTTTGCTCTCCTCGAGCTACCTCTTGGTAAGGCCGAGCTCGTTCTTGGACCGCTCCAAGTCTTGCTTCAGTGCAGAGACCTCCGCAGTACGTGCGACAGCGGCCATTAGTGAAGCCTGCACATACACATAGATATATTCTGATTAGACTCCTTGATAACCCACAAATATAGGGAATCTATCATAGTTCTTTCGATAAGTAAGAGTGTAGAACCCAACAAGGAGCAGAAGGAAATGATAAGCGGTTTCTAGCAAGGTATTCTCTGCAAGTACTGAAATAAGTGGTAACAGATAGTTTTGTGATAGGATAATTTGCAATGAGCAACAAGTAGCAAAAGTAAATAAAGTGCAGCAAGGTGGCCCAATCCTTTTTGTAGCAAAGGACAAGCCTGTACAAACTCTTATATAGAGAAGAGCGCTCCCGAGGACATATGAGAATATCGTCAAGCTAGGTTTCATCAGGTTCATATGATTCATGTTTGGTACTTTGATAATTTGGTATGTGGGTGGACCGGTTCTTGGGTATTGTCCTTACTTGGACAAGCATCCCACTTATGGTTAACCTCTATTGCAAGCATCCGCAACTACAACAAAAGTATTAAGGTAAACCTAACCATAGCATGAAACATATAGATCCAAATCAGCCCCTTACGAAGCAACGCATAAACTAGGGTTTAAGATTTTGTCACTCTAGCAACCCATCATCTACTTATTACTTCCCAATGCCTTCCTCTAGGCCCAAATAATGGTGAAGTGTCATGTAGTCGACGTTTACATAACACCACTAGAGGGATGACAACATACATCTCATCAAAATATCGAACGAATAACAAATTCACATGACTACTAATAGCAAGACTTATCCCATGTCCTCAGGAACAAACATAACTACTCACAAAGTGTCACATCCTAGCTAGTTATGCATTAGAGTGTTGCATCATGTTTACTTTTCATCAGAAACTTGAAATGGGGATGACAGAACCCCCAGTCCCCTCTGAAACCAACTAGGGTTACTAAAATAATTTTTCAATGAACCTGAAATGCCCTTCTAAAATGCCCATCATTTTTGTCTTGGTTCAGAACCTCTGCCAAAAGTGGTGCACATTTTCCTAGGCCATCCTAGGGTTTTTTTTTGAATTAAGTCATAAATATTTGAATTTGGGCATTTAAAATTATATAAAATATTTAAATGCTCAAATATCTCCAAACTAAAATGTTTCATGTTGGAAATAATCCAACTATGGACCAGGAGTAGTTTGGTGATTTTTGGAGTTGCCTAGGTATTTTATTTAATTCAACAAAGTTGCAGATATATTAAATAAAACAGAAAACAGAAAGAAAAGGGGAAAAACTTACCTGGGCTCCTCCCTGTGCGGCCCAGCCAGCTGGCCGGCCCAGCCAGCAACCGACCCAGCCCAGTACTGTAGCTCCCCGTCGTCTTCCTCCCCTCGCCCCGAAGCTGCTGCGTGCTCGCGCGCGCGCGGCCGCGCGGCCACCTCCTGCTTGCCGACGGGCTCCTGGCCGTGTGGACGACGCCCGCAGCCCGTCCCGATCCCCCTGCTCTCTCTCACTCTCCCCGGCTCTCTCCTTCCTCTCCCTCGCTCTCTCTCTCACACGGCCGAACGCCACCGTCGCCACCGTCCACCGTAGCAGTCGTCTCCGGCCACCCCTCGCTCCCCCTGACTAGCTCAGAAGCTCCGCCACAACTCCCTCTTCCTCCCCACCGCTCCACGAGTCCCCGGAAGCCCTGCATCGCCGCCACGTCGCCGTTCCCCTCTTCGGGCTCCGACCACCGTCGCCGTCGAATTCGCCGTCTCCAGCGCGTCCCCAAGCCCGCTTCGACGCCCACTGCAACCGCGGTGAGCTACGCCACCGTTTCCCCCTCTTCTCCCCCTCGTTCCCTCACCGTAGCCTCCTCCCCACCACGGCCGAACCTCCGCCGTCGCCGAGCTCGCCGTCGACGCACTCCGGTGACCATTTGGTCACCCCGGCGAGTCCAACAAGTTCGCAAGATCCCGTAGAGCATCCCTAGCACCTCGTTTTGCTCGACTTCGAGCTCCAGCACCGTTCCCGTGCACGACCGAACCCCGGCGGCCGCAGCCGAGCTCACCGCCGTCGACTCCGGCCACCCCGACCCCAACGGGCTCCGCCAAGAGCTGCGGGTTGTCCTCAGCTCCACTCCGGTGGCCTCCGCGGTCCATTTGGTGGCCGAAACGACCAAAACCACTCTCGCCGCCGCGCTAATGGTCGCCGCCGGCCAGAACTCCGGCGGGCTGACGTGGCTTAGTTAATTAGTCACTAACCCCCCCACCTACTGACGCTGACAAGTGGGCCCAGGGCCTAGTCAAAGCTAACCAGCCCGGGTCAACGCGGGATTAGCCCCTGTGTCACTGACGTGTGGACCCCACACGTCAGGTTTGACCCGAGCCAGCCCTGTTGACCTGCTGATGCCACTGTGACGTCAGGCTGACGCAGTAATTGAATTTCTGGATTTAAATTAAATCAGGAAATTCCAGAATATTAATTAAACTTCAAAAATTCATAACTTTTATTCTGTAACTCCAAATTGGACAAATTATATATGAAAAATGATCAGAAAAATCCAATCTATCCATCTGTACCATTTTCATGCATGATCAAACAAGTTAAATTGATGTTTTAATCAGAACAAGGAAAAGCACTTTAAAAGGCCATATTTGAATTTGAAATTTGAATCCTTGATTCAAATTTGTTCAAACCCCTCTGGTTTTAGTTGCATTAGCCCAACACACTCATATTGCCATGTTTCATGCATGCATCATATTGTTGCATATCGTTTGGTGATGTTTGTGTATCGATGTCCTTTGCGACAGGATCTGTCCCCGAGGAGTACCGTGATTACCCTAACGAAGAACCGTATCCGTGCAACGAACCATCAGGCAAGCAACCAACCATTTGATCATATCGATACAATCCCATGTTCTCGCTCCTGCTCTCTTTTACTGCATTAAGACAACGCGATTCAAACTGCTGTGTGCTACGGTAGTGGAACCCGTTTCCTCTGCATGACCTGTCATTGCCACAGTAACTAGATGAAACCCACTAGCATGTGTAGGAGTTGATTGAGCCATATGTATGTGTTGTTCCTACCTTGCTATGCCTGCTATGCTTAGAGTCGTGTCAGGTCTGGTTCATCTGGGTGATGGGCTAGAGTGAAATGATTATGTCGGTAATGAGAGTGGTGTGGTGAACACGATTTGGTAAAGGTATCGATGAGAGGCCATGTAGGAGTACATGGTGGGTTGTTTCATTGAAGCCGACCTTAAGCACTGAGATCTGTATGTGTGATTTAAGAATCAGCTACTACCATACATTGGGCCCTGAAATATGACCCCGCTCGACTTCTTATTCACCCTAGCTCTCTGTCCAGGAGTTGCAAGTAGTTTCTGGTGTTTGTAGCCTACTGGAGGCCGTGGACAGCGCTGACCGTAGGGGTGGGCTGTGATGCAGTAGGTACGTGGCCGGGTGTACCGAATACCCGTTAGGTATCTCGGGAACCTTGTTCACATCGTTCGGGGCCGTATGGGAAACCTCGGCCGGACTCCCTGCGGATGGAACCTGAATAGGCGATAAACCTGGACTAGAGGCTTAAGTGTTTAGGTAGGTCGTGGTCTACACCCACATCGGCTTTCGCTTGAAGTCTGCCGAGCACATGTCGTGTGCAGACGCTAAGTGGTGGAAACATGTATGAAGAAGTACACCCCTGCAGGGTTAACATGATCTATTCGAATAGCCGCGTCCGCGGTAAAGGACTACTTGGTTGCCTATACAGTTCATAGACAAGTAAATGGAAACTACTAAAAGCCTCAAGATAAGTGTGAGTGCCGAGGATGGCTCTTCCGTAGGAAGACGGAGGTGGATCCTCGGTAGTGTATTGAAGTGGTGAATAGTGGACTCGTGTGCGCAAAACCATTTCAAGTTGGAGTATCGTAGGATAGTCTAGCCAAAAGTCAAAGCTGGCTTGCTGCAATAACTCCACCAGCCCTTCTTGATACTATGCATGTATGTAGGATCTGATGTAAGTCTTGCTGAGTACCTTTGTACTCATGTTGCTATAATCTACATTTTTACAGAAGACGCTGCAACCCCTTCTGATGGGTTCTATGTAGACGTTGACATCAACGAGTAGGCTAAAGACCCAGGTGGTGACCCTGAGCTTGTGAAGGACCACGTAGTATAGTAGGCTTTCCAAGCCTCTTTTATTTTACTAGTTGTCTATACTCAGACAAGTTACTTCCGCTGCTGGTTTGTATGACTGTATGACTTGTATGTGGGGTCGTGAGACCCGTACCTTTGTGTATGTTATGTATGGCTCCCTGAGCCTTAAATAAAGTACTTGTGTCGTAGAGTCATGTTGTGATGCTTCGTTGTATTTGCACATATCGAGCATATTGTGTGTATGATTGAAATGCTTGGTATGTGTGGGATCTGACTATCTAGTTGTTTATCTTTAGTAGCCTCTCTTACCGGGAAATGTCTCCTAGTGTTACCGCTGAGCCATGGTAGCTTGCTACTGCTCTGGAACACTTAGGCTGGCCGGCATGTGTCCTTCTTCGTTCCTGTGTCTGTCCCTTCGGGGAAATGTCACGCTTTGAGTACCGGAGTCCTGTTAGCCCGCTACAGCCCGGTTTACCGGAGTCCTGCTAGCCCAGTGCTACAGCCCGGACCCACTTGCTGATGACCGACACGTTCGAAGCTGGGTCATGGATGCCTGTCCCTGTAAGTCTGTGCCACTTTGGGTTTACGACTAGTCATGTCAGCCCGGGCTCTTTATCATATGGATGCTAGCGACACTATCATATACGTGAGCCAAAAGGCGCAAACGGTCCCGGGCAAAGGTAAGGCGACACCCGTGGGAATACCGTGCGTGAGGCCGCAAAGTGATATGAAGTGTTACCGGCTAGATCGATGTGACATCGAGTCGGGGTCCTGACAGCGTTGGCATCAGAGCCGGACTGCCTGTAGGTTCTCCAAGCCAAACTGGTCGATGTTGAGTCTAGAAATTCTTTAGTTATATGTAGGGGAATTGTTTGTGGGTTGGAACGTAAGGCTCTTTTACTTCTTATACCTGATGACTTTCTGATCTGAGTCGGTCCATTCTTCCACCGGGGGTTAAGGAATTAGGATCTATTTCTCTATCAGGATCACGTGTTACTAATCAGTAGTACCTTATAAGTTTGATGGATACAAGCCTAGTTCAGTTCTACTACCACATTATGTTGCCAGAACGGTTTCAGAACTTTGATATGATGATGTTGAGTGTGTACGAAATCCTTTGTCAAATGTTTCAATATCCTTTTTGAGCATTTACAGCTGTTATGCTGCCGAAATTTTGCTAGAAATTCTAATGCCTTTGCATTATGATTATGCTTTCAGATGGCCACTCGCGACCTCAATCAAGTGGTTCGCCTGACTCGATGCCTAGATGTACCCGGCCATACTGCTAAGTTGGTCAGGGTAATGACTGAGGCTGGATACCGCTGGTATCCTGAGTACACGGTCGAAGAGCAATTCCGAGATTTTAATCAAAGCCAGTATCTCTGCACTGTCAGGATATTTCCATCTTATCCTGGATCCACCGAGCCTCTTCACTGTTCCTATGGACTCGGGGTTACTATCGAGATGGCTGTGCAGGATGCCGCCTACTCTATGATGACCATTATGCGAGTCAGATCTGGTTTATTTCGGGACTCTGACTTCCGGTATATGCCAGGATCACTTCCGGGAGCACAAGGATATCTCCAGGCTATCTATGCTGACTCCACTCAGGAGGATTCACGGACTCGCACCACTGCTGAGATGCTCGAGGATAAGGACCGTGAAAATCGGGCCTTAAGGTTAGAGCTCTTCAATACCCGTGCCGACCACTGGGCTACTTTGACTCGGTTCGCACCGGCGGTGCAAGCTGGATTCTCAGATATGCGCGATCTCTATCCTGTGAGATCTGCTCTGCCAGACGTGATGGTTTGGCGTGATGTAGGAGGCATCACCCCACCTCGCGGTCCCCGCAGGCCACCGTTTGTTGGTCCAAGGCCTCATCCTAGCCCCTATGGTCCACAAGCTCCGCGAGATCGCCTATTTCCGGATGAACATGTTGAACTTCCGGGCTATGGAGGTGACTTCTACGAGGACTACTACGGATCGGTTTGAGTAGTGGTAGTATCACTAGTTCGCACTAGCCGTGTCGTCTATCGTCCTGCGTGACTCGTGGGATATGACCTAGTTGTACTCTTTCCGGAGATGTAGAAAAATAATGTATAGGAGCTTGGAATGCCTCCGATGAGATGTAATCCTCTTTTCACCGTAATAGTACTTGTTTGGTCTTGTACTAAACCCTGTATGGTGTGTATGACGATGGAATAAAGAAGCAGTTTCTGTATCTACCATGTCATACGGATGATCATATTGCATTTCGAGTTATTCCTTACATTCTATATCCTATGTCGGAATTCTACCATCCTGACTAAATCATCGTCTTGTCTACCTAGGATGGTCAACACGCGCGCTAACCCTGCTTCCCAAGAGCAGGCCGAAGGCAGTGAAGCCAGGAACGAAAATCTGCCTCATCCTCCTTCACTAGCTGAAGTTATGATGGAAGCTGAGAGAAACAAGCGGGAGACAAACCGTTTGTTGGAGCGTATTGAACAGAATACAGCACACCAACAGAGGGCTAACGTGGTGTCACTCAGTGATTTTATCAAATTGCATCCACCCACGTTCCACCACTCCGTCGAGCCTCTCGACGCCGATGACTGGCTTCGCAGTATCTCTCACAAACTGCGTTCCGCGCTGGTAGCGGAGGCTGACAAGGTCACCTTTGCTGCGTATCATCTTGAAGGCCCCGCCAGTCTATGGTGGGAGAATTATGGAGCTATGCGCCCAGCGGGCCATGTCACAACTTGGGCTGAATTCAGCGAGGCTTTCCGTGAACATCACATTCCGGAGGATCTCATGGACCGTAAACGTGAAGAATTTTGCAGTTTCACCCAAGGCCGACTTTCTGTGGATGCCTATAGCAGAGAGTTTGGTAATCTCGCACGATATGCAACTGAGGAAGTTTCTACGGACGCCAAGAAGCAAGCAAGGTTCCGTAAGGGCCTTAGTCCTGAGCTTAGCCGCGACCTCCGTCTGCATGAGTGCACATCTTTTTCGAAACTTGTCAACAAAGCCATCAGTGCTGAAACTGGTCAGACTGACTATGACGCAACACGCAAGCATGGACGTGACATGGGTTCCTCATCCGGTGCTGGTCCTCAGAAGCGCCGCGTGTGGGTACCCAACACCGCCCTGCCATCTAGGTTCACACTGAGGCCATCTTTCCAGGCGCCTCGCCCGGTACAACAGTCTGCTCCAGCCAAGCCCTATGGGGGTCCAACCAATAATGCTCCTCCACGTACCAGTTCCGTGACTTGTTTCAAGTGTGGGGAATCTGGTCATTATATGCGTGAGTGTCCCCAGACCAACCCCAATCAATCTGCTAAAGCTGTTGGCCGTGGCAAGCCGACAGGAAAAGTGTTTCATGCTAAACCGGTCACCGCTTCACGTGGCCATGTCAATTGTGTCTCTGCCGAAGAAGCTCAAGAGGATCCCAACGTCGTTCTCGGTACGCTTCTTGTTAATTGCCACCCGGCATCTGTTCTTTTCGATACAGGAGCCTCTCATTCCTTTATATCTGAAAATTATGCTCGTTTGCATAACGTTGCATTTTGTGACTTGCCATCCACTATGGAAATCTCTACCCCTGGGTCTAGATGGCAGACCTCTAGGGTAAGTTATGGAAATGAAATCCAAGTCGACAGACTTGTTTTCCTTGCGTCTTTGATAGCCCTTAAATCTTCAGATATTAATATCATTCTGGGTATGGACTGGATGTCAGCTCATCATGCCCAAATTGATTGCTTCTCTAGGACTGTTCAACTCACCCATCCTTCGGGAAAGATAGTCAATGTCTTGACCCGAATAGCCAAGCGGCAATTATATTCTCTTAACGCCAGCCCTTTGCCCGACCTTGAGGACGTTCCGGTAGTCCGTGACTTCCCGGATGTCTTTCCAGAGGAATTGCCAGGTGTTCCACCTGACAGGGATGTTGAGTTCGTAATCGACCTCATCCCCGGAACCGTTCCGATTGCTAGAAGACCCTATAAGATGGCACCCCTAGAACTAGCCGAGCTTAAGAAACAACTCGATGAATCCTTGAAAAAGGGTTTCATCCGCCCTAGTTCATCTCCGTGGGCTTGCCCCGTCCTATTCGTCAAGAAGAAGGATGGTACGGACCGGATGGTTGTAGATTACCGACCTGTCAATTTGGTCACAATCAAAAACAAATATCCACTTCCCAGGATCAACGATCTGTATGATCAGCTCGCTGGATCCTCAGTCTTCTCCAAGATGGATTTGAGGTTGGGATACCATCAAATCAAAATCAGAAACGGGGACATTCCTAAAACGGCCTTTGTTACTCGTTATGGCCAATACGAGTACACCGTCATGTCCTTCGGTTTAACCAACGCTCCAGCCACCTTTTCTCGGTTAATGAACTCAATCTTCATGGAGTATTTGGATAAATTCGTCGTGGTTTATCTCGATGACATACTCATCTACTCCAAGAACGAGGAAGAACATGCCGAACATTTGAGGCTAGTGTTGAAGAAACTTCGAGAGCATCGCCTTTATGCCAAATTTTCGAAATGTGAATTCTGGTTGACAGAAGTGACCTATCTGGGTCATGTAATATCTGGTAACGGTATTGCTGTTAACCCTGAGCGAGTTCAAGCCATCCTTGATTGGACTCCACCCGAATCGGTCAAGCAAGTTCGGAGTTTTCTAGGCTTAGCGAGCTATTGCCGTCGCTTTGTCGAGAACTTCTCCAAAGTTGCTAAACCTCTAACCGAACTCCTCAAGAAAGATAAGAAGTTCGAATGGACTCCGCAATGTGAGCACAGCTTTCAGGAACTGAAAAGACGCCTGACCTCTGCTCCCGTGCTGGTACCGCCAGACTTCTCCAAGGACTTTGTTATCTACTGCGACGCCTCGCGACAAGGACTAGGTTGCATTCTCATGCAAGATAGATACGTAATTGCTTACGCTTCACGGCAATTGCACCCACATGAGGAGAATTATCCTACTCATGATCTAGAGCTTGCAGCCGTAGTCTATGCACTTAAGACCTGGCGACATTACCTCCTCGGTAATCGTTGCGAAATATTCACTGATCACCAAAGTCTGAAGTATATTTTCACCCAACCGGATCTGAATCTCAGGCAAAGACGTTGGGTTGAATTGATCACAGACTTCGACTTAGGAATAACCTACACTCCAGGGAAAGCCAACGTCATGGCTGATGCGTTAAGTCGTAAATCTTATTGTAACAATCTGATGTTACAACAAAGTCAACCGCTTCTCCATGAGGAATTTCGGAAGCTTAACCTTCACATTGTACCTCAAGGTTCTCTTTCCACCTTGGTAGCAAAACCTGCTCTTACGGATCAAATCATCGCTGCCCAAAAGCGAGATAAGGGAATATCTAAAATCAAAGAGAACATTGCTAGCGGAGGTGCTAGTTGTTTCTCCACAAATGATCATGGTGTTGTGTACTTTGAGAACCGTCTAGTGGTTCCCAAGAACCAGCATCTACGGCAGTTGATCCTTAAGGAGGCTCATGAATCTCCTCTCACTATTCATTCCGGTAGTACTAAAATGTATCAGGACCTACGCCAGAGGTTCTGGTGGACTAGGATGAAGAGAGAAATTGCTCAGTATATTGCCAATTGCGACGTCTGTCGACGTGTAAAAGCAGAGCATCAACGGCCTGCTGGCACCCTTCAACCCTTAGCTATTCCTGAATGGAAATGGGATAAAATTGGTATGGATTTCATTACCGGTTTTCCCAGGACCAAAAGGGGGAATAATGCTATTTTCATCGTGGTCGATCGTCTTTCCAAAGTAGCTCATTTCTTACCTGTTCGTGAGAGCATAACCGCTAGTCAGCTGGCAGACTTATACATCTCCCGAATAGTGTCCCTCCATGGTGTTCCTTTGGAAATCAATTCGGATCGAGGAAGTCTTTTCACCTCTCGATTTTGGGAAAGTTTCCAAAATGCTATGGGAACTCGTCTCTCCTTTAGCACCGCTTTCCACCCTCAGTCGAGTGGTCAAGTGGAACGCGTCAACCAAATTCTAGAAGACATGCTTCGAGCCTCTGTTATCTCGTTCGGAATGGACTGGGAGAAGTGCCTTCCATTTGCCGAATTCGCTTACAACAACAGCTATCAATCTAGCTTGGGTAAAGCCCCTTTTGAAGTTCTCTATGGACGACGATGTCGAACACCCCTTAACTGGTCAGAGACCGGGGAAAGACAATTCTTTGGCACGGACATGATTCAGAAGCAGAAGAACAAGTTCGTATCGTTCGTGAAAAGTTGAAAACAGCCCAATCCCGTCAAAAGAGTCAATATGACCGAAAACATAAGGCTATGACTTTCGAGGTTGACGAGAAGGCTTATGTTCGGGTCACCCCTCTGAAGGGAACCCATCGTTTCGGTATCAAAGGCAAATTGGCTCCTCGTTACATTGGACCTTTTCGCATTCTTGCCAAACGAGGAGAAGTTGCCTACCAGTTGGAACTACCTCCGCACCTCTCCAGAGTTCACGATGTCTTCCACGTTTCTCAACTCAGGCGTTGCTTCTCGGATCCTATCCGTGAAGTGGACCACGAAACGCTTGATCTCCAAGATAATCTTACATATCGAGAGTACCCCGTTCGTATCCTCGATCAGGCCGAACGTACCACCCGACGTCATAACATCAAGTTTCTCAAGTTCAATGGTCGCACCATTCCGAGGATGAAGCAACTTGGGAAAGGGAGGATCGTCTTCGACTCGAGTATCCCGCCTTCTTCTCGGAGGAACCCAAATCTCGGGACGAGATTCTTTTGAGTGGGGGTGAGTTGTCACATCCTAGCTAGTTATGCATTAGAGTGTTGCATCATGTTTACTTTTCATCAGAAACTTGAAATGGGGATGACAGAACCCCCAGTCCCCTCTGAAACCAACTAGGGTTACTAAAATAATTTTTCAATGAACCTGAAATGCCCTTCTAAAATGCCCATCATTTTTGTCTTGGTTCAGAACCTCTGCCAAAAGTGGTGCACATTTTCCTAGGCCATCCTAGGTTTTTTTTGAATTAAGTCATAAATATTTGAATTTGGGCATTTAAAATTATATAAAATATTTAAATGCTCAAATATCTCCAAACTAAAATGTTTCATGTTGGAAATAATCCAACTATGGACCAGGAGTAGTTTGGTGATTTTTGGAGTTGCCTAGGTATTTTATTTAATTCAACAAAGTTGCAGATATATTAAATAAAACAGAAAACAGAAAGAAAAGGGGAAAAACTTACCAGGGCTCCTCCCTGTGTGGCCCAGCCAGCTGGCCGGCCCAGCCAGCAACCGACCCAGCCCAGTACTGTAGCTCCCCGTCGTCTTCCTCCCCTCGCCCCGAAGCTGCCGCGTGCTCGCGCGCGCGCGGCCGCGCGGCCACCTCCTGCTTGCCGACGGGCTCCTGGCCGCGTGGACGACGCCCGCAGCCCGTCCCGATCCCCCCTGCTCTCTCTCACTCTCCCCGGCTCTCTCCTTCCTCTCCCTCGCTCTCTCTCTCACACGGCCGAACGCCACCGTCGCCACCGTCCACCGTAGCAGTCGTCTCCGGCCACCCCTCGCTCCCCCCGACTAGCTCAGAAGCTCCGCCACAACTCCCTCTTCCTCCCCACCGCTCCACGAGTCCCCGGAAGCCCTGCATCGCCGCCACGTCGCCGTTCCCCTCTTCGGGCTCCGACCACCGTCGCCGTCGAATTCGCCGTCTCCAGCGCGTCCCCGAGCCCGCTTCGACGCCCACTGCAACCGCGGTGAGCTACGCCACCGTTTCCCCCTCTTCTCCCCCTCGTTCCCTCACCGTAGCCTCCTCCCCACCACGGCCGAACCTCCGCCGTCGCCGAGCTCGCCGTCGACGCACTCCGGTGACCATTTGGTCACCCCGGCGAGTCCAACAAGTTCGCAAGATCCCGTAGAGCATCCCTAGCACCTCGTTTTGCTCGACTTCGAGCTCCAGCACCGTTCCCGTGCACGACCGAACCCCGGCGGCCGCAGCCGAGCTCACCGCCGTCGACTCCGGCCACCCCGACCCTAACGGGCTCCGCCAAGAGCTGCGGGTTGTCCTCAGCTCCACTCCAGTGGCCTCCGCGGTCCATTTGGTGGCCGAAACGACCAAAACCACTCTCGCCGCCGCGCTAATGGTCGCCGCCGGCCAGAACTCCGGCGGGCTGACGTGGCTTAGTTAATTAGTCACTAACCCCCCACCTACTGACGCTGACAAGTGGGCCCAGGGCCTAGTCAAAGCTAACCAGCCCGGGTCAACGCGGGATTAGCCCCTGTGTCACTGACGTGTGGACCCCACACGTCAGGTTTGACCCGAGCCAGCCCTGTTGACCTGCTGATGCCATTGTGACGTCAGGCTGACGCAGTAATTGAATTTCTGGATTTAAATTAAATCAGGAAATTCCAGAATATTAATTAAACTTCAAAAATTCATAACTTTTATTCTGTAACTCCAAATTGGACAAATTATATATGAAAAATGATCAGAAAAATCCAATCTATCCATCTGTACCATTTTCATGCATGATCAAACAAGTTAAATTGATGTTTTAATCAGAACAAGGAAAAGCACTTTAAAAGGCCATATTTGAATTTGAAATTTGAATCCTTGATTCAAATTTGTTCAAACCCCTCTGGTTTTAGTTGCATTAGCCCAACACACTCATATTGCCATGTTTCATGCATGCATCATATTGTTGCATATCGTTTGGTGATGTTTGTGTATCGATGTCCTTTGCGACAGGATCTGTCCCCGAGGAGTACCGTGATTACCCTAACGAAGAACCGTATCCGTGCAACGAACCATCAGGCAAGCAACCAACCATTTGATCATATCGATACAATCCCATGTTCTCGCTCCTGCTCTCTTTTACTGCATTAAGACAACGCGATTCAAACTGCTGTGTGCTACGGTAGTTGAACCCATTTCCTCTGCATGACCTGTCATTGCCACAGTAACTAGATGAAACCCACTAGCATGTGTAGGAGTTGATTGAGCCATATGTATGTGTTGTTCCTACCTTGCTATGCCTGCTATGCTTAGAGTCGTGTCAGGTCTGGTTCATCTGGGTGATGGGCTAGAGTGAAATGATTATGTCGGTAATGAGAGTGGTGTGGTGAACACGATTTGGTAAAGGTATCGATGAGAGGCCATGTAGGAGTACATGGTGGGTTGTTTCATTGAAGCCGACCTTAAGCACTGAGATCTGTATGTGTGATTTAAGAATCAGCTACTACCATACATTGGGCCCTGAAATATGACCCCGCTCGACTTCTTATTCACCCTAGCTCTCTGTCCAGGAGTTGCAAGTAGTTTCTGGTGTTTGTAGCCTACTGGAGGCCGTGGACAGCGCTGACCGTAGGGGTGGGCTGTGATGCGGTAGGTACGTGGCACGGTGTACCGAATACCCGTTAGGTATCTCGGGAACCCTGTTCACATCGTTCGGGGCCGTATGGGAAACCTCGGCCGGACTCCCTGCGGATGGAACCTGAATAGGCGATAAACCTGGACTAGAGGCTTAAGTGTTTAGGTAGGTCGTGGTCTACACCCACGTCGGCTTTCGCTTGAAGTCTGCCGAGCACATGTCGTGTGCAGACGCTAAGTGGTGGAAACATGTATGAAGAAGTACACCCCTGCAGGGTTAACATGATCTATTCGAATAGCCGCGTCCGCGGTAAAGGACTACTTGGTTGCCTATACAGTTCATAGACAAGTAAATGGAAACTACTAAAAGCCTCAAGATAAGTGTGAGTGCCGAGGATGGCTCTTCCGTAGGAAGACGGAGGTGGATCCTCGGTAGTGTATTGAAGTGGTGAATAGTGGACTCGTGTGCGCAAAACTATTTCAAGTTGGAGTATCGTAGGATAGTCTAGCCAAGAGTCAAAGCTGGCTTGCTGCAATAACTCCACCAACCCTTCTTGATACTATGCATGTATGTAGGATCTGATGTAAGTCTTGCTGAGTACCTTTGTACTCATGTTGCTATAATCTACATTTTTACAGAAGACGCTGCAACCCCTTCTGATGGGTTCTATGTAGACGTTGACATCAACGAGTAGGCTAAAGACCCAGGTGGTGACCCTGAGCTTGTGAAGGACCACGTAGTATAGTTAGGCTTCCAAGCCTCTTTTATTTTACTAGTTGTCTGTACTCAGACAAGTTACTTCCGCTGTTGGCTTGTATGACTGTATGACTTGTATGTTGGGTCGTGAGACCCGTACCTTTGTGTGTATGTTATGTATGGCTCCCTGAGCCTTAAATAAAGTACTTGTGTCGTAGAGTCATGTTGTGATGCTTCGTTGTATTTGCACATATCGAGCATATTGTGTGTATGATTGAAATGCTTGGTATGTGTGGGATCTGACTATCTAGTTGTTTATCTTTAGTAGCCTCTCTTACCGGGAAATGTCTCCTAGTGTTACCGCTGAGCCATGGTAGCTTGCTACTGCTCTGGAACACTTAGGCTGGCCGGCATGTGTCCTTCTTCGTTCCTGTGTCTGTCCCTTCGGGGAAATGTCACGCTTTGAGTACCGGAGTCCTGTTAGCCCGCTACAGCCCGGTTTACCGGAGTCCTGCTAGCCCAGTGCTACAGCCCGGACCCACTTGCTGATGACCGACACGTTCGAAGCTGGGTCATGGATGCCTGTCCCTGTAAGTCTGTGCCACTTTGGGTTTACGACTAGTCATGTCAGCCCGGGCTCTTTATCATATGGATGCTAGCGACACTATCATATACGTGAGCCAAAAGGCGCAAACGGTCCCGGGCAAAGGTAAGGCGACACCCGTGGGAATACCGTGCGTGAGGCCGCAAAGTGATATGAAGTGTTACCGGCTAGATCGATGTGACATCGAGTCGGGGTCCTGACACAAAGCATAAACATGTTCATAATCAGAGGGGTATTAATATGCATATAGGATCTGAACATATGATCTTCCACCAATTAAACCAACTAGAATCAACTACAATGAGTAATTAACACTACTAGCAACCTACTAGCACCAATCCCAGACTTAGAGACAAGAATTGGATACATTAGATGAACTAGGGTTTTGAGAGGAGATGGTGCTGATGAGGATGTTGATGGAGATTGCCCTCTCCCGATGAGAGGAGCGTTGGTGATGACGATGGCGATGATTTCCCCCTCCGGGAGGGAAGTTTCCACGGCAGAACATCTCTATCAGAGCCCTAGATTGGTTCCGCCAAGGTTCCGCCTTATGGCAGTGGAGTTTCGTCCGAGAAGATGGCTTCTTATTTTTTTTCCCATCGAAAGATTTCATATAGCAGAAGATGGCCACCGGAGGGCCACCGGGGGGCCACGAGGTTGGGGGCGCGCCCAGGGGGTAGGGCGCGCCCCCACCCTCGTGGGCAGGGTGTGGCCCCCTGGTGAATCTCTTCCGCTGAATATTTTTTATATGTTCTGAAAACATCTTCCGTGAAGTTTCAGGACTTTTGGAGCCGTGCAGAATAGGTCTCTAATATTTGCTCCTTTTCCAGCCCAGAATCCCAGCTGCCGGCATTCTCCCTCTTCATGTAAACCTTGTAAAATAAGAGAGAAAAGGCATAAGTATTGTGACATAATGTGTAATAACAGCCCATAATGCAATAAATATCGATATAGAAGCATGATGCAAAATGGACGTATCAACTCCCCAAGCTTAGACCTTGCTTGTCCTCAAGCGAAAAGCCGAAATCGAAATGTCCACATGATTAGAGATAGATGTGTCGATAAAAATAAAATACAGATATGAGGGCATCATGATCATTCTTAGAACAACAACTTACATAATTCTTGTCATATGATTTCTTATGCTAGAGTAATAATTCAATCATAATTTCAAGTATGAATCGTAAACTTTATTGAAAACTAACAAACTATAATCTCAATCATTGGAGCAATTGCAATTTATCATAACACAGGAAAGAGTCAATGTATAAGAGCTTTTCAGCAAGTCCACATACTCAACTATCATATAGTCTTTCACAATTGCTGACACTCACGCAGTACTTATGGGTACGAAATTTTAATCGGACACAGAGAAAGATAGGGGCTTATAGTTTTGCCTCCCAACGTTTTACCTCAAGGGTAATGTCAACAATAATAGTTCATGAAAAATCACATCCAATTAGCCATATATACCAGGATCTTTCCAACATACTGTGCTTGCCAAAGGATAAAATGTAAAAAGGAAGGGTGAAGATCACCGTGACCCTTATGCAAGGTAGGATATAAGAGTAAAAGATAGGCCCTTCGCAGAGGGAATCAGAGGTTATCATGCGCTTTTATAGTTGGATGCACAAAATCTTAATGCGAAAGAATGTTACTTTATATTGCCACTTGTGATATGGACCTTTATTATGCAGTCTGTCGCTTTTATTTCTTCCGTATCACACGATCGTATAAAGCTTATTTCTCCCACACTAATAAGTCATACATATTTAGAGAGCAATTTTTATTGCTTGCACCAATGACAACTTACTTGGAGGATCTTACTCAATCCATAGGTAGGTATGGTGGACTCTCATGGCAAAAACTGATTTAAGGGTATTTGGAAGCACAAGTAGTATCTCTACTTGCTGCGATGAATTTGGCTAGCATGAGGGAGAAAGGCAAGGTCAACCATGTTGGATGATCCATGACAATATAATTTATCTCAGATGTAAGAAAACATAACCGATTACGTTGTCTTCCTTGTCCAACGTCAACTCTTTAGCATGTCATATTTTAATGAGCGCTCACAATCATAAAAGATGTCCAAGATAGTATATTTATATGTGAATACCTCTCTTTCTTTATTACTTCCTATTAATTGCAACGATGACCAAAACTATGCTTGTCAACTCTCAACAACTTTTATTCATCATACTTTTTCTATGTGAGCTCATTACTCTCCATAAGACTCACATGATCTCTTCATTTCCTTTTATTTCTTTCTCTTTTCTTTTGTTCCCTTAGGATCATGGCAAATATAGCTCACGGACTCGATTACATAGAAGGATTATAAAGCAAAACTCACAACTAGATCATACTAAGAACTTTTATTCTACTAGATCAAGATATTACCAAAAGGATCGAACTAAGAAAAACGGTAAAGATAAAAGTGATGGTGATACGATACTGGGGAACTCCCCCAAGCTTGGCAGTTGCCAAGGCGAGTGCCCATACCAGATACTCAATTCTTCTTTGTTGGTGGAGAAGGTGATGGTTTTGTTGATGGTGTAGGCTTCTTCCTTAATTTGCGCTTGAGGACATAATTTTGGTCCCTTAGGTCCTTGATCTCCTGTTCCAGGCTCAGTATCTTTTTGCATAATTCCTGCTTGTTTTCCTACAAGAGGTGAAAAGGGATAAACTCGATCTTAGGTTTCTTTACTCTATCCGGGAGGCTTGACTTTTTGAACTCCACATGCATGTCCCCAGGTTGAGGTAGGGGAACTTCATCTTCATCTGAGCTCGTCTCCTCCTTTCCCTTGGGTTCATGGTCCTCTTCTTCTTCCATAGTCCAACCACAATGCTCCACATCCTCATAGACCTTAGGATCTGCAAGGTAATCAGCCACATAGCTTTCTCCTTCCGAATCCTGGGACGACATGTTGCTCTGTCTGCAGTAGGACATCTCAAAACAAAGACAAGAGATATTTGCGTGATACGGGAGTCAAAACCCCCGGGAGATTATATAATGAATTTTTACCGACCAAAATACGTAACATGTAAGAAAACGGAGTCCGGAGAATGCACGAGGTGCCCACGAGGTAGGGGGCGTGCCCAGGGGGGTAGGGCGCGCCCTCCACCCTCGTGGAGGCCTCGTGACCTTCCCGGACTGCTACTGATTTTTCTATTTTTCTAAATATTCCAAAATGGAGAAATAATGCCTTAAAAACTATTTTGGAGTCGGTTTACTTACCATACCACATACCTATTCCTTTTCGGAGTCTGAAACGTTCCAGAAAGTGTCCCTTATGTATTCCTCCGGGGCTACGATTTCAATAACATTGGTTTCAACATTTATGGGATTGCCTGAGATATAATGTTTGATTCTTTGACCGTTCACCACCTTCGGATTTGTGCCTTCGAAGTTGTTGATTTTTATGGTACCGGAACGATAGACCTCCTCGATAACGTAAGGACCTTCCCATTTAGAGAGAAGTTTTCCTGCAAAAAATCTTAAACGAGAGTTGTATAGCAATACATAATCACCTACATTAAACTCACGCTTTTGTATTCTTTTGTCATGCCATCTTTTAACCTTTTCTTTAAACAACTTGGCATTTTTGTAGGCTTGGGTTCTCCATTCATCGAGTGAGCTAATATCAAATAACCTCTTCTCACCGGCAAGTTTAAAATCATAATTGAGTTCTTTAATAGCCCAATATGCCTTATGTTCTAGTTCGAGAGGTAAGTGACATGCTTTTCCACAAACCATTTTATACGGAGACATACCCATAGGATTTTTATATCCAGTTTTATAGGCCCATAATGCATCATCAAGTTTCTTGGACCAATTCTTTCTAGATCTATTAACAGTCTTTTGCAAAATTAATTTGAGCTCTCTATTACTCAATTCTACTTGACCACTAGACTGTGGGTGATAAGGAGATGCAATTCTATGATTAACATCATATTTAGCAAGCATTTATGGAAAGCACCATGAATAAAATGTGAACCACCATCAGTCATTAAATATCTAGGGACTCCAAATCTTGGAAAAATAACTTCTTTAAGCATTTTAATAGAGGTGTTATGATCAGCACTACCAGTTGGAATAGCTTCTACCCACTTAGTAACGTAATCAATAGCAACTAAAATATGTGTATATCCATTAGAGGAAAGAAAGGGTCCCATATAATCAAAGCCCCAAACATCAAATGGTTCAATAACGAGTGAATAGTTCATAGGCATTTCTTGAAATCTACTAATATTACCAATTCTTTGACATTCATCACAAGATAAGACAAACTTACGGGCATCCTTGAAGAGAGTAGGCCAATAAAAACCAGATTGCAATACCTTATGTGCATTTCTATCTCCAGCATGGTGTCCTCCATAAGCTTAGGAGTGACACTTGCGTAGGATTTGTTCCTGTTCATGCTCAGGTACACAACGTCTAATAACACCATCTACTCCTTCTTTATAAAGATGTGGGTCATCCCAAAAGTAATGCCTCAAATCATAGAAGAACTTTTTCTTTTGCTGGTATGTGAAACTAGGTGGTATAAACTTAGCAACAATGTAATTAGCATAATCAACATACCATGGAGCAGTATTAGAAGCATTTATGACATTAAATTGCTCAACAGGAAAGCTATCATCAATAGGAAGTGGGTCATCAAGCACATTTTCTAACCTAGACAAGTTGTCTGCAACGGGGTTCTCAGCTCCCTTTCTATCAACAATATGTAAGTCAAATTCTTGTAGCAAGAGAACCCATCTAATAAGTCTAGGTTTAGCATCTTTCTTTTCCATAAGATATTTAATAGCAGCATGATCAGTGTGAATAGTTACTTTAGAATCAACACTATAAGGTCTGAACTTATCACAAGAAAATACAACTGCTAAGAATTCTTTTTTAGTAGTAGCGTAATTTCTTTGAGCATTGTCTAGGGTTTTACTAGCATATTGAATAACATTTAATTTCTTATCAACTCTTTGCCCTAGAACAACACCTACAGCATAATCACTAGCATCACACATAATTTCAAAGGCTAAATTCCAATCAGGTGGCTGAACAATAGGTGTAGAGATCAATGCTTTCTTAAGTATTTCAAATGCTTCTACACAATCATCATCAAAAACAAATGGTATATCTTTTTGTAATAAATTAGTCAGGGGCCGGGAAATTTTTGAGAAGTCCTTAATGAACCTCCTATAAAATCCTGCATGACCACGGAAACTTCTTATACCTTTGATGTCCTTGGGACATGGCATCTTCTCAGTAGCATCAACCTTGGCTTTATCAACCTCAATACCTCTTTCAGAAACTTTGTGCCCCAAGACAATACCTTCATTAACCATAAAGTGGCACTTTTCCCAATTCAAGACAAGATTAGTTTCTTCACATCTCTGCAAAACTCGATCAAGGTTGCTCAAGCAATCATCAAAAGAAGATCCATAGACGGAGAAATCGTCCATGAAAACCTCACAAATCTTTTCACAAAAGTCAGGGAATATAGCCATCATGCATCTTTGAAAGGTAGTAGGTGCATTACATAAACCAAAAGGCATACATCTATAAGCAAAAGTACCAAAAGGGCATGTAAAAGTAGTCTTTGATTGATCTTTGGCTGGCACAAGTATTTGAGAGAAACCGGAATAACCATCTAGAAAGCAAAAATGTGTATGTTTGGATAATCTTTCTAGCATTTGATCGATAAAAGGTAAGGGGTAATGATCCTTTTTAGTGGCCTTATTTAATTTGCGGAAATCAATTGCCATCCTATAACCTGTAATATTTCTTTGAGGAATCAATTCATCTTTATCATTAGGAACAATAGTAATACCTCCCTTCTTAGGGACACAATGGATAGGACTTTCCCACTGACTATCAGCAACGAGATAGATTATACCTTCCTCAAGGAGCTTTAGTATTTCTTTTCTTACCACTCCTTTCATTTTAGGATTCAGCCATCGTTGATGATCACGAACTGGTTTAGCATCTTCTTCCAAATTTATTTTATGTTCACATAGAGTGGGACTAATGCCCTTAAGATCATCAAGTATACCCAATAGCAGCACGGTGCTTCTTCAGAGTTTTCAATAATCTCTATTCCTCATGCTCTGAAAGGTTATCACTAATAATAACAAGATATATCTTTTTCTCATCAAGATAAGCACATTTAAGAGTATCAGGTAACGGTTTGAGCTCAAACACGGGATCACCCTTGGGTGGAGGAGGATCCCCTAGGATTTCAACAGGCAAATTGTGTTTCAGAATAGGTTCCTCTTTAAAGAATACTTCATCTATTTCCCCTCTTTCATTCATAAACATGTCATTTTCATGGTCTAGCAAATATTGTTCTAATGGACTAGGAGGTACGACAATAGAAGCAAGACCAATAATTTCATCCTTACTAGGTAATTCTTCTTCACGGTGTTGTCCACTAAATTTAGAGAAATTAAATTCATGAGTCATATCATCTAAACCGATAGTAACAACACCCCTTTTGCAATCTATGGTAGCATTAACAGTGTTCAAGAAGGGTCTACCAAATATAATGGGACAAAAGCTATCTTGTGGGGAACCAAGAACAAGAAAATCAGCAGGATATTTAGTTTTCCCACACAAGACTTCAACATCTCCAACAATTCCCATAGGTGAAATAGTATCTCTATTAGCAAGTTTAATTGTGACATCAATATCTTCTAACTCAACAGGTGCAATATCATGTATAATTTCTCTATATGGGCTAATAGGTATTGCACTAGCACTGGCACCCATATCACATAAACCATGATAACAATGATCTCCTATTTTAACAGAAATAATAGGCATGCCTACGATAGGTCTAGGTTTATCTTCGGCACAAGGTTTGGCAATTCTAGCAGTTTCATCATAGAAATAAATAACATGCCCATCAATATTATGAGATAAGATATCTTTAACAATAGCAATATCAGGTTCAACTTTAATTTGCTCATGAGGTGTATAAGTTTTAATATTGCTTTTATGAACCACATTTGAAGCTTTAGCATGATCCTTTATCCTAATAGGAAAAGGTGGTTCCTCAACAAAAGAAGTAGGAACAATATGATCATTATAAGTGACAATCTTTTCTTCAACTTTAATAGGTGCAGCTACTTTTACTTCTATGGGAGGATGATATTTAAACTATTTCTCCTTGGGGAGATCAACAAAAGTAGCAAAAGATTCACAGAAAGAAGCTACTATCTCGGAGTCAAGTCCATATTTAGTGCTAAATTTACGGAAAACATCGGTATCCATAAAAGATTTAACACAATCAAAACTAGGTGTCATACCTGACTCCTTACCTTTGTTGAGGTCCCAATCTTTAGAGTTGCGTTTAATTCTTTCCAATAAATCCCATTTGAATTCAATAGTCTTCATGATAAAAGAGCCAGCACAAGAAGTATCAAGCATGGTGCGATTGCTATCAGAAAGCCGGGCATAAATTTTTTGAATAATCATTTCTCTTGAGAGCTCATGATTGGGGCATGAATATAACATTGATTTAAGCCTCCCCCAAGCTTGAGTGATGCTTTCTCCTTCGCGAGGCCAAAATATATATATATAATTGCGATCACGATAAAGAAGATGCATAGGATAAAACTTGTGATGAAATTCCAATTTCAATCATTTGTAATTCCAAGACCCCATATCATCACATAGCCTATACCATGTCGATGCATCTCCCTTCAAAGATAAAGGGAAGACCTTCTTCTTAACAACATCTTCGGATACACCTGCAAGCTTAAATAATCCACAAACTTCATCCACATATATTAGATGCTCATCAGGATGTTTTGTTCCATCTCCTAAAAAAGGATTAGCTAGCAGTTTTTCTATCATACCCGAAGGCATTTCAAAGCAGACATTTTAATTTTCAGTGGGTTCAGTAGGTTGAGGAGCAACTCTTTGCTTTACTGGTCAGGGTGAAGATACTCCGAACAAGCCCCTCAGAGGATTACTTTCCATAGTAACAAGTGACAGTAAATTTCAGCACACTATATAAATTTTTCCTTACCAAATTCCGCCTACCAAAGGCGCTTCACTCCCCGGGAACGGCGCCAGAAAAGAGTCTTGATGACCCACAAGTATAGGGGATCTATCGTAGTCCTTTCGATAAGTAAGAGTGTCGAACCCAACGAGGAGCAGAAGGAAATGATAAGCGGTTTCCAACAAGGTATTCTCTGCAAGTACTGAAATAAGTGGTAACAGATAGTTTTGTGATAGGATAATTTGTAACGAGCAACAAGTAACAAAAGTAAATAAAGTGCAGCAAGGTGGCCCAATCCTTTTTATAGCAAAGGACAAGCCTGGACAAACTCTATAGAGAAAAGCGCTCCCGAGGACACATGGGAATATTGTCAAGCTAGGTTTCATCACGTTCATATGATTCACGTTCGGTACTTTGATAATTTGGTATGTGGGTGGACCGGTGCTTGTGTACTGTCCTTACTTGGACAAGCATCCCACTTATGATTAACCTCTATTGCAAACATCCGCAACTACAACAAAAGTATTAAGGTAAACCTAACCACATCATGAATCATATGGATCCAAATCAGCCCCTTACGAAGCAACACATAAACTAGGGTTTAAGCTTCTGTCACTCTAGCAACCCATCATCTACTTATTACTTCCCAATGCCTTCCTCTAGGCCCAAATAATGGTGAAGTGTCATGTAGTTGACGTTCACATAACACCACTAGAGGGATGACAACATACATCTCATCAAAATATCGAACGAATACCAAATTCACATGACTACTAATAGCAAGTCTTCTCACATGTCCTCAGGAACAAACGTAACTACTCACAAAGCATAAAAATGTTCATAATCAGAGGGGTATTAATATGCATATAGGATCTGAACATATGATCTTCCACCAAGTAAACCAACTAGCATAAACTACAAGGAGTAATTAACACTACTAGCAACCTACTAGCACCAATCCCGGACTTAGAGACAAGAATTGGATACAAGAGACGAACTAGGGTTTTGAGAGGAGATGGTGCTGATGAGGATGTTGATGGAGATTGCCCTCTCCCGATGAGAGGAGCGTTGGTGATCACGATGGCGATGATTTCCCCCTCCGGGAGGGAAGTTTCCCCGCCAGAACAACTCTGCCGGAGCCCTAGATTGGTTCCGCCAAGGTTCCGCCTCGTGGCAGTGGAATTTCTCCGAGAAGATGGCTTCTTATTTTTTTTCCATCAAAAGACTTTATATAGCAGAAGATGGCCACCGGAGGGCCACCAGGGGGCCCACAAGGTAGGGGGCAAGCCTATGGGGGTAGGGCGCGCCCCCCACCCTCGTGGGCAGGGTGTGGCCCCCATGGTGAATCTCTTCCGCTGAATATTTTATATATATTCTTAAAATGTCTTCCGTGAAGTTTCAGGACTTTTGGAGCTGTGCAGAATAGGTCTCTAATATTTGCTCCTTTTCCAGCCCAGAATCAGCAGCTGCCGGCATTCTCCCTCTTCATGTAAACCTTGTAAAATAAGAGAGAATAGGCATAAGTATTGTGACATAATGTGTAATAACAGCCCATAATGCAATAAATATCGATATAAAAGCATGATGCAAAATGGATGTATCACTCCTGAGTCATCATTTGATCCTCTATTCGACCTTTCTTCGTGAAAGCCGAACAGAGCATCAGGTGCTACTGTCTATGTGGTAATATTTTCTTATATTTTGATTGCTTACCTCAAAGCCTGTTAGGAGGCTGGTGCAAGCTTCCATCAGTCCGTTTTTGGCGGAATGAACTTTCTCCATCACCGCACTCATGATAGTGGGGTGCTCTTCGTCGATGGAAGCGCCGCGAAGCGCTTCCAGCAAGTTGTCCGGTGCCTCTGGATGGACAGAGGACACCGGCACGGGCTGCTTGCCCCCTTTAACGGGGGATCGCCTGCCGGAGTCCGGAACCACCGAAGGTTCTGGGGCAGTATTCGGCTGGGGGCCGAACTTGGAGCCCATGGGAGTCTTGCTCCCTTTGGGCCTAGGGTCCGGAAGGTTGCCTCGAGGCGCCCCCAGGACTACCTCCCCTTGGCTCGGTGCCTTTCGGGACAACACCTCGACGTTGTCCATAGGGCAAGGGGTGAAGGAGGTCGAAAGTGAATCACTATTCATATTTGACGAGTCCAATGAACCGTCCGGCGAATCTACGTCGAGATGAGCTTCGGACGGACTGCATAATCATATGCAGCGTAATGAGAAACAATGCAATAAGACATACCACGAATTACTATGGTATCCGGATACTTACGACTTTGCCAGGGGCTTCTCCCTATGTAACCATTCGTCGTCGCTGTAGGCGGCCGTCGTGGAGCAGTCCGGAAGGAGGGTCCTTCCCTTCTTGGACCCTTCGGCCTCCCCGGTTGGGTCGACCATCCTTTTCTTGTCTCCCCCGGCTGGGGGGGAGAACTGTCCTCCTCCTCCTCCTCATTTTCGTTGGAGGAGTGCGTGTCAGAGTCATCGAACAATGAGTCCGATACAACCTTGCGCCGGAGACCCTTTCGGGTCCCCGTGGCCTTCTTCTTGGTCTTCTTCACCGGCACCTCGTAAGGTGCCGGAGCCAGCATCTATGTTAGGAGAGCATCTGCGGATCTTCAGGCAGGGGGCTGGGCAATCGAGATGTTCCGCCGTATTTGTCCAGTCCTATTAATGACATGGAAGCTTAGATCCCGCACTTGATTTAACTGGGGCAAATAAATACCCTGTGAGGTATAAAAACTTACCGGATTGGCATGGCGCTTTGCGCTGATTCCGCGGTCCTCGGTGAGGGAAGGGGGTACCTCAGCGCCCTTGAACATCACCCTCCAGACGTCCTTGTGCGTCGTGTCGTAGAGCTCTCGCAGCGTCTGCTGCTTGGCCGGGTCGAACTCCCACAAATTGAATGCCCGTCATTGACACGGGAGAATCTGGTGGAAGAGCATGACCTAGACCACGTTGACGAGCTTAATTTTCCTGCTCATCATGTTCCTGATGCAAGTCTGGAGTCCGGTCAACTCTGCCGGGGAACCCCTGGACAAGCCCTTCTCTTTCCAGGAAGTGAGCCATGTGGGGATTCAGGATCGAAATTTGGGGGCCGCCACCCAGTTGGTGTCGCGCGGCTCGGTGATGTAGAACCACCCCGATTGCCACCCCTTTATGGTCTCCACATAGAAGCCTTCGAGCCAAGTGATGTTAGGCATTTTGCCCACCATGGCGCCTACACACTCTGCTTGCTGGCTGACCACCACCTTCGGTTTAACATTGAAGGTCTTCAGCCACAGGCCGAAGTGGGGCCTGATGCGGAGGAAGGCCTCGCACACGATGATAAACGCCGAGATGTTGAGGATGAAATTGGGGGCCAGATCATGAAAATCCAGCCCGTAGTAGAACATGAGCCCGCGGAAAAACGGGTGGAGGGGAAATCCTAGTCCGCGCATGAAGTGGGTAAGAAAAACTACCCTCTCATGGGGTTCAGGCACAGGGATGATCTGCCCTGCATCTGGCAGCCGGTGCGCGATATCCACGGCCAGATATCCGGCTTCCCGTAACTTGGTGATGTTCTCCTCCGTGACATGCTTGGAGTGGTTTGAGAAGAAAGACGCGAACTTGGGCGCTGGAGCTCGAGTGTGCGAGAATGGGTAAGCAAGGAGGAAGAAGGCGTGGTTAAAAAGGGTGAATCCTTGTCCCTTTATAAGGGCGAAGAGGCGATGCACCTCCCCACTTGCCTGGTAAAATCGCTTATTCCGATGGCGTGGTTGGGTTACCCACGTCCATATTGATGAGAATCTCGTAATAAGGAGGACACGATCTCTGCTTTGACAAGACATGTCAAGAAAACCGCCTCGTGATATGTGCGGTGCTGGTTGAGAAAAATGGTTCGAATAATGACCGGGCCATGACATGATGTCATGCTGTCAAAACGTGTCAGTAGATTAGATTTGTGGAAATATTATTCTCTCTGCGGTGGTATGTGGAACTTGTTTTGCAGAGCTGGACACTATCCTTGTGTTCAAAATCTTCTATGGAGTATTCGGAGGAGGAACCCGCCTTGCAATGCCGAACACAAAACTGCGCGCCAAACTCATCGTCATTGAAGCCTGGTTCAGGGGCTACTTAGGGAGTCCTGGATTAGGGGGCCTCCGGACAGCCCGACTATATCCTTTGGCCGGACTGTTGGACTATGAAGATACAAGATTGAAGACTTCGTCCCATGTCCGGATGGGACTTTCCTTGGCGTGGAAGGCAAGCATGGCAATACAGATATGTAGATCTCCTCCCTTGTAACCGACTCTGTGTAACCCTAGCCCCCTCCGGTGTCTATATAAACCGGAGCATTTAATCCATAGGACAACATACAATCATACCATAGGCTAGCTTCTAGGGTTTAGCCTCTATGATCTCTTGGTAGATCAACTCTTGTAATACTCACATCATCAATATCAATCAAGCAGGACGTAGGGTATTACCTCCATCAAGAGGGCCCGAACCTGAGTAAACATCGTGTCCCCTGCCTCCTGTTACCATCCACCTTCGACGCACAGTTCGGGACCCCCTACCCGAGATCCGCCGGTTTTGAGATCGACACCTAGCCTCCCTAATACAAGAGCAGGCGTTCCAGTCCAATCCGGCACGCGGCGCTCAGTCTCTGACATCACAAAGGCTTTGGCTTATACCATCACGTCGAGTGCCCATAACTGTTCCCGCATAGTTGGTTAGTGCGTATAGGCTAGTGGCCAGACTCAGATCAAATACCCAGATATCGTTTAGCGTGTTAGTTGAATTTACCGTGGACGCCAACCAGGGCCAGGCCCACCTCTCTCCTAGGTGGTGTCAACCTGCCCTGTCGCCCCGCCACAAAGATTCACTCAGAGGGCCATCGGGGCAAACGTCCTTTTGGACCCAATCCATGAATCACTCGCGGGTACTCTACGAGCCGGCCCGTCTTTAGTCAGCACAAGTATCATATATTATGTATAAGTATATACCAGTGATAGGGCCACTAATGATAAACTAGCATCCTATACTAAGCATTTAGGATTGCAGGTAAGGTATCAATAACTGTAGCAACAATGACATGCTATGTATCAGGATAGGATTAACGGAAAGCAGTAACATGCTACACTACTCTAATGCAAGCAGTAGAGAGAAGAATAGGCGATATCTGGTGATCAAGGGGGGGGGGCTTGCCTGGTTGCTCTGGCAAGTAGGGGTTGTCAACAACGTAGTCGGTCGGGGCACCAGCAGTGGCGTCAGTTTCGTAGTCTACTGGAGAGAAGAGGGGGAAGAAACAATGAATACAATGCAAACAGATGCATATCGCTGCATGCCATGACAAGTAACTGTGTTAGGTGTGCCCTAACGCAGTAGGAGGTGATACCGGCGAAGGAGGAAAACATCCGGGAAAGTATCCCCTGTGTTTCGCGTTTTCAGACAAATGAATCAGAGGGGGAAAGTTGCGTGTTTGCTATGCTAGGGATGTGTGGCGGACGAACGGGCTGCGTATCCGGATTCGTCTCGTCGTTCTAAGCAACTTTCATGTACAATGTTTGTCCATCAGAACTACGGTTTATTTTATATTAATTTTAAAAGATTTATATCATTTTTATGATTTATTTAATTATTTTAATTCAACATTATCCAGAATAGTGCTTGCTGACATCATCATGATTATTTTTGTTTTTTTATAAAAACATTCTGGGGGGTTTAGGGCCCCACATGTCATCGGGCCTAGGGGCCAAACGGGCCCTAGGGATTGGGTGTGGGCGCCAGCCCGAACAGCGAACCCAGGTGTGCGCGGGCGCGAGCACCGGCACTGGTCACCAAGTGGCGGAGGAGCAGTAGGGCGTGGGGTGGGGGCTGGCCGGCGGCCAGGGGCGGGCTAGCGCGTAGTATGTCTCGCCGGGGCAGCGCAACAGGCGAGGGTGTCGTGGTTTTGTCACGGCAGATGTCCTAGAGAAAGGACTTAGTCGTGGAGCCATCGCGACGGGTTAGCTTGAAGGGGTTAAAGCGGACACAGGGACGCAAGAGGGTTTATACTATTCGGCCCCGTCGATGAAGGTAAAAGCCTACGTCTAGTTGTGATGGAATTGATGGGGTTTCGATGACTAGGGAGCAAACAAGCTTCGCCTATGTCTCAAGTTGTTGTCTGTTGTTCTTGAACCGCCGCCGGGTCGTCCCCTTATATACACGGGTGACACTTGTAGGTTCACACACTACTAGGAAAAGGCCTACTAATGGCGCACCTAATTTGGCCATTAATGGCGCATTAGTGGTGCGCCATTAGTGCCACGCCATTAGTATATTTTACTAATGGCGCACCACTGAGGCGCCATTAGTATCTGGTATACTAATCGCGGACCTCAGATGCGCCATTAGTATATACAATAGTGCGCCATTAGTATGCCCCCCAGGGGGCCATGTATACCCAGGTGCTTTGGCATACTAATGGCGCACAACAACAAGATGCGCCATTAGTAACTTCGGCATACTAATGGCGCACTGTTTAATGATGCGCCATTAGTATCCTTTGGCATACTAATGGCGCACTGTGATGTGATGCGCCATTAGTATGAATATTAGGTTTTTTTATTTTTTTATTTTCTGTTTTTTGCACAGGTTACAAAATGTATAATTGGACAAAATATAGACAACACACATCAACAACAGATTCATCGAATACAATAGAAGATTAGTCTTTGAATACAATTCATCATATTAGTCTACGAATACAATTCATCATATTAGTCTCCGAATTGAAAAGACCGAACAAAGATAGAACATTATATTACAAGTCTCGAGACCGCGAGTAGCGAGTTTGTCTTCACATTACAAGTCGATATCGATCATCTAAACTACCATCACATAGAAGAGAGCTGCGGTCATCACGATGAGCATCATCACGATGAAACTCGTCTTCATCCGGTTCCTCCAACGCTCCCTCCCCTCTCCCGCTAGATAGCGGGCGTATCTAGATTCGGCCTCGGCCCCAGTGGTGTACCCTTTGTAACTGTTACCGCTGAATTGGTGAACCTGTCTCCGACACTCCTCCCAGTCGTCGTAGACTCCGGGAACCTTACCCTTGTACACGACATACGACGGCATCGCTATGCACTAGCCAAACGAAACGTTAGTACCAATTCACAGACAATACATAAGCAATATATAAGTATGCAACGGAACGATCGGAAGAGAAAAGCAAGACATTAATAGCATCGATTACATCTAAGTTGAACGACTCTCGAAACCAAAGAGACATACTACAAGTTCATTAAAGTTTAATTACAACATGAGCCAATCGATGTTTCAGAACTAGACACGGCATCACTGCTTTCGACTCGACTCAAGGGACCGGAGCGTGGATGAAGCCGCCGTCTATCATGGGAGTCATGAAATAACGGTCGTTGTCAGTCTGCATTTGTAGCATTGTGTCGATGTCACTGTTGGACGGTTGATTTCTGAGGTAGAACTGCCCCGAGGTACGAAGGACATCTTGATGGATGATTTCCGCAAACTCCGACTGGATGCGAAATAATTCTTGTCTGATGTCCGCGTCCTGGATTGCCGACACGCTCGCGGCCCAATCTTTGAGTTTACTTGGTAGCAGAAGTTGATGATGGTCCCGTACGATCGCCCGCATGTGATGGATGGCGTATTAGGCACCCTTCTGACCGCCAGGCGGCTGCTTGACGCAGCAGAACATCGTATTGTGGGAGAACACGTGCTTGCCGTACTTACGAATAGGCCTGGTGAAGGTGCCTCCAGATTTGGCGTAGCCGGGGAGAACATCATCAAGAACCTTCTTGACATTTGTGTAGTCTATGTTTGAATGACGGTCCGGGTCGAAATACATGGCCATGGAATATTTGGGGCTTAGGAGGATGAGCATGCAATGTGTGTCACTGCAGAAAACATGGAATGATAAAAGAAAAACGATCGAAATCTAAGAATTCATATGTTACGGGGCGGTTGAGGGGAGGACTTACTCGGGAAAGTAAGGCATGAGGAAGTTATCCTTATCTTGGTTTGCCAGAATGACGCTTTCGAGGTAAGAACTCGTGACTTGCTGGTCCCTAGCGCTGCCCAAGATCTTGGCACGCATGTAGAAGGGGTCGACTATCACGATGTCCGGGGTCTTGTCGCGAATGATCCACATCTCCATACTCAGCAAAAATAGCCGAACGAAGGTGTAGTGCAGCGGATGAAGGTTCAACATAGCGTGGATGTCATCAAACTGCAGGACGATCATACCCCCGATGGAGTTATCCACAAAGCCCTTGCCCTCTGGCACCTTGGCCACGAAAACCGGGCATGCCACATCCTTCTCTCTGAGACGCCGCTTCTCCAAAGAAAGAACACTGTCATGCAGACTCCGCATAGCACCGGTTGCAGCATCGAGCATATTTCTCGGTAGCATCGGCCTACCCGCCACATGCATCCTCCTCATTAAATCCTCAGGTGAAGGTGGCCCATCCTAAGCACGGATCGTACTCGGTGCCGGCTGGCCCGCACCCTTGTTAGTCTTTCTTTTGCGTGCCTTCTTCTTCTCCTGTAATGGGACCGAGTTCTGCTCACAGACCGCCTTCTTGAGTGTGTTGGGGGTGATAATATTTCGCACCTCGCCTATCTGAGGCTCGGTGAAGTCGGCAGCTGGAGGCGTCTCCTGAGAGCTGAACTGCAGACGACGCCTGTTGCAACTTGGCTTCTCCGCGGTACCAGCTAGATCGCGCACGTCTTTTGTTGGGTTGGGTTCTTCAGAAGGAGGCCCCATGAAGTCGCCACCGTACCCATGATCGGCAAAGTACTGATCGACGTTGCCAAATGTATCGTCGTCGTCGTCGTTCTGATCCTGTGCCATATGCATGTTTGGATCCAGTGGCATAGGGATGTCCGGCACCGTTGCAGCGGTCTTGCCATGGGGCCGACTTGGCGCCGGCACGACTGGCGGTGTTGTCTTTGGGGTGGTGTCCCCCGCCCCCAAACGAATCTGGCTCTTCGGCCAAAGTAGGGGCCAGCTCAGGCAGGCGCTGAGGGTCATCACGTCATCATCGTCCGCCCCGACGGGTCGAATCGGAGGTAACAACTCGTCGCAGCCTGGCAGCACCCGAACCAGTTGAACCCTAAACAAGTTGGGTGGCATCTGGGTACCGTGGAACAAGGGGTTGCCCGGTTGAACGATTTTGCCCTTGGCGACATCGACCAACTCGTTGTTCACTAAGTGTAGGAGAGTGCACGGAACATCGGCGGCGCCCTGCGAAAACATGTAGGGCATCATGGATGCCCAATCAAAGGCAAGGAGATGAAGTCCTCGGCCGAGAGAGGCTTAATTTGCCGGAACGGAAGCTAATCGACATTCTAGCAAACTCAAGGGCCTCTCGGGTGGACAAGGCAAAAAAGGCCTCCATCACAACATGGAAAATACATTGGCATGTGAAGAGGTGAAACAATATATGCATCTCCAAGCAGTATCATTCAACATTTTGGACAAACCACTACAAGCAATACTGGATCAGATACAAGAAGAATGTGAGAAAATGCAGACAAATACTAACAGATTGAGGTGTTTAACTTGTGGTGCCCTCTGTGGTATTAACATTTCAAGTCAAAACCTTTTCTGGTTAGTAAGTGTTTCTTGAGAATATGTATGTAGTAAGTGTTTCTGCTCTCAGTGTTTCAGAACACATATTTTAGCTAGCTATCTGTTCACAATCTGCAACATGAGACACTGAAAACAATTGCTACCAATGAATCTACACTTCTATAAGAAAATAAATCAGAAACTTAGTCTGTCATCATTAGGCAGCCACCATTAGTTATTCCGTTATGTTAAAGCAGAAATAGAAAAATAGATTGAAAACACTAAAATCAGAAACTTAGTGCATGATACAGATGCAAAGTAGGTTCAAAGACAAATGAAGACCATATGGTAAGTACAACAAGCGAAATAGGATCACCAACTAATAGCTGAATGAAAGGCATATATATGACAGGCATATTTTCCGGCTACAAAGTGTTGTGGCAAATATGCCAGGCACCACAATGTGATCACACAAACAAAATAGCCTCAAACCAGTTATTCTCGCATGATAATATGAAAATGCATATGGCACTGCCAAATTATACTATCCATATTTCGGTATAATGTCATTATTCCATACAGCAGGCAGCACTGTCACCACAAATCAGTTATTCTAGCATAATATAAATACGCAGAACAGAAGGAACAATTTACATTTCTGCATACGGTGTTGCCAATTTTTTTCTATCCATGTTTCAATTTGATGCCATCACTCCATTCAGCAAGCAGCATTGTAACAAAAAGAAATTCTTGGCACAAATTTCTTCAGAATGAAATTAAGTTAGTGAAACTGTCACACATTTCTTCACAATGAAAATGAAGCAGCAGGTGCACAAGTATAGGATTCGTAGACTTGAGTGGCTTGGTATTTGGGTACCTGGCCGATGATGACGGCTTTGACGTTGTGGAAGGGGGTGGTGTGGAGCGCGTGGAAGATGAGGTGGGGCGGCGGGTAGACAGGCACCTTGGCGTGCAGGCGCTCGTGGGCGATGAAGCGGCAGAGGTCGAGCGCGTAGGGCTTGCGCAGCTCCCCGGACAGCGCCTCCAGCCACGTCTCCTCCACGAGCAGCTCCTCCAGCTTCGCGGCGCCGCCGGCCGCTAGATGCGAAACCCCCAACAGTTCAGTTAGAACCCTAGCCAGGGTCCGGGGAGCGGGGGGCATGGAGAAAGAGGGTACCTTTGGACTCGGCGAGGCGGAGGTTGCGCCGCGCGCGGGCGAGGCGTCGAGGCGGCGTCGGGGCGTCGAGGCGGCGTCGAGGCGTCGAGGCGGCGTCGGGGCGGCGTTGAGGCGGTGGGGCAATGACGTCGGGAGAGGAGAGGGGAAGGGGATCGAGGGCGAGGGCGAGGGAGAGAGACGGGATAGGTTTGGGCCGGGGAGGAAATATGGATGGGGGCGGCACAATACTAATGGCGCACCACCCCTCGGTGCGCCATAAGTACATCCATACTAATGGCGCACCTCACCCTGGTGCGCCATTAGTATTTTTTTTTGATTTCTGCTCGAGCCAACAGGTTATCTTCCACCTGACCTGATCCACATCAAGTTCCCTCTACTAGCTCGACTGGTCAGCATCTAATTCTCACACCAGGAGGTCCTGGGTTCGATTCCCAGGCTCCATAATTTTTTTATGCATTTAAAATGCTGTTTGATACTTATTTGTGTTTAAATATGTTCGAACTTGTTTAAATCATAACAGTAATATTTTTTTATAAGACAATAATAATTTTTTAAAAAATATCATCAAACAGTAATGCCGGTAGAGCGGGGAGGGTGCGGGGGGTCGGCGGCGGCGGTTGAGTAGGGGAGGGGTGCGGGGGGTCGGCGGCGGCGGTTGAGTAGGGGAATCGAGGGTGCGGGGGGTCGGCGGCGGCGGCCGGTGGACCGGGGGGTGCTCGGCGGCGAGGGGGACCGGATCTGGCGAGGTGGGATAGCGATCGAGATGGAGGGGGGTCGAGATCAAGTGTCCATGAAATTTAAAAATATTCATGATAGTTCAAAAAGTGCCCATGAAATACAATCGAGAAATGAAGGCTACGATCTAAATACAATCGATCTTAGCTAGCTATCTGTTCACAATCTTCTTGCCCTTCTTTTTCGCAAATGGAGTTCTTCTGTGGAACGGACGTCCTTTAGGTAGGGTGGTCCTGCTTCTTCTTGTGGTGTATGCTGCTACTTCATCGTCGTCGTCATGTTCGATCCTCGGGTCGCCGTACTTGTCGAAGTCTTGCTCATTGGCTACTCCATCCATTCCGATGATCTTCCTTTTGCCTCTCCTCACGACAACACGACTGGGCTTTGACGGGTCGGTAATGAAGAAGCATTGGTCCACTTGGGAAGCCAGTACCCATGGCTCATTTTCCGCGGTGACGTTTGCTCCCGCGGTCTTGGATTTGGCTTCGGGTATAACCATGGTGGTGAAATACCGGTCTTCTTTTAGGACGCTCTTGGCCCATCTGACACGGAACATCGGGACCTTCTCTCCAGCGTAGCTCAGCTCCCAGATCTCCTCGATCCTTCCGTAGTATCTGTCCTTGTCGTTACCGGTGTAGGATTCCATCGTTACCCCGGAGTTCTGATAACCATCGCTCTTCATGTCCTTGGCCTCGGTGTAGAATGTGTAGCCGTTGATATCGTACGCCTCATAGGTCATCAGGTTGTGCTCGGCGCCCTGTGACAAGGCGAATATGAGTTGTTCTTCCGCGGAAGAATCCTCATGTAAAGGGTACGACAGAAGCTTCTGCTTGAACCAACGCGTGAAACATGAGTTGTGCTCTTTGAGTATATCTCCGTCCGTCCTCTGTTGGCCTCGGTCATTGTACGTCTTCTTAATAAAGGTTTTGTGCTCTACCACCCAAGGATCGACCACGTCTATGTGTTGTAGCGCGACTAGGTTTGCTCTTTCAAAGTCGGCGAGTCGACCCTCGAAGTCGACATGCATTTCGCGGCGACCCTCACGGTGACCCCATCCAGCGAGCCTGCCGAGGTGCCTGTTGACGGGCAGACCAACGGGGTTCTCGATGCCTAGATAATTCGTGCAGTAGGAGATGCACTCTTCGGTCAGAAAGCCCCTGGCTATGCTTCCCTCTGGACGTGACATGTTGCGAACGTATCCTTTGATGACACCATTCATCCTTTCGAACGGCATCATGCTGTGCAGGAACGTCGGCCCGAGTTGGATGATATCCTCCACTATATGGACCAGCAGATGCACCATAACGTCGAAGAATGCGGGCGGGAAGTACATCTCAAGCTCGCATAGTATCACCACGATCTCTTCTGTAGCCTTCTGAGTTGCCTCACGCCAATCGACTTCCGAGAGATGACGTCGAAAAAGTTGCATAGGCCAAATAGCGTTTCACGGACGTGCGCGTCCATGATCCCACGGATTGCAACTGGAAGTATCTGCGTCATCAGCATGTGACAGTCGTGAGACTTCATCCCGCTGAACTTCTGCTTCGCTGGGTCTAGGTATCTGCTTATCTTCCCCGCGTAACCGTAAGGAAGTTTTACTCCTAGGAGGCAGGTGAAAAACTGCTCGATCTCCTCCTGACTTAGAGTCAAGCACGCGGTAGTGTACTCATTTCCTCTCTTCTTGTCCTTTTTGCCTTTGCTACGACTTTCTCTGTCCTGCTTCGCCTCATCATCATCATCATCCATCATCATCATCATCATCATCATCATATATAGCGTGAAGCTCCTGCCTGATGCCCATTGATTTCAAGTCTGCCCTTGCTTTCGGCCCATCTTTGGTCCTCTCTGGCATGTTGAGCAGGGTACCAAGCAGACTCTCGCACACGTTCTTCGTGATATGCATGACATCAAGGCTGTGAGGCACACGGTGGATCTTCCAGTACGGCAAGTCCCAGAAAACAGACCTTGTTTTCCATACCTTCAGCAGCGGCTCTGGCGCCTTTCGCTTCTTTCCCGGCTCTGGCGCCTTTTGCTTCTTTCCCGGCAGTGGGCAGTCTTTCCAATTTTTCAACAGCTTGTCTATTTCCTCGCCGCTCCTCGTACACGGGCGTTTTCGGGGTTCGGTTTCACCATCGAACAGATCCTTGCGTTTCCTCCACGGGTCATCGTCGCGAAGCCACCTTCGATGTCCCATGAACACGGTTTTCGAAGACCCGGGATCTCTATCTAGCTGGCGATACGTTGTGTCATCCATGCACCTTACGCATCCAGAAAATCCGTGGACTACCTGCCCCGCGAGATATCCGTAACCGAGATAGTCGTGCACCGTCGTGAGCAGTGCGGCTCTCATAGGGAAATATTCTTTCTCTGCGGCGTCCCACGTATTGGCTGGCGTTTTCCACAGTGTGTCTAGCTCCTCCTTCAGCAGCCCCAGATACAGATTGATGTCGTTCCCTGGTTGTTTCGGCCCTTCAATTAGCATACTCATGTGAATGTACTTCCTCTTCATGCACAACCAGGGGGGAAGGTTGTACATCCACACAAACACAGGCCAGGTGCTATGTGTGCTTCTCTGGCTGCCAAACGGATTGACTCCATCGGTGCTCGCGCCCAGCACGATGTTCCTTGGATCCTTCCCAAATTCTGGGTATTCGAAGTTCAACGCTTGCCACTGGCTCGCATCCTTAGGGTGACTCAGCATCTTGTCTTTTTTATCTATCTCCGGATCATTTGCGTCATCTTCTCGCTTCTTCTCCTCCCTATCCGCGTGCCAACGCAGGAGCTTTGCTACCTTAGGGTCCGCGAAATACCGCTGCAGACGAGGAGTGATCGGAAAGTACCACACCACTTTTCGAGGAGCTTTCTTCCTCTTCTTGTATCGAGTGACGCCGCACACCGGACATATGGTAGACTCCGCGTGCTCGTCCCGATAAATGATGCAATTGTTCATGCACACATGGTATTTCACGTGCGGTAAATCCAGAGGACACACGATTTTCTTCGCCTCCTCCAAACTGGTCGGGCACTTGTTCCCCTTGGGAAGACGTTCGTGCCAGAATGACATGTTCTCGTCGAAGCATGCGTCGGTCATTTTGTGTTTTACCTTCATCTCCAGAGCCATGAGCGTTACTTTCAGGCGGGTATCCTCGGGCCTGCATCCTTCATACAATGGAGTAACCGCGTCTAACTCAAGTTGATCCATCTTGGCTTTCTCTCGGGCGGCAGCTCTTGCGTTATCCGTCTGCTTGAGAAGCAGCTCTTGAATATGAGGGTCCTGCACCCAGCCCATCGATGGTCCAGCGTCGTCTGCTCCGCCGGCATCATCATCTTCATGATCATGCCCGTCGTCTGCTCCGGCATCTTCCTCATCATCATGTCCTGCATCTTCTACATGATGACTGTGTACAACATCACCGTCATGATCATCTCCTGGGGATTCTTCGTCTTCTCGCCCGCCCGAGCCGCGGTGGTTGTCTTGCTGCCCTTCCTCATTTCTTGCCCGGCCCCCATGGACGACTTCGTAGTCATCTTCATCACCTTGCCACCGATAGCCATCCATGAAACCACGCAAGAGCACGTGGTCCCGCACCTGCCCGGAATCCGGGTCCGCAATAAGGCTCTTCAGCTTGCATCTTCGACACGGACATCTTATCTCCGTCTCGTTCTTTTGAAGCATCTCGGCCTTCGCGGACCTCAAAAACCTATTCACGATGCCTTCAGTCATCGTGCGGACCATGGTCGCGTGCGGGGTAGAGCAAAACGATATTTTAGAACCAAGAAAAAATTTGGCATGACTTTCCCTAAAAATAGGACCAAAAAGAATGCTTAATGCCAAAATTCTCGCCGAAACGGAAATGAATCAACATTCCGGCAAAATATTGGCAACTATCGCATTTCAAATACCGGTACACCTCCAAACACAAACACATATGCAACACACAACATATGCAACACCACGAACATACATAGATCTAGCTAGGCCATAAAAAGTGCATGTGCACATTGTTGTAGGGAGAACAACATAAATATAGCTTCCCCCCTTACTTACCTATCAAAACAAGGCAATTTAACCACTTAAATTGAATGAATCTATGGTGGAAATGAGGTGAAAAAGAGGAGGCACCCGAGACAAGGAGGAGGTGGAGAGAATGAAGTGGGGAGAAAGTGAGTGTGGGTAGGAGAGGCTGTCCAAAATATCTTGTTGCTGCCCACTTACTAATGGCGCATCAACTCTAAATGCGCCATTAGTAATCCAGGTTACTAATGGCGCACCTTCTGGTCGTGCGCCATTAGTAGTTTTGCAAAAAAACATACTAATGGCGCACTCTTCCACAGTGCGCCATTAGTAGTTTTGCAAAAAAAAGGAATAAAAATTATAATAAAAAAAACAGCATTAGTGGCGCACTTTCCGACAGGTGCGCCATTACTAGTTACAACTAGTAATGGCGCACTGTGTGTGGATGCGCCATTAGTATGTTTGGACAGGCGCACTAGTTCAAATTTTTTTTGATACTAATGGCGCACCCTGGGCCAGGTGCGCCATTAGTAGTTTCAACTCTAATGGCATATCAGAAGGTGGTGCGCCATTAGTATATACTAATGGCGCACCGCTTGTCTGGTCCGCCATTAGTGTCAATCCCATCTATAGCCCTTTTTCTAGTAGTGACAGAGTCCCAACACCGGTCGATATTCGTATCCGGGTTGGTCTCTCCTTATTCCTAACTTACAATACAAGTTTATATACAAATTCCGGTTTACAGCTACAAGTCTTGAACCGGCTACGGGCCTTAGGCACTCATCTACCTTCTTGGGCTTTATCACTTCTGGAACTACTGATGAAGTTGACCCGGCCCAGATAGGCCGGTTTACGCCCAGCAGTAATATCCCCAACATTAGGCTCCAGATTGATTTGAACGGGTTCATGTCAATCCTTTAACAAAAACTTCATCTTCAACGTCTTCTCATAAATTGGTAAACCGCCATGATGTCATCTTCCATGATTACTGTAAACCGGAGTGACGTCACCTGTCATAACGAAGATATCCATTATGCTTGTTTATTTAATATATATGCGGAAATCGAGGCGACAGCTCCGTTTCGTGGCCCCTTGATTGTCGCGCCTGACACATGTCTTTTTGCCTTATAAATAGGACCGGAGGGTCATTTCCTTTCTCTTTCCCTTCTGCCCCTTCTGCTTCGTCTTCCTCGCATCGCCCGGCTTCAGAGCTCCGCCGCCACCGTCGACATCTGCCTCAACCTTGGCCGTTGCATCAACCTGGGCACACCAGAGCATCGCGGCAACATTCCGCATCTTCCTCAGCTCCGGTAAACCTTCTATCTTTTCCCCTGCAGATCCATTTTAGGGTTTCACAGTTCTTCAGTATTCATCGTCTGCCTCTTGCTCATACGATAGATCTTTAGATGAATCCGCAAATCTTTACTCTGTGCAATGATAGTTGTTTGACCTTGGCCTTCACTTATGCATCTCAAAACCATAGATCTATATGAACATTTTGCTCATTGGTTCGGTACTGCTCCTTTGAACCTCTAAGTATTTATCTCATTTTTGAACTTGCTTCAGATCCAATGCTATAAGGAAATCTTTTGAAACCTGTTTCTGTGTACTTGTCCATCCGCAATGCTTAGATCAGGCGGTTTAACCTTATAGAAAAAATTTCCAAACCGGTATATGCCATTAGTCCCCTTATTGAACCACCAGATGCTTGTTGCTTCATAAAACTCCGATTCAGATAGTTCTATCTCTGGTTTAACAGTGCCCATACCAATGTATCTTGATCAAATGCATTTTTGAACCGGGATCTTCTACCTTGTAGATTCCATCATGGCCAAGCAAGTGTATGAGTGCAATTGGGTTCCTTCTTGCGTCACAGAGGCTCAACTGGACGATTTAGTCCTGATTGGCGCTTTAGGCAGCAAACATACCATCCATTGGAGGGCTCCTGGCAAAGAATGCCCTCCCACACCTCAAGAAGGAGAGGTTGTTGTTTTCGTAGATCACTTAGCCCAGGGATTTAAGCCGCCCGGTTCTAAATTTTACCGGGATGTTTTAGCCGATTTCCAGCTCCATCCACAAGATACTGGCCCCAACTCTGTTACAAATATGTGTCACTTCCAAGTGCTCTGTGAAGCGTTCTTTCAAGAGGAGCCCACAGTGGAATTGTTTAGAGACCTTTTCCATCTAAACCGCTGTACTGAGTTTACTGACGGCTCCAATACGGAGTTGGGTGGCATGGCGATTCAGAAAAGGAAAGAGGTCACATACCCTCACGCCAAACTGCATAGCCACCCCAAAGAATGGAATCAGACATGGTTCTACTGCAAAGACACCTCCCCTGCTAGTGAGAATCCCTTGCCTGGCTTTCGTCCGGAGTGGCTCAGCAATACACACCCTTTTCCACAAAGATTGACCGCACAGGAGAGAAGCAAATATGCTCCTCAACTGTCAAAGCTCAAAGCCTTTATGGCCAACGGTTTAACAGGGGTTGATCTCGCTCGCTGTTGGATATCATGGAGCATACTGCCCCTTAGTCAGCGCTCCGGTTTGATGTGCGAGTATACTGGCAGTGTTGATGACCCACTACGACATTCCAAAATCCAGCTCACCGATGAAGAAATCACAGAGGTTGTGAATAAGATGCTGAATGAACCGGAACACGTCTGTGCTAGAAACGGCCTGCTTCCCTTCTGTGCCACCAACAAACCGCCAGCTGTAAGACTTTGATTTTTCTTTTTGCTGAATCTGTTAATGATATATCTGGTCTTTGTTTAATATCAGTGTCTGTGTAATCAGGGCAATGATCCGTTTTGGAGCAAGAAACTGCCGCAGGAGAAACCAGAAAAACCAGACAAACCGGAAAGAGCAACTCGGCAAAAGACTAAAGCTGTGAAGAAGACTGCCCACAGGAAAAGAACCACTGCATCTTCTAATCCGGCCCCTGATGATGATGTGGATAATCCGGACTTTGAGGTAGAGCTTGACTCAGTTGGTTTATTTTTCATGCATCTTATTGATGATTATATTTATCAGGATCATGCCGAAGCCAGCCACGCAGATGTTGCAGAGGTAATTATTCTCTCTTCCGATTCAGAAACTTTGCCTTCACAAAAAATCCATCAGGCAAACCGGAAAGTTAAATTTTCTCATCCTCTTGCTTATTTGGATCCTAAATTTCTTATGAAGACCCAACAACACAAAGCTCGTCGCACAACCCGGCACAGCGGCCAGGTAGTTACCTCCGCCGGTTTACCGAACAGTCCAGTTCGGAAACGCCATTCAGAGGTCTCTAATTTGCTTGTCAGTGCTTGTCCTAAAGCGGGCTGCTTTCGTCAACCTCTTAATCTGTCTGACTCCGATTACCAGGTTACTTCCCACTCATCTTCTAGCGAGTCATCGGCTACTCAGCTCTCACCGCTCAAAATGGTGCTTGGGTAAGCTATACTTATTGTGATGTTTGCAGTACATCGCCTTAGAACATATGATGTATTTGATTTTGTTATTCTTCTCAGGGCCAAACCTAGGCCAAGCAAGAAGGCGCGCCTGGACAAAGCGGCCGAAGAAGATGTCGTTCTTGAATCAGGCAAGACACCCAATCTTGAAGAGGCTATTCCTGAGGATATACCCAACGATCCACTGCAGCAAGACGATGATCTTATTGCTGAAGAGAGACCTACCGATGCCTCAGGTCCTGCCAATCAGCCCACAGATTCCATCCGGATTGAAAGCTCCACCGGTCCAGCAAAACCTACTAACAAGCCAACAGCCCTAGTGCAAACCGGCGGTACCCAGGATGATGAGGTTGTCATTACTAGCACTGGCCATACTGAGCCAAGCAATCCTATCGCTTTATCCAAACATTCTGCCAAGGAAGAATTTGTTGCCTTTGGCAAAGGCAAGTGGAACGCTGATCTGACGACTTATGCTGCTCTGAACGCCCAAGATATCCATTCCAGTTATCTGAACCAGTTGTATACCAGTCGCGACTATGAAGCCGGTCTGGTTAATATGATGAAAGATAAATATGAGGTAACTTCCATATGCTCCTTCCTGCTTGTATGCTTCCATTCTTGCTGACTCTCCTAGCCCCCAAGGGCCGGTTTGTAATATTCTTTCAAACCAGGACTTACTAATATAAATCTTGATGCTTTGAAATTCACTGATGTAGCCCCCAAGGGCCGGTTCAACTTAGCGTAGTTAAACCGGTACTTTAAGTAATTTAAATTGCCACATCAGAATATATACGAGAAAATAGCCATTAGCCCCCAAGTGCCAAGTTGAATACTTGTATTGATCTTGGGACTTTGTAAACAATTGAAAGATGAAGATTGAATATGCATTAGCCCCCAAGTGCCAAGTGCATGTCACATCCCTAGTTCTGGCCTGACCTAGGCTTGCTTCCATCTGTGCATCATGTTTAAATTTTTGAAACTTGAACTGAGGAATTCAGAAGCCTCAAAACTCTAAATAAAAGAAGGGCAAAAACCCTAAAATCTCATTCATTGTTCCAAAATGCTCTTCTTAGATGTTTAATATTTTTTTGGCAAGGGTTTTGATCCAAACCAAAAATAATGAACATTTTAAAAGGATTTATTTTTGGGACTTTGAATTTAAATCATTAGCTATTTGAATTTGAGTTATATTCATATAATTAGAATATAATTTCAAATATCCCTGAAATATTTTATGAGGTTTTGGAAAAAAGTCCATCTAGCAAAATAAAAATATTCACAGGAGTCTTGGCATTGTTTGAATTATTTTTAATTCAAAACAGTGGCAAAAGAATTAAATAAAAGAAAACAGAACAGAAATATAAAATAAAAAGAGCAAAAGCCTACCTGGCGCTCACCTGGTAGCCAAACCGGCCTAGCACTGCAGCTGGCCGGCCCAGCCCGCCACCGCTACCCCCCCTGTCGCCTTCCTCCCTTGCCAGGAGGACGGGCACGCGCCCGGCGCGCGCGGCCACGCGCCCCGGCCACCTCCTGCTTCTCCGGCCACCTCCTGCTTCCCCGGCCCTCCTAGACGACGCCACGGAGCGCCACGCAGCCCCTGGCTCTCTCTCACTCTCTCCCTCGCCTCATCCTCTCCTCTGCTCTCTCTCCCTCTCTGCCCGAGCGGAGCTCGTCGCCACCGACGCCGTTCGCCGCGGCCACAGCCACCCCCTCGCTCCCTCTCCACACCCCTGAGCTCCGTCCCGACCCCATGGAGCTGCACACCGACGCATGCGACCAGAGGAGGCCCCAGTCGACCGGAGCGTCGTTGTCTTCATCTCCGGTGCCCGGAGATCGCCGCCGTAAATTCGCGTCGTCCAGAGCTTCCCCGACCTCGTCGTCGACTCTGCTAGTCCCTACGTGAGCCACTCTTCTTTTTCCCCCTGGAATCCCCGTCGTTCCCCTCCCCTAGCTAGCTTCCCCACCTCGGCCGAGAGCTTCTCGCCGCCGGCCATGGCGTGGCCGTGGCCACAGCCACCGCAGCTCGCTCCCGAGCCCACCATCGTGCTCAGCACGATCGCATGAACCCGTAGACACCCACAACGCCTCCTGCCGTGCTCCCTAACACCGACCCCGAGCTCGCCCGAGCTCCGGCCGCCGCCGAGGTCGACGCCGTGCTCAACTCCGGCCACCTCGCGGCCTCCCGCCCGTTCCTTTGGATGCGGAGGAGCAAGAGCTTCTCCCTAGTGCCCTCAGCGCGCCAAACCACCGCTCGTAGCGCCAAACCCGCCACCACCCGAACTCCGGCCGCCGCTCACGAGCTCGCCGTCGTCGGTACCGGCCATCACCGGCACGGCCACCACCACCGTTCGATGCGCACGAGTCCCAGCTCGCCGTAGAACCCAACCGCACCCTAAACTGTGCCCTGTAGCGCGAACCCGATGCGTTTCCGCCGCTCCGTTGGTCGTCGCCGGCGAAACTCCGGCGGGAGCTGACGTGGCTCCGTCATTAGGAGCTAACCCAGCTGGTTAATCAACCTACAGACACTGACAGTGGGCCCCACCCCTGGTCAAACCCCAGCCAGCGCTGGGTTTGACCGGGATTAGTTCCTGTGTCACTGACGTGTGGCCCCCACACGTCAGGTTTGACCTGGACCCGCCCTGTTGACCTGATGACGTCAGGGTGAGGTCATGCTGACGCAATATTCCTTTTCTGGAATTTAGTTTATTTTATAATATTCAGGAAATTCCAGAAAATAGCTAAAACTTCAATAAATCATAGAAAATTAACCGTAACTCCAAATTAAATAAATTATATATGAAAAATTATCAGAAAAATTCAAGGAATCCATCTGTACCATTTTCATGCATGTTAGAACAACTTATAGCTGCTGTATAGCACAAATCAATTAATGGCATTTGAATAATCACATATGGAGTTTGAATTTGAATCTTGTATTCAAACCAACTTCATTTAATCTGTTGCTAGTGCATTAGCCCAAAACACATTCATATTGCCATGTCATAGCATGCATCATATTGTGCATTGCATTGATTGTGTTTTCCTGTGTTTGCCGGTATTGTCCCCTCTCGATAGACGTGTACCGACGATGTGATCGTTGACACTGATGAAGACTCAATGTTATCTTCAGAAGTGCCAGGCAAGCAAAACCCCCTTGTTCATTCCGATAAAATCCCACTCTCTCGCTCCTGCTCTCTTTTACTGCATTAGGACAACAACGATCATCTGTTACTTGCTGCGGTAGCTGAACCCCTTTATCCTTTGCATGACCTGTCATTGCCACAGTAAATAGATGAAACCCACTAGCATGAGTAGGAGTTGTTTGAGCCCTGTTGTGCCTACTCATTCATGCTTGTTTGTCATGCCTGCTACTGCTTAGAGTTGAGTCAGGTCTGATTCATCGGGGATGAATCAGAGGCGTGTGAACATGTCCTACTGTGTGTGAGCTAAGTGTGTGAACACGATTTGGTAAAGGTAGCGGTGAGAGGCCATGTAGGAGTACATGGTGGGTTGTCTCATTGCAGCCGTCCTCAGGAACTGAGTTCTGTGTTTGTGATCCATGACCAGCTACTACCACACATTGGGATCCGTAAGTGACCCCTCTCGACTTATTAATCAACATGATCTCTGTCCAGGAGTTGCAACTAGTTTCTGGTGTTTGTAGGTAGTGTTAGTAGTCTACCAAGTGGCACCCGGTACAGGTGGGCTTGGGACAGACTAGGCACAGTGGCACGGTGTACCAAGTGGCACCCGGTTGGTGGGCTTGGGAACCCTGCTCACATCGTTTGGGGCCGTAAGCGACACCCCGGCCGGATCTCCTTGCGGATGGAACCCGAATAGGCGATAAACCTGGACTAGAGACTTGTTCGGTTAGTCAGGTCGTGGCCGACTCCCTCGCCCGGCTTCCGCTTGAAGGTTGCCGAGGTACATGACGTGTACAGGGCGGTAAGTGGCGAGAGCGTGTGTGAAGAAGTACACCCCTGCAGGGTTAACATCATCTATTCGAATAGCCGGATTCCTCGGATATGGAAACTTGGACCCCTTGCATAGTTCATAGACAAGTGAAAGTGGATACTCTAAAATACGCAAGATAAGCGTGAGTGCTATGGATGGCGTTCTCGTAGGGAGACGGGAGCGGATCCATAGTGGTGTATTGATATGGTGAATATGTGGACTCGTGTGCGCCACCTCAAAAGAGTTACTTGCAGTCGTAGTTCAGGTTAGCCACCGAGTCAAAGCTGGCTTGCTGCAGTCAAACTCCACCATCCCTTTGTTGATAATGATGCATATGTAGATAGATCTGATGTAAGTCTTGCTGGGTACATTTGTACTCACGTTTGCCTATTTTATGTTTTGCAGAGAGACTTCAGTCTCGCTAGTAGTACCGCGTGGACTTCGACGTTTAGCTTGTTACCTCAGCTACGATCTTGTGCCCTCGGCAGGATTTGGTAGATAGTCAGGCTTCTCAGCCTTTTTCATTTATAGTTGTCTGTACTCAGACATGATAGCTTCCGTTTGTGCTTTGACTTGTATGCTCTGAGTGTTGGGTCATGAGACCCATGTTTGTAATATCTCGCTCCTCGGAGCCTATTGAATAAATACTTGAGTTGTAGAGTCATGTTGTGATGCCATGTTGTATTTGCACATATCGAGCATATTGTGTGTATGTTATTGAAATGCTTGGTATGTGTGGGATCTGACTATCTAGTTGTTTATCCTTAGTAGCCTCTCTTACCGGGAAATGTCTCCTAGTGTTTCCACCGAGCCATGGTAGCTTGCTACTGCTCCGGAACACTTAGGCTGGCCGGCATGTGTCCTTCTTCGTTCCTGTGTCTGTCCCTTCGGGGAAATGTCACGCGATGAATACCGGAGTCCTGTTAGCCCGCTACAGCCCGGTTCACCGGAGTCCTGCTAGCCCAGTGCTACAGCCTGGATTCACTCGCTGGTGACCGACACGTTCGATGTTGGGTCATGGATGCCTGTCCCTGTAAGTTTGTGCCACTTTGGGTTTACGACTAGCCATGTCAGCCCGGGCTCCTTATCATATGGATGCTAGCGACACTATCATATACGTGTGCCAAAAGACGCAAACGGTCCCGAGCAAAGGTAAGGCGACACCCGTGGGAATACCGTGCGTGAGGCCGCAAAGTGATATGAGGTGTTACATGCTAGATCGATGTGGCATTGAGTCGGGGTCCTGACAGCGTTGGTATCAGAGCCTGACTGCCTGTAGGATTACCAAGCCAAACTGGTCGAAGTTGAGTCTAGAAACTCTTTAGTTATATAAGGGAATTGATTGTGGGATGGAACGTAAGGCTCTTTTTACTCCTTATACCTTATGCCCTTCTGATCTGAGTCATCCTATCTTTCCTACGGGGATTAAGAACTAGGCTATCTCCTCTTTCTATCAGGATCACGTGTCACTAATCCGTAGACCTATAGAATTGTTGGATTTAAGCTTGAGTTCAGTTCCTACGACTTCTGTATGTTAACTGTTGATCTCCAAACCTTATTATTGTGCTTCCGAGTGGTTATGCCACCATTTTTGTGAATGTCTCAAATCTTTTTGAGCATTTACAGCCGTTATGCTGTCCGAGTCATCCCAGGTTTCTAAACAGTCTGATGCATTTGCAAATCCCTTCCTTCCGTTCCTGATGTCCTTTTGGGCCAGATTAAGCACACTAATCAGTGAGTTGAGGTACTTTATTGCCTTGACATATATGTTGGAGCTGGTATTATGACCCTAGGTGTCTTAGGGGATCATCTAGTAATTTAGCCATGATTTGTGCCCCAGTGTGATGATTCTGGCCTTTATTCTCGAAAGCATTCCGTGATGCTACTTAGTAGTAGGTATTCTATTCCTGGGTTTTCGAACCGAGATTCACTCTACTTACTTCATGTTGATAGTGTTTGCTAGTTCCTTTAGGATATTAGTAACTTTGCGATAGTCCCTCGAAGTTCGTGGTATTTCCTTCTTCCAAATACTATGAACCACTTTATGGCAGATATTTATTGGATCCAACGATCACAACCAGAGTGCTCTCGATGAGTTCTCCATGCTATATTGTGACTCTGCCAGTCCTATCTCTCTGCATGGGTTATCTGGAAGAAATGTTGATCTCGCTCGACATACTAATCTATGCATCCACAACTCAGAAAATTATATGTTCCTTTGAGTTGTTCTCTTTAGTTGCATTCTGACCCTCGTCTATCAATTGATAGTCAAGAGTATGCATGCATTCGTTTATCGATACCTATTACTCTTGTGGTCCGTCAAGCCATTCTATTCCGGAATGACTAGGAGAAACAAACTCCAGTACCTCTTCCATATCCAAGATTGGGTCAAAGAAGTTGTGCTCCGCAGAACAAATTGCTAATTCAGCTTTTGTTCTGTTCTATCTTGGAGTATTACCCCCTTTATGTCAGAATTGTCATGAGAACTGCACCAACTCTCATGAATTTTGACGTAGTGATACTTCTCACCATCATTAGTCATTCCTCGGTCTTCGTGTTGATGCAACCGGAATACGGACAAATGAATTGTGATGTGTGAAATCAATACTCCTAGCAACCTTGTTGCTTGGTAGTTAAAGGACAATAATTTCATTCTTAGCGTGTTGGCTTTTGAATCATCCTTCTAAGACTGATCGTGCTACCTAGTCCTTATTTCGGTGCACCCTTCGATCGATGAGTTAGGATCTTGTCAAGTCCTCACTCATTTGATCATATCGTCTTGCCCTCAAAAGCGAGATTGTTCTCGAGCTTAGTAACATACCGGTGGTTCGTGATTTTCTGAATATCTTCTCGGAAGTATTACCAGGTTGTCATCTGACCGCTATGTTGAGTTCGTGATCAAGTTGGTTTATTCCTGTAAACCACCCCTTCTCCAAGAATCTGTGTGGGATACCCCTGAGCTAGTTGGTCAAGCTAAACAACAACTTGGAGAGTTGGAAGATAAAAGCTTGTCCGACTTAGTTCATGTTAAGGGATATCTTTTTGTGTGTGTGTGTGTGTGTGTGTGTTGAAGAAAGATGATATCTTCATCAATTGGCCCTTGTGAACAATTGTTGGATCTATTATCTTACCCAAACCTTTGATTGAGTATGGGCTATCGTCAAATCAAATCAGAACCAACGATATTCGTAATGTTGTCTTACTCGTGGTTTTTCCTCGAGCATACACCATTATATTCTTGGTCTGACCAATGCTATCACCGTGTTCACTTAACTATGGAATTCCTTCTAAAAGGAAACCCGGATGAATTGTTGTTGAGCCCATTGACAACATCCTTATCTCCTCCATGATTTTGTTGAACATTAAGCTAGTGTTGGAAACTTTTGAAAGCATTTCTTCATGCTAGTTCATGAAGCATATGTTCGGATGTAAGAAGTGACTTCCTCCAGTTCATGTGCATTTGATGCAAGTTGCCGCCGTGGACTCGAGAAAGTCAATGTTGTTTCCTTTGGAATCATCCCAAATCAGTCATGCATACGTGTGAAGTATTCTGTGGTTCGGAGACTTGCAACCTCCATTCCATATGTATATCCTAGCACACCAAGCCACTGATTGAGTTGTTCAAAGATAAAGGAGTCTGTCCAAGGTGAACTCTTTGGACTTCCACGCGTAGAGACTTCGATGTCATTAATGATGGTTCTCCATCTGAACTCGGTAGTGTTTTGTTGTAAGACTACCATGTGATAATGTTTGTCTGGGACAACATGTTCACATGTGTGTAGCAGAACCAGCTCATGTTTTGGAGCTTGCTATCGTAGTTTATTTTCAGAGAATCTCACAACGTCATTTCGTCGATTTGTGTTGCAAACTTTCATTTTTCTTCCTAGACTCGATGGGTCTGGAATATCCTGACACCAACCAGATCTGAATCTCAGGCAGATATAATGGTTGGAACATTTCCCAAGGACTATGATACTGGTCCCTTGATAACCGGTAAAGTGGATGTCATGGCCAACACACCCAGCCGGAAGACCTATTATTGTAGTATCTTGATTGAAGAAGTTAGCCACCTCCCCATAAGGATTTCGTAGGGTTTTACTCCAATAAGTTACCCCTTATGGATTCTTGAGATCTCGAAGTCCGACCTTTTACTTGATGTTCTAGATACCAAACCATTTCAATGAATGGGATACGCTAGCACATCAAGGAGAACATTAGAAGCGGAGTGCTAAATGTCTCTCGGTCGATCATCCAGATTTTCTTTCCTTGGCCATGCTAGGGTGAAATCTGAGAAAGTGTTATCTTCCTTTGCATCTGCATCTTCCACCGGTATTCATCATGGTAGTATGTTGTGTTGCCAGGATCCTTGACACAGATGTTGGTAAAATCTTGATGATTATGGAAATGCTCAAGTTCTTGAGAGCACGCATAAGCGCTAGGTGTTATCTTCGGCACTAACTGGGTTTGCTCTCAGCTTCCTCGGTTATGCTATAACTTTTCAAACAGTGGATTCACTCTCTATTGTTGGGTTCTTCCCCAGTTACCAGAATCATTCCCAGCATTTGCATTTTGTTCCCAGCTTGCACCGCCAATGTGCCATTCTACCATGGGTCTCTTCCATTTCCGGTGGTAAGCAAATTCATCCATTACGTTGTCTTCAACAAGGTAATCCACATCTTCCAAGTTCGAGTATGCCATTCTACCGACCCCCGCCAATCGATTGCTGTGATTTGCCTTAGGCTGTTATAGAGAGTCTCAATGATCTCTATATCAAAGGTAATTCTTTTTGCCACCTAAGGGATATATCTACGAGTCACCGTCCCTAAGGTGCCTCGTTGTGGTATCATGGCAACTCAACTCCTCGCTACGTTGACAATCGTTTACCACCTTTTTAAGTGTGGAATTGTTGTCCACCTAGTGAACCTTCGTCATCCGTTTCTTTCCACCCCTCTTGATGTGTATCTCGTGTCTCAACCCGAGAGATGGTTCTATGTCTCATTCCGTGAGTTGTTCGACCTTCGAGAAGATCGACCCTTCTAGAGTCTCCTTCTTCCCTCCATGTCATGTTGGCAGGATTTCTCAGAATAAGACTTCAAGACAATGATGGTGATCGAATCAACGTTCTTATGAAGTGCACCCTGGATCGTGAAGATTATACTAGTTTGCGTTTCCCCTTCATCTTACCCTACGCTTGAATCTCGGGACGAGATTCTTGTTTAGTGGGGGTGAGTTGTCACATCCCTAGTTCTGGCCTGACCTAGGCTTGCTTCCATCTGTGCATCATGTTTAAATTTTGAAACTTGAACTGAGGAATTCAGAAGCCTCAAAACCCTAAATAAAAGAAGGGCAAAAACCCTAAAATCTCATTCATTGTTCCAAAATGCTCTTCTTAGATGTTTAATATTTTTGGCAAGGGTTTGATCCAAACCAAAATATTGAACATTTTTAAGGATTTATTTTTGGGACTTTGAATTTAAATCATTAGCTATTTGAATTTGAATTATATTCATATAATTAGAATATAATTTCAAATACCCCTGAAATATTTTATGAGCTTTTGGAAAAGTCCATCTAGCAAATAAAAATATTCAGAGGAGTTTTGGCATTGTTTGAATTATTTTAAATTCAAAACAGTGGCAAAAGAATTAAATAAAACAAAACAGAAGAAAAAATAAAAAGAGCAAAAGCCTACCTGGCGCTCACCTGGTAGCCAAACCGGCCCAGCACTGCAGCTGGCCGGCCCAGCCCGCCACCGCTACCCCCCTGTCGCCTTCCTCCCTTGCCAGGAGGACGGGCACGCGCCCGGCGCGCGCGGCCACGCGCCCCGGCCACCTCCTGCTTCTCCGGCCACCTCCTGCTTCCCCGGCCCCTCCTAGACGACGCCACGGAGCGCCACGCAGCCCCTGGCTCTCTCTCACTCTCTCCCTCGCCTCATCCTCTCCTCTGCTCTCTCTCCCTCTCTGCCCGAGCGGAGCTCGTCGCCACCGACGCCGTTCGCCGCGGCCACAGCCACCCCCTCGCTCCCTCTCCACACCCCTGAGCTCCGTCCCGACCCCATGGAGCTGCACACCGACGCACGCGACCAGAGGAGGCCCCAGTCGACCGGAGCGTCGTCGTCTTCATCTCCGGTGCCCGGAGATCGCCGCCGTAAATTCGCGTCGTCCAGAGCTTCCCCGACCTCGTCGTCGACTCTGCTAGTCCCTACGTGAGCCACTCTTCTTTTTCCCCCTGGAATCCCCGTCGTTCCCCTCCCCTAGCTAGCTTCCCCACCTCGGCCGAGAGCTTCTCGCCGCCGGCCATGGCGTGGCCGTGGCCACAGCCACCGCAGCTCGCTCCCGAGCCCACCATCGTGCTCAGCACGATCGCATGAACCCGTAGACACCCACAACGCCTCCTGCCGTGCTCCCTAACACCGACCCCGAGCTCGCCCGAGCTCCGGCCGCCGCCGAGGTCGACGCCGTGCTCAACTCCGGCCACCTCGCGGCCTCCCGCCCGTTCCTTTGGATGCGGAGGAGCAAGAGCTTCTCCCTAGTGCCCTCAGCGCGCCAAACCACCGCTCGTAGCGCCAAACCCGCCACCACCCGAACTCCGGCCGCCGCTCACGAGCTCGCCGTCGTCGGTACCGGCCATCACCGGCACGGCCACCACCACCGTTCGATGCGCACGAGTCCCAGCTCGCCGTAGAACCCAACCGCACCCTAAACTGTGCCCTGTAGCGCGAACCCGATGCGTTTCCGCCGCTCCGTTGGTCGTCGCCGGCGAAACTCCGGCGGGAGCTGACGTGGCTCCGTCATTAGGAGCTAACCCAGCTGGTTAATCAACCTACAGACACTGACAGTGGGCCCCACCCCTGGTCAAACCCCAGCCAGCGCTGGGTTTGACCGGGATTAGTTCCTGTGTCACTGACGTGTGGCCCCCACACGTCAGGTTTGACCTGGACCCGCCCTGTTGACCTGATGACGTCAGGGTGAGGTCATGCTGACGCAATATTCCTTTTCTGGAATTTAGTTTATTTTATAATAATCAGGAAATTCCAGAAATAGCTAAAACTTCAATAAATCATAGAAAATTAACCGTAACTCCAAATTAAATAATTTATATATGAAAAATTATCAGAAAAATTCAAGGAATCCATCTGTACCATTTTCATGCATGTTAGAACAACTTATAGCTGCTGTATAGCACAAATCAATTAAATGGCATTTGAATAATCACATATGGAGTTTGAATTTGAATCTTGTATTCAAACCAACTTCATTTAATCTGTTGCTAGTTGCATTAGCTCAAAACACATTCATATTGCCATGTCATAGCATGCATCATATTGTGCATTGCATTGATCGTGTTTTCCTGTGTTTGCCGGTGTTGTTCCCCTCGATAGACGTTGTACCGATGATGTGATCGTTGACACTGATGAAGACTCAATGTTATCTTCAGAAGTGCCAGGCAAGCAAAACCCCCTTGTTCATTCCGATAAAATCCCACTCTCTCGCTCCTGCTCTCTTTTACTGCATTAGGACAACAACGATCATCTGTTACTTGCTGCGGTAGCTGAACCCCTTTATCCTTTGCATGACCTGTCATTGCCACAGTAAATAGATGAAACCCACTAGCATGAGTAGGAGTTGTTTGAGCCCTGTTGTGCCTACTCATTCATGCTTGTTTGTCATGCCTGCTACTGCTTAGAGTTGAGTCAGGTCTGATTCATCGGGGATGAATCAGAGGCGTGTGAACATGTCCTACTGTGTGTGAGCTAAGTGTGTGAACACGATTTGGTAAAGGTAGCGGTGAGAGGCCATGTAGGAGTACATGGTGGGTTGTCTCATTGCAGCCGTCCTCAGGAACTGAGTTCTGTGTTTGTGATCCATGACCAGTTACTACCACACATTGGGATCCGGTAACTCGACCCCTCTCGACTTATTAATCAACATGATCTCTGTCCAGGAGTTGCAACTAGTTTCTGGTGTTTGTAGGTAGTGTTAGTAGTCTACCAAGTGGCACCCGGTACAGGTGGGCTTGGGACAGACTAGGCACAGTGGCACGGTGTACCAAGTGGCACCCGGTTGGTGGGCTTGGGAACCCTGCACACATCGTTTGGGGCCGTAAGCGACACCCCGGCCGGATCTCCTTGCGGATGGAACCCGAATAGGCGATAAACCTGGACTAGAGACTTGTTCGGTTAGTCAGGTCGTGGCGGACTCCCTCGCCCGGCTTCCGCTTGAAGGTTGCCGAGGTACATGACGTGTACAGGGCGATAAGTGGCGAGAGCGTGTGTGAAGAAGTACACCCCTGCAGGGTTAACATCATCTATTCGAATAGCCGGATTCCTCGGATATGGAAACTTGGACCCCTTGCATAGTTCATAGACAAGTGAAAGTGGATACTCTAAAATACGCAAGATAAGCGTGAGTGCTATGGATGGCGTTCTCGTAGGGAGACGGGAGCGGATCCATAGTGGTGTATTGATATGGTGAATATGTGGACTCGTGTGCGCCACCTCAAAAGAGTTACTTGCAGTCGTAGTTCAGGTTAGCCACCGAGTCAAAGCTGGCTTGCTGCAGTCAAACTCCACCATCCCCTTTGTTGATAATGATGCATATGTAGATAGATCTGATGTAAGTCTTGCTGGGTACATTTGTACTCACGTTGCCTATTTATGTTTTTGCAGAGAGACTTCAGTCTCACTAGTAGTTCCGCGTGGACTTCGACGTTTAGCTTGTTACCTCAGCTACGATCTTGTGCCCTCGGCAGGATCTGGTAGATAGTCAGGCTTCTCAGCCTTTTTCATTTATAGATGTCTGTACTCAGACATGATAGCTTCCGCTTGTGCTTTGACTTGTATGCTCTGATTGTTGGGTCATGAGACCCATGTTTGTAATATCTCGCTCCTCGGAGCCTATTGAATAAATACTTGAGTTGTAGAGTCATGTTGTGATGCCATGTTGTATTTGCACATATCGAGCATATTGTGTGTATGTTATTGAAATGCTTGGTATGTGTGGGATCTGACTATCTAGTTATTTATCCTTAGTAGCCTCTCTTACCGGGAAATGTCTCCTAGTGTTTCCACCGAGCCATGGTAGCTTGCTACTGCTCCGGAACACTTAGGCTGGCCGGCATGTGTCCTTCTTCGTTCCTGTGTCTGTCCCTTCGGGGAAATGTCACGCGATGAATACCGGAGTCCTGTTAGCCCGCTACAGCCCGGTTCACCGGAGTCCTGCTAGCTCAGTGCTACAGCCTGGATTCACTCGCTGGTGACCGACAAGTTCGATGTTGGGTCATGGATGCCTGTCCCTGTAAGTTTGTGCCACTTTGGGTTTACGACTAGCCATGTCAGCCCGGGCTCCTTATCATATGGATGCTAGCGACACTATCATATACGTGTGCCAAAAGACGCAAACGGTCCCGGGCAAATGTAAGGCGACACCCGTGGGAATACCGTGCGTGAGGCCGCAAAGTGATATGAGGTGTTACATGCTAGATCGATGTGGCATTGAGTCGGGGTCCTGACAGCGCATAACTTGTTATGTGGTTGGTACTTCAATCCTTGTACCATTTTGTTGAAGCATATAACTGTCTGCATGCAGGCTGAGCTGAAGACGAAAGAAAACCAAATAGCCGACCTCCAAGAAAACCTGAAAACCCAACAAGCTGAAACCTCCAAAGCAAAAGAGGAATTAGCCAACGCTTTAAGCGCCATGGAGAAGCTTAAGGAGAGCTTCAAGAAGAAACAGGCGGATTGGGCCACTCAAAAGTCCACTTTAATCAAACGAGCAGAGGATGTCAAGGCTGCACTAAAACCGGTGGCGGATGAATTGACCAGTATAAAGCGGCACGTGCATACTACGACCACTGCTATCTTTGGTAAGACAGTTTGACTTCTGAATTGACTCGGCCTTCTTACAGAGCGGCCGGTTTAACCCTTATGATATTTCAGGGACACGCACTGGTCATTTGGGTTCAGATGTGCGGAAAAAATTGAAGGCCGTCTACATGTTGGTCGAACAGCTGTATACTGGTGCACAGTGGATCATCTGTACCACATCTCACAACAAACCGACGCCCACTTTGATTCAAGATACCCTGATGAAACTGTCGGTGCTTCCCGCCTGGGTTGAAGAGCTGAGGAAATCTGCTGCTCGAACCGGTGCGATCAATGCCTTAATGCGGGCAAAAGCCTGGGTGCCGGATTTTGATCCTATTGAAGCGGCTCAGGTCTATCCCATCTTGAAAGAAGATGGGTCAGAATTTAGTGATGCGGATCAACGAGCCATAAACCGGGAGGTGCGTCCGCTAGCTTGTCAACTGGCTGAAGAAGCAGACTTGTCTCGTTACCAAGCTCAATATGATAATCAGAATAAGCGAATAGCTGCCCCAATTCATGAGTCAGAAAATCTTGTCCCTCCAATCCATAAGCACACTTACGCTCCCGATAATTACCCATCATTGCTGATCCACGATGAAGCTGTTTTTCAAGCATTAATGGGAATAGACTGGACAACTGTTGATTTCCAGCCACTAGGTAGAGAAACAAAGGCTGAAGCGACGCAGGGTGACCCACAACCATCAGGCCAGGCTGGTGACCAAGCTTGAACCGGAAGCCGGTTTTGAAACTGCCTCTCCTTTGCAAAAAACAATGATATTATTATGGGCACCGTGTTGCCTTGTAATAGGCTAGCTGATACTTTTCATGTTGATATGCCTTCGTGCATAATTTGTTCTTCTTGTGGTGATGAACTTTCCAAAGCACCTTCTGCAATAAAAAACTCTTCAAGTGCCACCGTGGTTGTACCGTCCGGCGGAATATGATGTCTGCATATATGAAGTAAAAATATCCAAAAAAAATCTTAAGTATATGACCAAATTTTTGTGATACATAATACCTGCCCTTGTTGAGCATGAAGTTGGCTTGGCCAATCTTGAAGCGGAGTTTTGCAAACCCACACTGTTGGAGGAGATAACAGCTCCTGTATATATATGACGCTGGTTTACCATGTAAACCGTGCCGGGTTATAATAAACACCGTGTTACTCCATAAGAGGATGTTAACAACAAGGATCAAACCGGGCAAATAGTCTCCGGATTGACGTGAACTATGTTCCGTCAATTGATTGGTTAAAAAACTTTGTCGGTTTAAAAAACACAATAAAAAGCAAAAAAACCCTTCAAAGAAAAGTGTAAATCAAGTGCAATGACAAAACATTGCAAAAAAAGGTTTATTTGAGCTGATCAGATGGTGTTACCATGGCCGAACACGACCAAGCTCCCGTTAGGTATAACTATGGTTCTAGTCAGCCAGGTCCCCAAATGAAACCGTGGCATTTATGCCGATCAAGTGGCATGGTCATGGTTCGGGTTCGACCAAGCCCCCAAGTGATTCTGTGGCCTTAAGCCGATCAAGAGGCATGACTGGTTCAGACATGACCAAGTCCCCAAGTGATCTGGTGGCTTTCGCCTATCAAGAGGCATGGTATTGGTTCGGACACGACCAAACCCCCAAGTGATATAACATGATGCTTTTAAAAAGCGAACTCAAGGGGTAAACCGGAGGCCGCTTTAGAGCAACTCCATGTAACCTCACATGATGTAAAAGAACAGATACCCCGCTTTAGCTGAGGTTCCGGTTTATTATATTTAATCATAATATATACATTGTCGTAATATGTACATAAGTATAGCCAATGGCTCAGGTATAGTAAGGCCGAAGATGAGCTATGTTCCACGGCCTGTTAGTCTCCTCCTCTGATGTACGTGAGTCTTTATGCTCTCGAATATCGATCAGATAGTACGACCCGTTGTGCAGATTCTTGCTGACCACGAAAGGCCCCTCCCAAGGTGGGGATAACTTATGCATATCAGTCTGATCTTGGATGAGCCGAAGCAACAAATCTCCTTCCTGAAAGGTTCTGGTTCTGACTCGGCGACTGTGATAACGACGAAGATCCTGCTGGTAAATCGCCGATCGGGCGGCTGCGATGTCACGCTCTTCATCCAACCGGTCCAAAGCATCTTGCCGTGCTGTCTCGTTGTCCGCTTCAATATAAGCCGTTACACGAGGTGAATCATGACGGATATCACTGGGGAGAACCGCCTCCGCTCCATAAACCATGAAGAACGGTGTGTATCATGTTGATCTGTTGGGTGTTGTATTGATGCTCCATAACACAGATGGTAATTCTTCTACCCAACAACCCGGCGTTCTCTGCAAAGGAACCATGAGCCGGGGCTTGATGCCTCTCAAGATCTCTTGATTAGCTCTTTCTGCTTGACCATTGGACTGTGGATGTGCCACTGATGAAACGTCGAGCCGGATGTGATCCCGTTCGCAGAACTCCTTCATAGCACCTTTGGACAAATTGGTACCATTATCTGTGATAATACTGTGCGGAAAGCCAAACCGGAAAATCACCTTTTTGATGAACTGAACCGCCGTGGCCGCATCACACTTGCTAACAGGTTCTGCCTCCACCCACTTTGTAAACTTGTCAACCGCCACCAGGAGGTGGGTCTTCTTATCTTTGGACCTTTTGAAAGGCCCAACCATATCCAGCCCCCAAGTCGCAAACGGCCAAGTAATTGGAATCATTCTCAATTCTTGAGCCGGTACATGAGCACGTCTTGAAAACCTTTGGCAACCATCACATCGTCTGACCAGATCCTCCGCATCAGCATGAGCAGTTAACCAATAGAAGCCATGGCGAAACGCTTTAGCCACCAGAGACTTTGAACCGGCATGGTGACCACAATCTCCTTCGTGGATCTCACGCAAAATTTCACGGCCTTCTTCAGGAGACACGCAGCGTTGAAAAGCTCCTGATACACTGCAATGATGCAACTCGCCGTTGATGATAGCCATGGACTTGGATCGCCGGATTATCTGCCGGGCCAGAATCTCATCCTCTGGCAACTCGCCCCGGTTCTTGTACGCCAGGTAAGGAAGCGTCCAATCCGGAATAACATGAAGAGCCGCCACCAATTGAGCCTCCGGATCAGGAATAGCCAAATCCTCTTCACCAGGGATCTTGACCGACGGGTTGTGCAGCACATCCAGAAAAACATTGGGCGGGACCGGTTTGCGCTGAGAGCCCAGCCGGCTTAAAGCGTCCGCCGCTTCATTTTTCCGCCGGTCCACGTGGTCCACCTGATAGCCTTTGAAATAACCTGCAACAGTATCCACCTCCCGACGATACGCTGCCATGAGTGGGTCCTTGGAGTCCCAAGTGCCAGACACTTGCTGAGCCACAAGGTCCGAGTCACCGAAGCACTTAACTCGACTTAGATTCATCTCCTTAGCCATCCGGAGACCATGGAGCAAGGCTTCATACTCAGCTGCATTGTTAGTACAAGGGAACATTAAGCGGAGAACATAACAAAACTTATCACCTCGTGGGGAAGTTAATACGACTCCAGCCCCCGAGCCTTCCAACTGCCTGGATCCGTCAAAATGGATGGTCCAATACGTGTGATCCGGCTTTTCTTCAGGTGCTTGCATTTCCGTCCAATCATTGATGAAATCAACAAGTGCTTGAGACTTAACCGCTGTCCGAGGCACATACTTCAAACCGTACGGCCCCAGCTCTATGGCCCACTTTGCAATCCGGCCAGTTGCTTCCCGGTTCTGGATGATATCTCCCAAAGGAGCAGAACTGACCACCGTAATTGGGTGCCCTTGGAAATATTGTTTAAGCTTCCGGCTTGCCATAAAAACTCCATACACCAGCTTCTGCCAATGCGGATACCTTTGCTTGGACTCGATTAGCACCTCGCTGATATAATAGACCGGTCGTTGAACCGGATGCTCCTTGCCTGCCTCCTCTCGCTCCACCACAATAGCCACGCTGACCGCCCGAGCATTAGCAGCAACATATAGCAGTAACGGCTCCTTGTCAATGGGAGCGGCGAGCACAGGTGGATTGGCCAACTGCCGCTTTAAGTCCTCAAATGCTTCATTAGCGGCGGAGCTCCAAACAAACTGATCCGTTTTTTTCAACATCTGATACAAAGGGATTGCCTTCTCACCAAGACGACTGATAAACCGGCTTAACGCGGCAATCCGGCCTGCCAGGCGTTGAACATCGTTGATACACTTCGGTTTAGCCAGGGAGGTGATAGCCGTGATCTTCTCCGGATTAGCCTCAATTCCCCTGTTGGACACCAGAAAACCCAATAGCTTGCCCGCCGGTACACCAAAGACACACTTGTCCGGATTAAGCATCATCTTGTATGTTCTCAGGTTATCAAAGGTTTCCTTCAAATCATCAATCAGAGTCTCCTTCTCCCTGGACTTAACCACGATATCATCCACGTAAGCATGTACATTACGGCCAATCTGCTTGTGAAGACAATTTTGTACACACCGTTGGTAAGTTGCCTGGGCACTCTTGAGCCCGAAGGGCATAGACACATAGCAGAAGGCTCCAAAGGGAGTTATAAATGCTGTCTTCTCCTGGTCCTTAACTGCCATTTTGATCTGATGATAGCCAGAATACGCATCCAAAAAACTTAAACGCTCACAACCCGCCGTAGCATCAATAATTTGATCAATACGGGGGAGGGCAAAAGGATCTGCTGGACAAGCCTTATTAAGATCTGTGTAATCCACACACATGCGCCAGGTGCCGTTTTTCTTGAGGACCAGCACCGGATTGGCAAGCCACTCAGGGTGAAAAACTTCAACAATAAAGCCAGCTGCTAAGAGCCTGGCTACCTCTTCTCCAATCGCCTTGCGTCTTTCTTCGTTAAACCGGCGGAGGAACTGTTTCACCGGTTTATATTTAGGATCCACATTAAGTGTGTGCTCAGCGAGTTGCCTCGGTACACCTGGCATGTCAGAGGGCTTCCATGCAAAAATGTCCCGATTCTCACGGATGAACTCGATGAGCGCGCTTTCCTATTTCGGATCCAAGTTGGCACTGATGCTGAACTGCTTGGACGAATCGCCAGGTACGAAGTCAACAAGCTTAGTTTCTGCTGCCGATTTGAACTTCAGGGCCGGATCATGCTCCGTAGTTGGCTTCTTCAACGGAGTCATGTCCGCCGGATCAACATTGTCTTTATAGTACTTCAACTCCTCGGTGGCACAAACCGACTCTGCATAAGCCGCATCTCCTTCCTCGCATTCCAAAGCGATTTTGCGGCTTCCGTGAACCGTTATTGTCCCCCTGTGACCCGGCATCTTGAGCTGCAAATACACATAACAGGGCCGTGCCATAAACTTGGCGTAAGCCGGTCGCCCAAACAGGGCGTGATATGGACTCTGGATTTTCACCACTTCAAACGTCAATGTCTCCGACCTGGAATCATGGTCATCCCCAAAGGCCACTTCCAGAGCTATCTTACCAACGGGATATGCTGATCTGCCTGGCACTACGCCGTGGAACACTGTATTAGACGGTTTGAGATTTTTATCTGTTAGTCCCATACGACGGAAGGTCTCATAATACAGGATGTTAATGCTGCTCCCTCCGTCCATGAGCACCTTGGTGAACTTATAACCTCCCACCTGAGGCGCCACCACTAGAGCCAACTGACCCGGATTATCGACCTGGGGAGGGTGATCCTCTCTGCTCCATATGATTGGTTGTTCCGACCAACGTAGATAACGGGGTATGGCCGGTTCAACAGAGTTGACCGCCCGCCTCTGAACCTTCCGGTCTCGCTTGTCCAAGCTAGTGGTGAAGACATGGTACTGCCCACTACTCAACTGCTTTGGGTTGCTCTGGTAACCTGACTGTTGCTGCTGTTGGTTGTAACCACCCTGGTTGTTCTGACTATTTTGACCATTATGTCCGCCCGGATTACCATTGAATCCTGAACCGGAACTTCCTCCACCGTAACCCGGCCCGGATCCTGAGCCACCGCCAGATTCGTGATCATACCGGAAATTATTAGAATTCTTGAACTCCTGCATAATAAAGCAATCCTTCCAAAGGTGGTTTGCTGGCGCCTCCTTCGTCCCATGTCTTGGACAGGGCTGGCTTAGCAGATAGTTTAGGCGGTTTGGGTTAGGGTTGGGTGCTCCATTACGATTTTTCGGTCTACCCTTGCGTCGCTGGCCATTGTCCTGTGCGTTGGTATTAGCCACAAAGTCCATGTTACCATCCGCTTTACGCTTGCCTCCACCACCATTGCCTGCCCAGTGATGCTGCTGACCTTTGGAGCTGCTGTTCTTCTTCCCTTTCCCTGTCTTGTCATCATCAGATTCGGGATCCTTGGTACTATCAGAATCAGCATATTTCACCAAAGCGGCCATGAGGGTCCCCATGTCGGTGCAATGACGCTTCATCCGTCCCAACTTCAGCTTCAGGGGCCCAAACCGGCAGTTGCCTTCTAGGGTTAATACTGCGGTGTCAGCGTTGATGCGGTCTGAGGAGTGCAACACTTGTGAAACCCGGCGCACCCAATGAGTCGTTGATTCTCCTTCCTCCTGGACGCATGCAGCTAAGTCCACTATCGACATAGGCTGTTTACAGGTATCCTTGAAATTGCTGATAAACCGGGCTCGTAATTGGGCCCATGAACTGATAGAATTAGCCGGCAAGCTTTTTAACCAAGTACGGGCCGTTCCTTCAAGCATCATGGTGAAGTATTTCGCACACGCCGCGTCATCCACATCAAGCATCTCCATGGCCATCTCATAGCTCTCCACCCATGTCTCTGGAGGTTGATCCGCCGTGTAATTTGGTACCTTGCGCGGGCCTTTGAAATCCTTGGGCAGGCGCATGTTGCGTAAAGCGGGGATAAGGCAAGGCACCCCCAAAGAACTAGAAGTAACACCAGGTTCAATCAAGGTGGTTGGACGAACCGGCGTGAGCTGCCGAGCCTGATGCTGTGTGGCTAACTCGGCCTCCCTGCGTGCGCGGGCCCGGTCCACCACTCCCTGAGCGTTATCAGCACCACCCGCCGGGTTGTTGTCACGGGGTGCCCCACGTCGTTCATTACTCGACACTATTGGTTCATCCATATGTCTGCTATAGCTTCGGCTTGGACGGGGGGTCGAGTGGATCCGGTCGCGGCTGTATGAGTACGCTTCCTGTTGGGCCAAAGCTGTCCTCAGAAGTTCCTTGACCCGTCGCGTCTCTACTGCCTGCGGCGAGTCACCTTCAATTGGAATGGCCTCCAGCCGTGCAGCAGCGGCAACAAGATTGTCCATTGGGTTGGAGTAGTGACCCGGAGGTGTTAAATCAGCCTGAGGTATAACGGTGTTTTGACGAGGCGGGTCCATCTGACGAGGCTGAACCGGTGCACCGGTCCCAGGGGCTTCTGCCCGGTTTCCCTCCAGCGGATTGCCGGCTCTTGGTCCTGGAGTGTTGAAAAGGTCTCTGGCCTCGAAAACCGGAGGTAAGCGGGATCGGTGCTTCCTCCTCATGACTTCATGCGACGCGCTCTGGTCCAACATAAGCCTGTAGGCCTGTGCGTCTAAAGCGGCCCGCTCTGCGGCCATCCTGGTGTCCTCAGCCGCCAGATCCGCCTTGGCCTGGGTGATCTGTTCCTTTACCTTTGCAATCTCCGCGTTGTGAACGTCCTGATCCGGCGGATTAACTTCCGCCATAAGCACAGCCAACGCATCAAATAGTTCTGATAGAACCTGAGCCGGCGGGCGCACAGGGCCTCCTGCCCCGGCAGCCGTCGCCGCTGCTGAACCGGAGATCGTTGCCGCAGCTGTCGAAGAATGAAGCGCTGCTTGTGTTCCGGCCATGAATATTCCAACCCGGTTGGGCAGATCAGAGGGGTCCGGAATACTGTCGCCATCGGAACAGCTCCCAATCCGGCCATCTTGTAGCTGATAAAGAGATTCGGTTTCTCCGGTCGAAGATTCGTCACCGGAACAAACGACGGTCGCGCCGCGAAATTCCGATCCGTCCTCATAACTTCCTCCATGGATGACTCCCACGAAGGCACGCTTCATGGCCGGTTTAACCCGGGCGGATCGCGCACGCTGAGCCGTCTCGACGAGGTCGGTGCAGATGTCCGGCTCAGGGCCCGGTTCACCGATCTTGCCAATGAAAACGTGAATGCTACCAAAGGGGACCCGGTACCCGTACTCAATTGAGCCGGCCTCGGGGCCCCAGCCTGCGTCGTCGATGTAGAGCTTGCCGCGACGACTCTTAGTCATCCGGCCTACAGCGTAGCCCTCGAGTCCTTCAAAGCGGCCCTCCAAGAACCGGAAACCATCGTGCGATTGCCCCACGGTGGGCGCCAACTGTCGTGGTTTTGTCACGGCAGATGTCCTAGAGAAAGGACTTAGTCGTGGAGCCATCGCGACGGGTTAGCTTGAAGGGGTTAAAGTGGACACAGGGACGCAAGAGAGTTTATACTAGTTCGGCCCCTTCGATGAAGGTAAAAGCCTACGTCTAGTTGTGATGGAATTGATGGGGTTTCGATGACTAGGGAGCAAACAAGCTTCGCCTATGTCTCGAGTTGTTGTCTGTTGTTCTTGAACCGCCGCCGGGTCGTCCCCTTATATACACGGGTGACACCTGTCTGTTCACAGAATCCCAACACCGGTTGATATTCGTATCCGGGTTGGTCTCTCCTTATTCCTAACTTACAATACAAGTTTATATACAAATTCCGGTTTACAGCTACAAGTCTTGAACCGGCTATGGGCCTTAGGCCCTCATCTGCCTTCTTGGGCTTTATCACTTCTGGAACTACTGATGAAGTTAACCTGGCCCAGATAGGCCGGTTTACGCCCAGAAGTAATATCCCCAACAGAGGGCAACGGCGAGAGAATGGCCGGCGCAAGCAGCAGAAGCGAGCGGGGAAGATGGCAGCGGGCGGCTGCACGCGGGAGGTGAGGCGCGGTGCGGGAGCGGCGGCTAGCAAGTAGTGGAGCAGGGAGGGGGGACATAAGGCGCACTGCGCATGCAGGAGAAGCAGCACGCAGGCGGCGACGACGTACAACAGCAGCTCTTGCAAGGCAGCAGGCGGGGCTACCAGCCGGAAGCAGGGGAGGCAGCAGTGGCGGCGCGGCGAGACGGGCCTGGGCGGCCTCGCGCGCAAGGCATGGGTGCGCAGGGGGCTCGGCTAGGCGCTGGGCGCGCATGGTGGGACGACCGGTGTGGTCGGAGCATGCACGGGGGGCGTGCACCAGCGGCGCCGCGCGCGAGCGGGATAGGTCTACGGCAGGTGTGCCGGGGAGCGGGCGCGGATCGTGGGCGCGCGGGAGCGCGGCCACGCACGTGCTGGGCGCAGCGGGAGAATGACGCCGGCGACAGAGAGGGGAAGGGAGGAAGCTCACGATGGTGCGTAGGGACTAGGCAGCGAGGCGTGAGGAGGAGGACGGGGACGTCATGTCGCAAGGGAGGCAGGCCGGCGAGGAGGAGGAGGCAGGCCGGCGAGGTGGCATCTCGGGCGGCGGCGGCGTCGGGGATCAATCCCGATCGAGAAGGGGATCGGGGGAGGGAGAGGGAACCGTGGGGGGAGTGGGGTGAGGGGGTGCTAGGGTTTGGTGGTGGGCAGGCCATATAAGCGAGGGGTTGTGGGTCGGTCAGCTAGGCCATTCGGCCCAGTGGAGGGGGGGTCTACTTCACCTTTTGTTTAGCTTTTGTTTTTATTTTTTATTGTCACTTCTTATTTTAATTATTTTCTTTTCTGTTTTAAATCATTTTTGAATATTTAGGCATTTTCTAAAAGTGAGTTTTCTCCATAATAATTGCCAGTGCAAAATTTGGCACCCACCGTACATTTTTGTTTGAATGTTTGAAATTTTTTATCGTTCGACTAAATTTGAGTTTGAATTTTGTATCGGATTCAAATCAACGCGAGGTTATCAATAGTAACCAAAGTGACATGGCATCATTAGCATAGTTTTACTGTAGCTTAATTATCCGGGTGTTACAAAACTCCTCCAATACAAGAAATCTTGTCCCAAGATTTTAGGAGGTAGAGGGAAACAGTGCGGGGTATTCATCACACAGGCGGTCCTCGCACTCCCAAGTGGCTTCATCTTCAGAGTGATGCGACCACTGGACCTTGAGGAACTTGATCGCCTTCTGACGTGTGCGGCGTTCAGCTTGGTCGAGAATGCGGACCGGATGCTCTTTATAGGAGAGGTCCTATTGCAATTCGAGCACTTCATGATCCACTGCTCGGATTGGGTCCTTGAAGCAGCGGCGGAGTTCTGACACGTGGAACACATCGTGAACCTGAGAAAGGTTTGACGGTAGCTGTAGGATCGAAAGTATGTCTAGAGGGGGGTGATTAGACTACTTGACCAAATAAAAATCTAGCCTTTTCCCAATTTTAGTTCTTGGTAGATTTTAGCTATCTTAGCACAAGTCAAGCAATTTCCACACATTTCAAGCAAGCATGCAAAAGAGTATATGAGCAGCGGAAAGTAAAGCATGCAACTTGCAGGAATGTAAAGGGAAGGGTTTGGAGGATTCAAACGCAATTGGAGACACGGATGTTTTTGTCGTGGTTCCGATAGGTGGTGCTATCGTACATCCACGTTGATGGAGACTTCAACCCACGGAGGGTAATGGTTGCGCGAGTCCATGGAGGGCTCCACCCACGAAGGGTCCACGAAGAAGCAACCTTGTCTATTCCATCACGGCCGTCGCCCACGAAGGACTTGCCTCACTAGCGATAGATCTTCACGAAGTAGGCGATCTCCTTGCCCTTACAAACTCCTTGGTTCAACTCCACAATCTTGTCGGAGGCTCCCAAGTGACACCTAGCCAATCTAGGAGACACCACTCTCCAAGAGGTAACAAATGGTGTGTTGATGATGAACTCCTTGCTCTTGTGCTTCAAATGATAGTCTCCCCAACACTCAACTCTCTCTCACAGGATTTGGATTTGGTGGAAAGAAGATTTGAGTGGAAAGAAACTTGGAAAGGCTAGAGATCAAGCTTCATATGGTTGGAATGGAATATCTTGACCTCAACACAAGTGTAGGTGGTTCTCTCTCAGAAAATGTGTATTGGAAGTGTAGGTATGTTCTGATGGCTCTCTCCTGGAATGAAGAGTGGGTGAAGGGGTATATATAGCCTCCACACAGAATCTAACCGTTACACACAATTTTCCAAACTCGGTGGGACCGAATGATTAAACTCGGTCGGACCGATTCAGCAAACCTAGTGACCGTTAGGATTTTCGGTGGGACTGAGATGCAACTCGGTAGGACCGATATGGTTAGGGTTAGGGCATAATGTAATCTTGGTGTGACCGATTACACAAACTCGGTGGGACCGACACTGTTAGGGTTTCACAAAGTCCTGAACTCGGTCACACTGATTTGCAATTCTCGGTCAGACCGAAAATTACATGTGCAATGGCCTGAGCCGAATCGGTGGTACCAAGTTCCACAACTCGGATGGTCCGAGATGGTTTCGGCGGAAACCTAAGCCTACATTTTCAATTCAACTCTAATCTACGGAGTATTTTGACTGGATAGAAGTGTTTCAATCGTGGTAAGAATCATAATGAACACAATGTGCTAGGAATCGGACAGGGATAGCACTATGATCGAGTCCATACCCTAGTTCGGCGATGAACTCGCTACGGCAGCAACGTCGGGGAAGAATTATGTTGACGGCGGCGGAGACCAGCAACAGGAGGCGGATGGAGACGAGGAGGACGATCCGGAGACCCAGGAGGCAGAGCGAGCTATGTGCGGGCGAAGGGGTTTCGGAGAAATTTCCAAAATTTTACCCGTGAGTATATATAGCCCGCCCCTGTCGGTGTGACCGAGTGGAACAACTCGGTGGCACCGAGATTCATAACTGCAAGCAGTTACTGAAACTCGGTGTGACCGAAAGGTTCAAATCAGTTGCACCAAGATTGAAAACCTACATCGACTTAGTGATCTCGGTATGACCGAAATGGAGGAATCGGCCAGACTGAAACGCACAAAGAAGTTTTGGAAGTTTAAGTCTATGAAGAATCGGGGACTCCGAGTGCTCCTCACACAGAGTGGTTCGAATCTGACTTGATCAAATTTTGTGATGTAGCATGAATAGAGTTTGAGACGAGAAAAGCATAGATAGCTAGAGAGGGTTCTTAGGCATTCTTGTCCATCCACTTGGCAAAAGAAAATAAAACCAATCAATCAAAACAACAAGTGGATGTCCTCGAATGAGTAAAATATGCAATCAACATGCTCACACAATAAAATGGCAATTGAAATATGTGGCAAAGCATGCACTACCAATTCTAGCATCTATCAAACAATTGGCGATGACTAGGTCATCTATATATGAGTATATTGACTTAGGAGTCAAATGAGAACATTTGATCATAGGTCATACTCATCGTTTAAGCACAAGTGGGGTTACCACTTTTACATAAAGCATTGTTGTGTTCACACCATTAGAGTTGCTTTAGCTCAATTCTTACAGTAAAGCCCCCCCTAGATGTGAGATCCCCCCTAAGAGGGATGAACTAACCTTGGGTTTTGTCGATGATGACTTCATGTAGATGTTGAAGATGTGGATGCTCAATGTTGATGTAGATCATTTGGAGCTATCCATTGGAGTGAGTTGCACTTTCAATACCTACACGGGTTAGTCCCACAAGGAACAAACAAGGATATCCATAGACATAGAGTGATGCACACACAAGATGATGTCCATGAAAGCTTTTAGGTTACCTTGTCCCTTGTCTTACCAACAAGAGGGTTTGTGACTCCTTGAACTAGTGCAAGATGTGGAAGTTGATTGCACTTGTTCTTGCCAAGATGATAAGAGTGAAGTATGTTGGCGGAGTCACCCTCAAGAACTCTCTAGTTCTTCTTCTTCGGGATCCACACCATCTTGATGGGAATCCTCGGAGTTGTAGTTGTACTTGATGAAGTGGAACTTGATGTAGTCTTGGGAACCCACTTGACCAAGGCCTTAGGAGCTTTGTCAAATGCAACAATTTCCTCTTGAAGCTTATCCTTGCCTTTTTGCTTGTGGTCTTGTGGTGGAAGATCATCTTGAGCTTATGTCCCTTTGAGAGAAGTAGGATCATACTTCTCTTGTTGAGGAACAAACTTCGTCTTGGGGTATTGATCTTCTTCCCACTCAACTCCATTGGCATTGAACTTTCGTTCAAAACCAACACCTTGATTCTTCCGGTGCCTTCCTTGCATGCGTACAACTTCCTCGAATTGCTTACTTCCGGCAAGGCTCTTGTAAACACCTTTCTCTATAATTCCCTTCAATAAGCTATTTTCTTGCTCAAGTGTAACTTGGCTAAGAGAATCATTAGTGGAATCAAGAGAACTACTAGAAGCAACAATATTGGATTTAGCATGATTATTGTTACTACTAGAGGAAGAATCTTTCTTGTTCTTGTTACTAGACTTTACTTGAGGCATGTAAGTGGATAAGAGTAAACGCTTGGCAATGTAAGAAGAACTTATCTTACGAAAATCATCATTGATTGCTTTTAAGAACTCATGCTCTTGCTCAAGGTTGAGCTTTTCAAAGCATAATTTCTCATGAGTCCTTAAAAGTTCTTGATGATCTCCTAAGATAGTTTCATGAGCTAACTTAAGAGTGTTTAGTTCTTTAGTTAGAGACTCAATCTTCTCCTTATCATTGTCATTCGTTTTATCTTGATTAGCATGATTAATTGACGTTTCATCCTAGTATTCATCACTAGAGTTGTCAAAAGTAAATCATCATCACCTAACAAGTCATCTTCATCACTATTGAAATCAACATAGTCGGGAGTGATACCTTTGGGCCTTTAGCCATGAAGCATGTTCCAACTCCTTCATTTGGTGAGTCAAATATGTCGTAGGAGTTGGTTGTCACAAGTGCTAGACCGGTAACACCTTCATCTTGAGTATATTCGGAGTCAGAGTGATAGCTTCTCTTGGAGTGGTTGTCGGAGTCGGAGCTGGATACCAATTCACCAACATGAGCTTGATGTCTTCTTTTTGTGTATCTCCTTGATGACTTGTCCTTTCTTTCCGAATCCTTGCTTCTCCGTGAGGGTCTTTGTTCATAACGATCATCTCTACTCCTTCTTTCTCTAGATGTTGATTCTTCTCTTCTACTTCTTCTCTTGGGAGAATCTTCTCTTCTCTTGTAGGGGGGCGTACACTCATTGGAATAGTGTTCTAGCCTTCCACAATTGTAGCAGTTTTGCTCTCGACTAGAAGATCTTTTGTCATTGTAGGACCTTGACTTGGATCTTCTCTCTTTGCTTCTACTCTTGTAGAACTTGTTGAAGTTCTTCACCATTAAGCTCAATTCTTCATTGAAGGTTTGTTTCTCACTCGATGATGTGGGGGCTTCACATGAGGCTTTGTAAGCACCACTTGATTTGTTGTGAAGTTCCTCTTTATCCTTGAGTGACATTTCATGAGCAACAATTCTTCTGATGACTTCCGTTGGCTTGAGATCTTTGTAATTGGGCATCATTTGGATCAATGTGCACACGGTATCATATTTTCCATCCAAGGCTCTTAGGATCTTCTTGATGATGAATCTATCGGTCATCTCTTCACTCCCTAAGCCGGCAATCTCATTTGTGATAAGAGCAAGCCTAGAGTACATTTCAGCGACACCTTCACCATCCTTCATTTTGAACCTGTCAAGTTGACTTTGAAGCACATCCAATTTGGATTCCTTGACGGAGTCGGTACCTTCGTGCATATCAATCAAAGTATCCCAAATTTCCTTTGCATTCTCAAGACGGCTGATTTTGTTGAATTCTTCGGGGCACAATCCGTTGAAGAGGATATCACAAGCTTGAGTGTTGTATTGCAGCATTTTCAACTCTTCCGCGGTAGCTTCACGATTCAGTTCTCTCCCGTCAAAGAATTCACCTTGCATGCCAACACACACAATAGCCCAAATGGCGGGGTTATGTCCAAGAATATGCATTTTCATCTTATGCTTCCAACTAGCAAAATTAGTACCACCAAAGTAAGGACCTCTACGGTGATAATTTCCCTCGCTAGACGTCATACTCTCCTAGGTTGTGAAACCAAGGCTATGACCACCAAAAGCTATGGAAATCAAAGCAAATGGAGACCAAAGCTCTGATACCACTTGTAGGATCGAAAGTATGTCTAGAGGGGGGTGATTAGACTACTTGACCAAATAAAATTCTAGCCTTTTCCCAATTTTAGTTCTTGGCAGATTTTAGCTATCTTAGCACAAGTCAAGTAATCTCCACACATTTCAAGCAAGCATGCAAAAGAGTATATGAGAAGCGGAAAGTAAAGCATGCAACTTGCAAGAATGTAAAGGGAAGAGTTTGGAGGATTCAAACGCAATTGGAGACACGGATGTATTTGTCGTGGTTACGGTAGGTGGTGCTATCGTACATCCAGGTTGATGGAGACTTCAACCCACGGAGGGTAACGGTAACGCGAGTCCACGGAGGGCTCTACCCACAAAGGGTCCACGAAGAAGCAACCTTGTCTATTCCATCACGGTCGTCGCCCACGAAGGACTTGCCTCACTAGCGGTAGATCTTCACGAAGTAGGCGATCTCCTTGCCCTTACAAACTCCTTGGTTCAACTCCACAATCTTGTAGGAGGCTCCCAAGTGACACCTAGCCAATCTAGGAGACACCACTCTCCAAGAAGTAACAAATGGTGTGTTGATGATGAACTCCTTGCTCTTGTGCTTCAAATGATAGTCTCCCCAACACTCAACTCTCTCTCACAGGATTTGGATTTGGGGGAAAGAAGATTTGAGTGGAAAGCAACCTGGGAAGGCTAGAGATCAAGATTCATATGGTTGGAATGGAATATCTTGACATCAACACAAGTATAGGTGGTTCTCTCTCAGAAAATGTGTATTGGAAGTGTAGGTATGTTCTGATGGCTCTCTCCTGGAATGAAGAGTGGGTGGAGGGGTATATATAGCCTCCACACAGAATCTAACCGTTACACACAATTTGCCAAACTCGGTGGGACCAAATGGTTAAACTCGGTCGGACCGATTCAGCAAACCTAGTGACCGTTAGGATTTTCGGTGGGACTGAGATGCAACTCGGTAGGACCGATATGGTTAGGGTTAGGGCATAACGTAATCTCGGTGTCACCGATTACACAAACTCGGTGGGACCGATTCTGGTAATAAGCTAACCAGAGAGTTGGTCAGGTAAACTCGGTGGGACCGATTCGCTCATCTCGGTGAGACCGAAATGTTACAAAAGGGAAACTGAGAGTTTACATTGCAATCTCGGTGGGACCGATCGCTCATCTCGGTAAGACCAAAACGTTACAAAGGGAAACAGATAGATTACAATCCCATCTTGGTGAGACCGAGATCCCTATCAGTGAAACCGATTTGCCCAGGATTTGTGGCAGTGGCTATGACCTTTGAAACTCGGTGGCGCCGGATAGAAAGAATCGGTGGGGCCGAGTTTGACTTTTGGATTAGGTCATATGTGGATGTGGGAAGGTAGTTGAGGGTTTTGGAGCATATCACTAAGCACTTTGAGCAAGCAAGCCATTAAGCAACACCTCATCCCTCCTTGATAGTATGGGCTTTTCCTATAGACTCAATGTGATCTCGGATCACTAAAATATAAAATGTAGAGTCTTGAGCTTCAAGCTTGAGACCAACTTTTTGTCCTTAGAATTTTGAGGGATCCACTTTCCTCATCCATGCCATGCCATTCATTGAGCTTTTCCTGAAATATTAATCTTGGAATAATGTTAGCTCATTGAGCTATATGTTGTTAGGAATTACCAAAACCACCCAGGGATAGTTGCACTTTCAGTAGCTCTAGTTGATATGCCACTTTTCCATGCCTTTTGAGAATAATGAATGGGCTAATATAGCGAGGAGCTAGCTTGCCCTTGATCCCGAAGCGGTGAGCACCCTTCATTGGTGTAACGCGAAGATAAGCCTTTTTGCCAAGTTGATAGACCATGTCTTTGTGATGACGGTCATACTTACTTTTCTAGCGTGACTGAGCAGTCTTGAGATTCTCGCGAATAATGCAGACTTGTTCTTCGGCCTGTTGGATAATATCCGGACCGAAGAGTGGACGTTCCCCAGTTTATGACTAGTTCAGAGGGGTTCGACACTTCCGTCCATATAACACTTCGAAGGGGGCCATCTTCAGACTATCTTGATAGCTATTATTATAAGAGAACTCGGTATACATATGAGATTCCTCCCATTTCTTGCATAAGGAAATTACACAAGCTCAAAGCATGTCTTCGAGAACTTGGTTGACACGTTCAACTTGTCCTTGCGACTGGGGATGAAACGCAGTACTAAACAACAGATGAGTTCCCATAGCTTCTTGGAAACTTGACTAAAATCTTGAAGTGAACCAGCTGCCATGGTTTGAACTGATAACCAGTGGAATACCGTGAAGTGAAACAATTCTGGACCTGTAGAGAGTTGTGAGCTGACTAGCAGTGATTGTTTCTTTGACCGCTAGAAAATGTGCAACTTTAGAAAGCCGGTCAATGATGACAAGAATAGCATCATTACCTTTCTGCGATTTGGGAAACCCAGAGATGAAGTCCATTTCAACATGGCCCCATTTCCATTCAGGAATAGTGATAGGTTGCAGAGTTACAGCATGCCTTTGATGCTCTGCTTTGATATGGCGGCAAACGTCACACTCAGCAACATAACGAGCAATGGCTTGCTTCGTATTAGACCACCAGAATCTCTAGCGAATGTCCTGGTACATCTTTGTACTACCTGGATGAATAGACAAAAGCGTATCATGAGCTTCTTTCATAACCTCATGTGTCATACCCTGGCTTTCCTCTAAACAAGGCACCACTAGGCGGCCCTTGAAGTACAAGGTGCCATCATCAGCAATAGTGAAGAATATGGCCTTGCCTTCGGCGAGGTAGCGCTTAATCTTGTGGGCTTGAGAGTCATACTTCTGTATCGTTTTGATGTTGTTCACGAGATCTGGTATAGCAACTAGGGTATTGAGAGAACCCTGGGTAACAATGTGGAGGTTCATCTTGCGGTACTCGGGAGGAGGGGGAGCGAGTGCACCAGGGGGGACAATATAAAGGATCAGCTTTCTGAATTCTTCAACTAGCGAGGGCTGAACTTTGTGAACCTGGAGGTCATTGCAGTAATACTTGCAGCTCAAGGCATCAGCCATTACATTAGCCTTGCCTGGGGTATAGGATATACCCACGTCAAAGTTTGCAACAGTCTCCATCCATCTCTGCTGACGGAGGTTCAGGTCTAGCTGAGTAAACAGATACTTCAGACTTTGGTGGTCGGTGAAGATCTCGCAACAATTACTGAGAAGGTAATGTCGCCACTGTTTCAGAGCATGAATGATAGCAGCAAGCTCGAGATCGTGAACTAGGTAGTTTTCTTCGTGAGGGCGTAGTTGACGAGAGGCATAAGTAATCACTCTGCGCTCTTGCATTAGGACACAACCTAATCCTTGACGGGAAGCATCGCAGCAAATGACGAAGTCCTTGTTAATATCTGGTGGAGCGAGCACTGGGCCAGAAGTCAACTTGTCTTCAAGTGCCTGGAAACTTTCCTGACACTTGTCTGTCCATTGGAACTTGACGCCCTTATGCAACAGGTTAGTCAGAGGCATGGCAATCTTGGAGAAGTTCTAGACAAATCGACGGCAATAGCTGGTGAGTCCGATAAAACTTCTGACTTGCTTGACATTCTTTGGAGGAGTCCAATCGAGAATATAATGGACTCGTTCAGGGTTGACGGCAATACCATCCTTGGAGTTGACATGCCTGAGATAGGTTACTTCGGGGAGCCAGAATTCACACTTGGAATACTTAGCGTATAGTTGATGCTCTCGAAGCTTTTCCAGCACAAGATGAAGATTTTCAGCATGTTCTTCTTTGTTCTTGGAAAATACAAGGATATCATCCAGATAAACTACGACAAACTTGTCGAGGTAATCCATGAATATATAGTTCATCAGACGAGAGAAGGTGGCTGGAGCATTCGTTAAGCCGAATGACATGACGGTGTAATCGTATGATCCATACCGAGTCACGAAGGCGGTCTTTGGGATATCCTCTTCACGAACACGGATCTGGTGGTAACCCAACCTCAAGTCGAGTTTGGAGAACACTGATGAACTAGCCAGTTGATCATATAGATCATTGATCCAAGGGAGGGAGTATTTGTCATGGGTAGTGGCTTGGTTAATAGGACGGTAGTCTTGGACTAATTGGTTCGTCCCATCCTTCTTCTTAACAAAGAGAGAAGGTGCTCCCTGAGGAGAGCAACTAGGGCGAATGAAACCTTTATGAAGAGATTTGTCGATTTCCTCCTTAAGATCAATGAGTTCATGCGGCGGCATCTTGTAGGGCCATTTGGCTATAGGAGTGGTGCCTGGTTTCAAGTCGATGATGAATTCGACAGCTCTAGCAGGGGGAATCCCTGGAAGTTCTTTCGGAAAGACGTCTTGGAATTCGCGAATGACGGGAATGTTTTCAATGCCCTCGAGTGGTGCAGCGTTCAATGCATTCAAGGCATAAAGCCGTGCCTCGGCATTTTGAACTAGATGAGCCTGGTAAGTAATTACTTCATCAGAAGGGTGTAGTAGATGGACGGTCTTAGTGGAGCAAAGTATATAAGCAGTATGCGCTTTCAACCAATCCATTCCCAGAATGAGATCAATGCTATAGGACTTCAGTACGATGGGAGAGACAAGGAATTCTAGTCCTTCGATTTCAACGTGGACATCGTTGCAAATCATGGAGGTCCGACATTGGCCCACGGGGGTGTGTAATAATAGCAAAGCATTCATGTCTTCGCTTTTAATGCCATGCATGAATGAAAAATCCTCTGACATGAATGAATGTGATGCGCATGTATCAAATAAAACGGATGCTGGTACTGAATTGACGAGGAGTGTACCCATCATGGTAGCAGTCTGGTGTAGAACTTCATTGAGATCAACGTGGTTGGCATGAACATGACCATAAGACTTGGCATTGTATTTGCGGGGCTGGTTGCTTCCACGGCCAGCTGCAGGAAGGGCCAGTTGATTCTGGTTCTGGTTGCACTCCCTAGCACGGTGTCCTGGTTGACCACACCTGAAGCATAGACCATTATTGGGAGTGGGAACATGAGCTCGGGGTGGTGGAGCTGGAAGTCTTGGCTGCCTAGTTGGTGGGGGAGCCAGACGCGGTGCAGCATAGGACTGCCTTGGAGCAAGTGCAGTTGGCTGGTACATGCTGTTGGGAATCCATATCCTATGCTTCTGCGAGGACGGGCCCGAATATGACCACATGTCACGGTTGCGCCTGTGAGAGTTCTGGTGTTCTTGCAGACCAGTTTCGACATTGATGGCCTTGTTCACCAAGGTGGCGAAATCAGCAAAGTCATGCACTTGAAGTGCAAGCTTGATGTGAGCTTGGAGGCCATCACGGAACTTCTCCTGTCTGTGTGCATTAGTTGCAATGTCTTCTTCTGCATAGGGGAATAAATCCAGAAACTCCCGCTGATAAGCTTCCACAGTTTTGTTGCCCTGGGTGAGGTTGCGGAACTCACGCTTCCTCCGGTCCATGACTCCCTGAGGAATGAAGCGGGCACGGAACGCAGCTTGGAAGTCTGGCCAGGTGATGATTGTTCCAACTGGCAGAGTATGCCTGTGGCTGTCCCACCATTGAGCAGTGGGTCCTTTCAGGAAGAAGGAAGCAAAGGTGACATAGCAGGCAAGGGCTACATCAGCAGACTCCATCTCATAGGTGATGTCACGGAGCCAGTCATCAGCATCCAGAGGCTGAGTTGAGCTTCGGTACACAGTTGGGTTGAGGCGCATGAAATCCTACAGAGTTAATTGGGCTGGCTGCTGGTTCATATTGGGGCAAGGAAACTGAGCCATCATATTCTCCATGAACGGGCGATTCATCTCAAGTTGTTGGATCATACCAGCCATGTACTCGGGCGAAGGTGGGGCATAGCCGCCATGACCACATGTTCTAACCATCCTGCTAAAATTTAACAGGGGTATTTCAGCATTGTGAAATTTGCAAAGACAAACATCATTCACGATGAAGCATGCAAAATGAAAGAAGCACGATAGATACTACATAGTAGTCGGCATATCTTACAAAAGGGATCATGCATAGAGTTCGGTACACAAAGTTCAGTACAAAGACTAAGAACATCATAGGCGGCACGCATGTCGGCGTTCTGGGAACGGGGGTCCCCAGACTTGCCTTCCTGCGGCCTGCGGCGTGGCTCAGGTGGGGGCCCAACGCGGGGCCAAGCCTCGTGGGGCGGACGACAGGAAGCTTCCTCAAAGGCAGCCTCGTCAGACAGGCTCGCGAGGGGCCGGAGAGATCAAGGCAGGGGTACCTCGCGAGGAGCTTGTGACGCAAGCCATGACGTTCGAGACCAGGCGGGTGCCGGCCTGCGCAGTGTCCTTGTTTCCCCTTTGGTACAAAGGGGGCAAGCATAGGCCAAGGCATCGGGCAAAGGTTACCATTCTGGTGCAACGAGACCAAGACCAGCAGAGCGGCAGGATGGAGGTCACCGCGGAGCCCAAGACGACGTCATCACCAGTATTTTGGGCAGCTGAAGACCACCTTTGGTCAGGATAACTTGTACTAGATGTTCCCCTTCAAAATGGCCAATTGTTGGCACCCTTCCCGCTCGTTATTTGGGGAGAGGCCCAGGGCCTCTATAAATAGAGCTAGCCACCACAGAGTAGAGGGACGGCTAGAGATCTGGGAGAACCCTATCAGAGAGAGAGAGAGAGAGAGAGAGAGAGAGGCGACTGAACTCACCCTAGCAGTTCATCGCACCAGCTCAAGAACACCTCTCGAGAGGTTGTTCTTCCCTTGTACTGTTCATCATCAGCCCCTGAGGCAATCCACCACACCAGACACTGGAGTAGGGTATTACACCACAACGGTGGCCCGAACCAGTATAAACCTTGTGTCCCTTGTGTTGTTCGTTGTTTCCATCTTAGATCACGCGAGGAGATTGGACGTAGATTGGTAGGGAGAGATCTCCATGTGCACCCCAGTGTTCGAACCTCAAGGGTCTGCCGGAACCCGGAATCCGACATTTGGCACGCCAGGTAGGGGGTGCGCCGAAGTCCTCCCTCCTGACGACCCGCTCTCCCCCGACATCGCATCCCGCCCTCATGGCGGACAATGCGCCGCCCGCTCCAGCAACGGATGCTGACACTGGGGCCAGGGGGCTCCGGGCCTTGGCTCCCACCTTGCGACAGGTGCAGTGGCCGCGCAAGTTCAGGCCCGAGACGCCGCCGTGCTACGACGGCGCGACGGACCCGATGATTTTCCTGCTGGCGTATGAGGAGGCCGTCCTCAGAGCCGGGGGCGACGACCGGGTGATGGCCAACCGGTTACCCATGGCCCTCACTGGTGTCCCGCGCGCATGGCTCCTCCACCTGCAGACGACCTCTGTCACCTCCTGGGAGGAGCTGCGCGACCTCTTCCTCGCCCGTCTCGCCGCACCAGCGCCGCCCGTCGTCGCAGCTCTCCTGGGTGGCTCCCAGGCACCACCCTCGAGCCATCACGTCAAGCCGTTCACCCGCCGGATCAGCACCGCCTCCAAGTGCCGAGAAGCCCCCCGGGCTGGGTGGCGCCCGAGGCCGATCTAATCTTTGACTCGGAGGACCACCCCTTCAACCCCATTGGTTCGGGCATGCTCCCGATGTTGTGCACCCCCACCATCTACCAAGTGGCTGTCACCAGGACCCTCATCGACGGTGGTGCCGGCCTCAACGTGCCCTATGTGGAGGCCTTCAGCCTCTTCCACGTGTCGCTGGAGCGGCTCCAACCCAGCAGGCCCTTCTCGGGCGTCGGAGCCGGTTCCACAGCCTCCTTGGGACAAATCCGCCTCCCAGTGACCTTCGACACCTGCGACAACTTCCGCACGGAGCTGATCGACTTCGACATCGCCCCCATTGGCCTCCCCTACAACGCCATCCTCGACTATCCGGCCTTGGCTCAGTTCATGGCAGCAACTCACCCATCGTACAACCTCATGAAGATGCCTGGGAGCAGCGGCATCCTCACCATGTCAGGAGACACAAGGGAGCTGCAACTTGTTTTCAAGGCAGCCGCGGTGGCGCAGCCCAGTAGTACCGACGCCCTTGAGCCCAAGGGGGCTGCGCCGGCTAAAAATAACCAGTTGTTCACCCAAGACAAGGCGGAAACCAAGCAGGTACCAGTCGATGAGGACGGGTCCACTAGTGCCATCTTCACCATAGGGGCCAACCTCGAGCCCGGGCAGGAGCAGGCCCTGATCAGGTTCCTGCATGTGAAAAAGAAGGTGTTCGTGTGGTAACCTGATCAGTTAGCAGGGGTCCCAAGGGAAGTGATTGAGCATCACCTCAACATGTGCCCCAATGTGCGCCCCGTGAAGCAAAAGGCAAGGCGGCCATCTACTGAGAAATAGGCCTTCATCATTCAAGAGACCCGGAAGCTAGAGGCGGCAGGGGTTATCCGCGAGGTCTGCTACCCTGATTGGCTGGCTAATCCTGTCGTTGTGCCAAAAAAGGGAGGAAAGGAGCGCATGTGCATCGACTTCACCAACCTCAACAAGGCCTGCCCACAGGATCCATTTCCGCTCCCCCGCATTGACCAGATAGTCGACTCCACCGCAGATCAAGATGGCGGTAGAAGACGTGGAGAAGACGGCTTTCCTGACCCCGTGTGCAGTGTACTGCTATATGGGCATGCCATTTGGGTTGCGCAACCCAGGCGCGACCTTTTAGTAGCTGATGCACATCGCCTTAGGCCGGCAGCTCGGGAGGATCGCTGAAGCTTACGTCGATGACATTGTGGTGAAGTCTCGTGAGGCAAGAACCCTGATACAGGACCTGGAAGAAACCTTTGCAAGCCTCAACGAAGTGGACCTACGGCTCAACCCGGAGAAGTGCGTATTTGGAGTCCCCTGGGGCAAGCTCCTGGGTTTCCTCATATCCCACAGGGGCATCGAGGCCAACCCGGAGAAGGTCAAGGAAGTCGAAGACATGAGCCCGCCGAGGACCCTTAGAGAAATGCAGAAGCTCACCGGGCGTGTGACTGCGCTGGGGCGCTTCATCTCCAAGCTGGGGGAATGAGCGCTGCCCTTCTTCAAGCTGATGAAGAAAAAGGGCCCCTTCAAATGGACTGAAGAGGCCGACAAGGCATTACAAGACCTCAAGAGGTACCTTACCAGTCCACCAGTGATGGTAGCCCCGCGTCCTCGGGAGCCCCTGGTGCTCTACCTTGCGGCCACCCCCTACTCCGCTAGCGCAACCCTGGTGGCGATCAGGGAGGAGCACTGTGCCAAGGCCGCTTCGACCGTCCGAACTGAAGCAAAGCAGAGCCAGGAGGGCCTCGCGAAGGCCGCAACCGCAGCCGGAAAGGAACAACCGTAGCAGGGGAATGCACCCAGAGCAGGAGAGGCCTCTTCAGGCGACCAAGCACTGGGAGCTCCGTCGTCTCAAGAGATGCCTCGACCTCTGGAGGACGCAAGCTGCGCCAGCACCCTCAACCTCGTCGAGCATCCCGTGTACTTCGTCAGCATGGTGCTACGGGATGCAAGGGCACGGTATCCCATGCCTCAAAAACTCCTCCTCGCGCTACTAGTGGCCTCACGCAAGCTGCGCCACTACTTCCAAGGACATCCCATCAAAGTCGTCTCAGCATACCCCTTGGAAAGAGTGCTCAGGAGCCCCAACTCAGCTGGAAGGGTTGCTGAATGGAACATCGAGCTACAGGCATTTCAGCTAGAATTCAGTACGACCAGAGTCATCAAGGGAGCCGCACTTGTGGATTTCATGGCAGAATGGGCAGAAGCGCCGGATCTCGAGGCAGGCGAAGACCGATCACTTTCCCCGGGAAGTGAAGCACCGGATGGCTGGGTCATGTACTTTGATGGGGCGTTCTCCCGACACGGTGCGGGAGCTGGCGCAGTGCTCGTATCCCCTACCTAGGACAAACTCTACTACGCCGTACATCTTTGCTTCCAGCACGGAGAAAAGGTCTCCAACAACATAGCGGAGTACGAAGGCCTAATAGTAGGCTTGAAGGCCGCAATTGCCTTAGGGGTGAAGCGCCTCATCAGCAAGGGCGATTCGCAGCTCCTCGTAAACTTCTCCAACAAGATATACGAGCCAAAGGACAAGCACATTGAAGCCTACCTCGCTGACGTTCGCAAGATGGAGAAACAGTTCTAGGGGCTAGAGTTGCAGCATGTGCCTCGTGGCACCAATCAGGAGGCTGATGACATTGCCAAGAGGGCATCTAGGCGGCTGCCTCAGGAGCCTGGAGTCTTCGAGGAGCGGCTCTTCAAACCCTCGGCAGTGTCGTCACTGTCGAGCACGGCGCAACCAAGGGAGGAGCTCCCTTAGCCGCCTGCCTCAGGAGCCCCGGTCTGCGGCCCAGCCTCAGGGGCACGCCTGCTCCTGGCATTAGAGCCTTAGGAAGGGTGTTGGCTCCCAGAGCTCAAGAACTACCTGATGCAAGGGACTCTGCCGGAGAATGAGGAGGAAGTGGAGCGTGTGGCGCTGCAGGCCACGGCTTATTGCATCAGGGACGGAGAGCTCTACAGGAAGCGACCAAATGACGTGTCCCTACGTTGCATCTCCCGAGAGCAAGGGAAGGAGCTACTGGCGGACATACACGGCGGAGACTGCGGGCACCACTCGTCGTCACGGACCCTCATCGGCAAAGCGTTCCGTAGTGGATTCTATTGGCCCACAGTGCTCAACGACGCTGTTGAGCTTGTGAAGGCTTGAGAGGCGTGCCAGTTTCACGCTAAGCAGATCCATCAGCCTACGGGGGGTCTACAAACTATACCCCTCTCATGGTCGTTCGCAGTTTGGGGGTTGGACATTCTGGGCCCGTTTCCTCGGGCGCCAGGGGGCTATCGCTACCTCTACGTCGTTGTGGACAAATTCACCAAGTGGGCTGAGGTGGAAGCCGTCCGCACCATCCCGGCAGGCTCAGCGGTCAAATTCATCAAGGGCCTCGTGAGCCGATTTGGGGTGCCCAACCGCATCATCACCGACAACGGTTCGCAATTCACCAGTAATCTCTTCAAAACATACTGTGCTAACCTTGGAACGCAGATATGTTACGCTTCGGTAGTACACCCCTAGAGCAATGGCCAGGCCAAGCGGGCCAACACAGAGGTCCTGAGGGGCCTCAAAGCTAGGACCTTCAAGAAGAAGCTGGATGCCTGCGGCAGGGGCTGGTACGACGAGCTCCAGTCCGTGATGTGGTCAATCCGCACAACTGCGACCAAGCCAACTGGCGAGACCCCGTTCTTCCTCGTCTATGGATCAGAGCCTGTTCTCCCTCACGAGTTCAGGCATCGCTCCGCACGGGTCCTGGCATTCGTCGAGACGCAGCAGGATGCCATGCGGGGGACGGATCTCATGCTGGGGGAGGAACGTTGTCGAGAAGCCGCACCGCGAGCGGCAAGGTATCAACAGGCGCTGTGATGATACCACTGCCGCAACATCCGCCCCAGAACTCTTGAGGTAGGGGATCTCGTGCTCAGACGGGTTTTCTCCAGGGAGGGGCTGCACAAGCTCTCTCCCATGTGGGAGGGCCCATTCAAGGTTGTTCATGTTTCCAGGCCTGTGTAACACCCCGGATGTAATTTACCTTATATGTATCCCAACTCTTGCCGTTTCCAGCGCTAAGTTATTTTATTTCCTCGGGTTCGGGTTTTTTGTCTTCGTGTGTTGTTGCCTTTGTCATGCATCTCATATCATGTCATCATGTGCATTGCATTTGCATATGTGTTCGTCTCATGTATCCGAGCATTTTCCCCGTTGTCCGTTTTGCATTCCGGCGCTCCTATCTCCTCCGGTGGCCCTTTCTACCTATTTTCATGTGTGGGGGTTAAACATTTCCGGATTGGACTGAGACTTGCCAAGCGGCCTTGGTTTACTACCGGTAGACCGCCTGTCAAGTTCCGTACAATTTGGACTTCGTTTGATACTCCAACGGTTAACCGAGGGACCGAAAAGGCCTCGTGTGTGTTGCAGCCCAACACGCTTCCAATTTGGCCCAAAACCCTCTCCATCACCTAGAGCATTCGATCCCGATTGCATGGTCGCAAACCGCACCTCATTTGGAGCTTCCTAGCTCCCTCTACCTCTATATAAAGGGATCCTCCCCGAAATTTTCGGATCTTTCCTACCCTAAACCCTAGCCCCATTCTTCCTCCGCACACCGGACAGCGTCCGCCGGTGCCGGACGTGTCCGACCTGACCGCACCGCTGTTCCGCTCCAGTGGCATCCCGCCACGTGTCCCTCCGTCCTCTCCCGCCGCCCGTGGCCCGCCGGGCCCGAGGACAGCCCCCGCGGCCCGGGTCTCCTCCACCGCCGCCCGGGTCTTCTTCTTCCTCTCGCGCCGCCCGACGCCACTTCGCCGCCACGCCGCCCCATCACCGGCCCCTCGCCGGAACCCGTCAGCCGCTGCCCCGCCGCGCCTAACAGCGCCGCTCGGAGCCACCACCGCGGCGAGCCTCTCCATCATCTCCTCCTCCGGCCGGGTCTTCAAGTTCCTCGATGAACTCCGGTCAACTCCGGCGCCAAGTACCACTCCGGCCGCCGTCGTCCATTGTTTCGGCGAAGTTTTCCGCCGATCCTCGAAATCCGTGCCAGATCTGGATCTGGGACGAAGGGTTGACTTCTTCCCCAAAAAGCCTAGCTCATTTGCATTTTTCCGCATGTCGTATCTCCGCATCCGTAGCTCTGATTTGTGCGTGTAGCATATCATGATGTTCGTCTCAAAGAGTACATCATTTAATATCATTGCATCATTTTTATTTGAGCTCATCTTGATGCCCGAAATGCTGTTGGAAGAGGGCTATGTGATAAAATTGTCAGATCTGTTTAATCAAATAGATATTTGTCATTTTTGCCATGATTAATTTGTGCATGATATGCTCCTGAGCTCTACATGTGTTTTGTTATATGCCATGCCATATTTACAGAGGTGCTTACCATGTATTTTTGTGATATGTGTGGTGACTAGCACAAGCTTGCAAAGTAGCGTCTTCGGTAATGCTGATTTCAGGGACTTAGAATTTCTCCAAGTCCTTGTCTTGATTTTGTCATTATGTCATATGTTCATGTTGTTTCCTAGTGATCCGTGCCTCTTTTGAGGATGATCAGTAAGGATGATTTGTTAACATTGTGGTGCTCTATCCATCCATATCTTTGTTTGCATTTATGGAGCAACCTAGCTTGAGTCAATCGAGCTCTAATTTTGCTATTTCATGAATCCTGGCAGATTGTTGACTCGTTAGCGATTTTGCCGAGGATCTTGCTATTGATCTGTGCATGCTATGTTGTTGTTCTTGCCATGTCTAGCTTCTATGCCATGTATTCTTGACGGGTGTATGCTTAGTTTGTCATGACATGCTCTGTAGTGAGTGCATCGAGCTCGTAAACATGCCTACTCGTTAACAGATTTGCATGCTCCAGTTTTTCACTAAGTTTGTAATCTGATTATGTTTTTGCCATATTCACATGCTTGCAATTGTATTTTCTGATCCCTTTTGGCTCAAGGTCACTAAGGGACTTTTGTTAAGTGCTTTGAGTAGCTTCATGCCATCCCTTGATTTGCCATGTTAAGTTCCTGTAGCATATAGGCTTCATGCTCCAAAGTGTGCTACCTAATGTTAAATTCCAGACTTGTGTTAATCTCACTAAGTCTGAAACCTGTTATCATTTGCACTTTTGCCATGCTTGTTTGAACCTGTTAATGGATGAATTGGCCGTAGCTCAGTGTTCATCTTTTGTCAAGCATCATCAGTGGATCCCTTCCATGTATTTTGTTGTCATGTTTTAGTGTTGTAGCATAATTATCTTGATGCTTTTAGATGGCTACTTGCTGTTTATCGCAGACAGGTGTCATTTGTTTTGCTTGCCATTTCCAAACCGTGCATCCGATTCCGGTGATCTTTATATCGATTTCAACCAAAATCACCTCACCTTTCCAGTGGCACTCTTGGATTTCCAAGTTGAGGCCAGGTTCAATCATTCCTTGTCAAATCTTGCATATGCATCACATATCGCATCCCGCATAGCATACCATGTTCGCATCATGTTGCTTGAGCATTGCACGTGGTTGATTGTGTTCCTTTTTGCTTGTTTGTCTTGTGTGGGTAGAGCCGGGAGACGAGTTCGCTAACGAGGAGCCTGTTGAGTTCGCTTACGAGGATCAAGTCAACTCTAACAACTTTGCAGGCAAGATGATCATACCCTCGAAATCACTTCTATCTTTGCTTGCTAGATGCTCGCTCTTTTGCTATGCTTATGCTACGATGCCTACCACTTGCTTATCATGCCTCCCAATTGCCATGTCAAACCTCTAACCCACCATGTCCTAGCAAACCGTTGATTGGCTATGTTACTGCTTTGCTCAGCCCCTCTTATAGCGTTGCTAGTTGCAGGTGAAGATTGGAGATCGTCCCTTGTTGGAACATTGTTTATTGTTGGGATATCACCATATTATCTTGTTTATCTTAATGTACCTATATACTTGGTAAAGGGTGGATGGCTCAGCCTTTTGCCTAGTGTTTTGTTCCACTCTTGCCGCCCTAGTTTCTGCCATATTGATGTTATGTTCCCGGATTTTGCGTTCCTTACGCGATTGGGTTATAATTGGAACCCCTTGACAATTCGCCTTGAATAAAACTCTTCCAGCAATGCCCAACTTTGGTTTTACCATTCGCCACCTAGCCTATTTTTCCCTTGGGTTCCGTGGACTCAAGGGTCATCTTTATTTAAACCCCCGGGCCAGTGCTCCTTTGAGTGTTGGTCCAACCTGTCAGCTGCCGGTGGCCACCAGGGGCAACTATGGGCTGGCCTACCGGAACCTTCGACAATCCAGTCTGCCCTGAGAACGAGATATGTGCAGCTCCTATCGAGATTTGTCGGCACATTCGGGCGGTGTTGCTGGTTTAGTTTTACCATTGTCGAGGATGTCTTGTAACCGGGATTCCGAGCCTGATAGGGTCTTCCCGCTAGAAGGAATATCCTTCGTTGACCGTGAGAGCTTGTGATGGGCTAAGTTGGGGCTCCAATGCAGGGATTTGAACTTTCGAAAGCCATGCCCGCGGTTATGGGCAGATGGGAATTTGTTAATGTCTAGTTGTAGATAACTTGAAACTTAACTTAATTTAAAATGAATCAACCGCATGTGTTACCGTGATGGTCTCTTCTCGGCGGAGTCTGGGAAGTGAACACGGTGTTGGAGTAATGCTTGACGTAGGTTGTTCTAGGATCACTTCTTGATCATAGTTCTTCGTTCATGCTTTGCCTTCTCTTCTCGCTCTCTTTTGCGAACAGGGTAGCCACCATATATGCTAGTCGCTTGCTGCAGCTCCACATATTACCTTGCCTTACCTATAAGCTTAAATAGTCTTGATTGCGAGGGTGCGAGATTGCCGAGTCCCCGTGACTCACAGATTACTTCCAAACCAGATGCAGGGACCGATGACACCGTTCCAGATGATGCACTTGAGCTCAAGTGGGAGTTCGATGAAGACTCTCGCCGTTACTATGTGTCTTTCCCTGATGATCAGTAGTGGTGCCCAGTTGGGGCGATCGGGGACCGTGTCACATGTTGGGGTTGATCTTTTATTTTGGTACCATAGTCGGACCATGAGTGTATTAGATGATTGTAATGCTATTCATGTATTTGTGTGATGTGGCGAGTGTAAGCCAACTATGTACATTTTCCCCTATTATCTATTTACATGGGTTGTTGTGAAGATTACCTTACTTGCGACATTGCTTTCAATGCGGTTATGCCTCTAAGTCATGCTTCGACACGTAGGAGATATAGCCGCATCGAGGGCGTTACAGCCTGGCTCCGCACGCTTGGAGACCCCGGAGGGGGTACCCGTCCAGAACGCGTGGAACTTTCAACATCTCCGGAGGTTCTATCCCTGAGCGATGCCTAGCGCCTAGGTAAGGCCCGGTGCTTGTGAAGAAGGCGAATGCATATGAAGCTACTGCGTTTTGGGAAATGCCTGGTGCCTGTGAAGAAGGCGAATGCCTATGAAGCTGCTGCGTTTTGGGAAAGGCCCGGTGCCTGTGAAGAAGGTGAATGCCTATGAAGCTGTTGTGTTTTGGGAAAGGCCCGGTGCCTGTGAAGAAGGCGAATGCCTGTGAAGCTGCTGCGTTTTGGCAAAGGCCCGGTGCCTGTGAAGAAGGCGAATGCCTGTGAAGCTGCTGCGTTTTGGGAAAGGCCTGGTGCCTATGAAGAAGGCAAATGCCTGTGAAGCTCGCCGCCCGTGACACTCTCACGTAATAATGAGTGAGGCTATACACGCCCCGGAGTCTCCGGAGTGCCGCCCTCGGGCCTCGGGGGCTCCCGCCCACACCCAGTGGCAGCACTTAGCTCTGCGCTGGTGAGAAGACGTCGAAGACTAGAATAGGTGACGGACACGGCTTTCCCATTTGCTTTCTGCAGTTGGCTTGTTTATTCCCGTTTGAAGTTTTATTGGAGTTCCTGACGTTCTTGGCTTGTGTCTCTTTGTCTTTCTCGCTCGCTTGCCTCGTTTTCTCTCGCACAAGTCTCGCGAGGGAGGTTCGCGGGCGCCCTCGCGAGTGTTTTCTGCCCCAATCATTTGGAGCTTTCCTACCCGAGTCCTCTGCAGGAGCACCCCTCCCAGTCCGTGCCACACGGGCATCACGACACGAGCGCAGGACCTGGGCCGATCGCCCCCACAACCAAGACCGTAAGTTACCCCTCCTACTGATCCTTGCAGGGCACGAAGTGCACGACGAGGCTACGGCCTCGGGAGGCAAGGACCACGCCAAGCCCCACCGAGCTAAAATAGTTCCCACACATGGGTGCGCGGCGCAGAAACGCAACGCAGAAATAGCGGAAACAACGCAATGGTTAAATAGCAGGAGTTCTAACACGCCCCCGCGGGGCCCTACATTACTTTCTATTTTTGCGCAGGATAAGAAAGAAAACAAAACGGGCGTGATTCGTCCTGCGCCAACCCACAGCGAAGGCTCGAGCTGCTCCTGGGGCTCAGGCGGATCCCTCTAGCTTCACCGGGGCGCGACGGCGGGTTGACACGCTACCTTCACCCAGGCGGGCGCGACGGCGCGGGGGCTGGTCGCGGCCACCGATGGAGGAGCTGTTGCCTGAGAGGGGGTCACCGAAGCACAGCGAACCCCGAGCACCGCCGCATGTACGCTAGTAGCCATCTTTATCCTGGTCAGTGCCGGGGCTGGGTAGGCGGCCGCGGTCGTCGTCTTCAGGGCGGCACCCGGCACGGTGACCATCTCCCTCAAACACCCTCAAGTAGAGGGTGGTGTCGCCATCAAACTTGAAGTACAGGGTGCACCACCAGCCCTGGCCGCGCGCGCGGGAAAACGTTTGCCAGCCGCGTGTCAGAGGCCCATTCCTAGAAACGGAGACCTCCAGCGAAGCCCAAGAGGCCCTGCTGCAGCAACTGTCTGCCTAGAGCCAGAAGCCGCACCGAGCGCTGGCCGGCAGTTCATCTACGAAGAAACAGGGGAGCTGAGCCTGGTGCTGGATGGGTCCGCCAACCACACGACGGACTCTGGCAGCACCTCCACAGAGCGAAAGCGTGGCCTAGGGGGCGCACACCCACGGCGGGCCCCCCATCGGCAACCGGGCGCTCACCACCGCGTAGGGAACCACCTCCATGGCCGCAGGAGGCCATCACGGGGACCATGGTATACTTGCGAGGGCGGCCTCGGCCGTGCTTGGTTGGGGGAGGAGTCAGGCCCTGCCTGGGGGGCCTTTCCTTTCTTCGCGGCTGAGAACCTCTTTGGGGCCATGGGGATGGTGAGTAGCCACGAAGAAGAAAAGGAGCAGCAAGAAGGGACGGGCTGAAGGGGCTCGCGTGGCCCCGTACTTATAGCCGGAGGAGGCCAACCGCCGAGCACCATGATCGCAGGTAATCATGATCGGTTTCTCTGCATGTAGGGACTTATTAAGTCGTGCGGTCGCCGAGGCATCGTGGGGAAGCAAAGTCGCCCACGTCCAATCAATCGCCACGCGGCACCCAAGGCCAGAGGCTGTTAGGGCCCACGGTGCTTCGTGCTTGCCCCTTCGCTTTCCTACTAGGCCAAGCCCGGGCACGCCTTGGGCCCGGGGGCTACTATCGGCGTTCTGGCAACGGGGGTCCCCAGACATGCCTGCCTGCGGCCTGCGGCGTGGCTCAAGTGGGGGCCCAGCGCGGCCCATCTTCATCAGCTCAAGCTCAAGACCCTCACGAGGGGCCAAGCCTCGCGGGGCGAACGACAGGAAGCTTCCTCAAAGGCAGCCTCGTTAGGCAGGCTCGCGAGGAGGCGAAGAGATCAAGGCAGGGGTACCTCGCGAGGACCCTGTGACGCAAGCCATGACGTTCGAGACCAGGCGGGCGCCAGGTGGGCGCCGGCCTGCGCAGTGTCCTTGTTTCCCCTTTGGTGCAAAGGGTGCAAGCACAGGCCAAGGCATTGGGCAAAGGTTAGCATTCCGGTGCAACGAGACCAAGACCAGCAGAGCGGTAGGACGGAGGTCACCATGGAGCCCAAGACGGCGTCATCACTAGTACTTTTGGCAGCCGAAGACCACCTTTGGTCAGGATAACTTGTCCTAGATGTTCCCCTTCAAAATGGCCAATTGTTGGCGCCCTTCCCGCTCGTTATTTGGGGAGAGGTCCAAGGCCTCTATAAATAGAGCTAGCCACCACAGAGTAGAGGGACGGCTAGAGATCTAGGAGAACCCTACCAGAGAGAGAGAGAGAGGCGACTGAACTCACCCTAGCAGTTCATGTCGTTTGCAACGCATGTGTGATGTCAGACACTATCACATACGGTGCGAGAAAACTAAATGTGTGTGATTGTCTACCTATCGTACACGGTTTATAATCATGAACTATTTGTGATGTGCCAGGCATCTTAAATCTTCCGTGCCTAGAATTTGCCTAGAAAACTGCCGTGCCTGGAATCTGCCTGGTTTTAGGAAGAACCACAAAACTCCGACTATGATGGCAATGCGAGAACAAACGAGTGGCAAGGATGAAACGTTTGGGATATTCGAGATATCAGAAACGGATATACAGGGACAACTGTATGCATCAAGGCTCCCTATCCCCGACAGTTTTTGGGTCGTGTGGGAAGGACCCCCCCTATCGCCCACACTCACTTGGAGACGGTTCCATATGCCATCGCAGAAAGGGGTTAAAAATCGTTTGTTTAGGACCGATGCACACCATTGTATGCATCAAAACCACAATGGTGATTTATAAAGTTTGTTGTTTTAGCCTTCAACAAGGACTGGCCGCGGTCGAATTCGATTCAACTAAAGTAGGAGAAACAGACACCTGCCAACCACCTTTATGTAAAACTAGTTGCATGTCTATCGATGGAACCGGTCTCATGAACATGGTCATGTAATGTTGGTCCAGGCCTCTTCATCCAACAATACCACCGAATCAAAATAAGACATTGGTGGTAAGTAGTATGACGATCACCGCCCACAACTCTTTGTGTTCTACTCATGCATATCATCTACGCATAGACCTGGCTCGGATGCCATTGTTGGGAAACGTAACATGCAATTTCAAAAAATTCCTACGCTCACCCAAGATCTATCTAGGAGATGCATAGCAACAAGAGGGGGAGAGTGTGTCCACGTACCCTCGTAGACCGTAAGCGGAAGTGTTTGACAATGCGGTTGATGTAGTCGAACTTTCTTCTTGTTCCGACCGATCAAGTACTGAATGTACAACACCTTCGTGTTCTGCACATGTTTAGCTCGGTGACATCGCTCGCCTTCTTGATCCACCAAGACGCCGAGGTAGTAGATGATTTTCGTTAGCACGACGACGTGGTGACGGTGACGGTGATGGTGAAGTGATCCTCGCAGGGCTTCACCTAAGCACCGCAAAAATATGACCGGGGGTGTAAACTGTGGAGGGGGGCGCCGCACACGGCTAGGCAATTGTTTGGTCTGTGTTAGGCGCCCCTCCTCATATATATAGGTCGCAGGGAGGGAGCAACAGCCATAGGAGGCGCTCAACTAGGTGGAATTATACTTGGAGTCCTTCCCTGTCACACCCTAGCTAGTTCAAGCATTAGAATGTGCATCATGTTTAAAATCTTCTTAAATTTGAATTGGGGAAGACAGAACCCCCAACAACTCCCCCCTGGAAACAACTAGGGTTTACTAAAATTATTTTCAATGAACCTGAAATGCCCTTCTAAAAAGTTCACCCTCTTTGTCTTAGGTTAGAACCTCTGGCAAAATTGGTGCACAATTTTCTAGGTCAACAGAAGGTCATTGAATTAAATCATAAGTATTTGAATTTGGGCATTTAAATGCTATAAAATAATCTAAATGCTCAAATAATTCTGGGAATAAATGTTTCCTGTTGGAAATAATCTAAATAGAGGCCACATTTATTTTCAGGATTTTTGGAAACGTTTTAGTATTTTATTTAAAGCCCAACAGTTGCAGTTAAATTGAAAACAGAAACTAAAAAAAAAGAGGAGAAAGAAGCCCACCTGGGCCTTACCTGTGCTGGCCCAGCCACCTGGCTCGGCCCAGCCTGCTGGCGCTGCCAGTCGCCGTCCTCCTCGCGCCAGAAGGACGCGGGGCGCGTGCTCGCCGCGCGCCGGCCACGCGCCGGACACCTCTTGCTTCTGCCGATGCCGGGAGACGCCCAGAGGACGCCACATGACCCCCACGTCTCCCTCTCATCCTCTCTCATTCTCCCCCTCGTCTCCCTCATCCTCTCCCGCGATGGCCGAGCGCGTCCCTCGCTGCCGATCGCCGTAGTTGCCACCACAGCCACTCCCTCGCCTCTCCGACGAGCTCATTAGCTCCGCCTCGACTCCCTCGTCCTCCGCACCGAGCCACGCATCGCCGGAGGCCCTGCAACGCCACCTTCGCCCTCGTCTTCAACCCGGGCACCCGAGCCATCTCCGGTCGATTTGCCGCCGCCAGGACCTCCCCGAGCCCGCTGACCCCCTCTCCGACCCCGCTATGAGCTCCTCTTCCTTTTCCCTCTTCTAACATGCTCGTTTGGCCCCTGTAGCCGCCGTTTCCACCGCACCTGAGAGCTTCTCGGCGCCAGCCATGGCGCAGCCGTGGCCACAGCCGTACAAGCCCACAACGGAGCGCCTCACCGTGCTCAGTGCAGCACCAGGAACCCGTAGCCACCCCCAGTTCTCCCTCCCGTGCACTGTAGCGTCGAAACTGACCTCGCCCGAACTCCGGCCGCCGCCACAAGCTCGATTCCGGCAAGCTCGCTCCACCCCAGCTCCTCACACTTGCTCCATTGGATGCGCGAGAGCCTGGGCTTCGCACGGGTGGTCTCCGGCGTCGATTTGGTCGCCGGAGGGCGTTTTCCGAGCCGCGCCACCGTCTCGGGCCTCGCCGGTGTCGAGCCGCCGGCGAGTTGACCCAGTTTGACCCCTGGGTGGGCCCAGGTAGACCCCCCCTGATTCTATGACAGGTGGGGCCGGTCTATTAACTAATTTAGGTTTAGTTTTAATTAATTTTAATTAAATCAGTCACTGACATGTGGGCCCAGGCCCCACTGACAACTAATTAGTGTTAATCTAATCTTGCTAATTAGCTGAGAGGCTGACAGAAGGGGCCCACCAGTCAGGTTTGACCAGGGCTGGCGCCTTTGACCTGCTAAGGTCAGCATGACGCAATGCTGATGCAGTAATGCATTTTCTGGATTTATTTTTTATTCAGGAAATTCCAGAAAATGTTTAAAACTTCTAAAAATCATAGAAATTCAACCGTAACTCCAAATGAAATAATTTATATTTGAAAAATTATCAGAAAAATTCAATCTATCCATCTGTAATGGTTTCATGCATGACAAAACAAGTTTACCTTGCTGTTTAAGCAGAATAAGGAAATGCACTATTAAGGCCATGTTTAATGAGCTAATATTTGAATCTTTGATTCAAATGAGTTCATCCCTTTCTATTCTAGCTTGCATTAGGCCAAAACACATTCATATTGCCATGTCATAGCATGCATCATATTGTTGCATATCATCATGTGTTGATTGTGTTCCGATGTGTTCCCCGTGGTAGGTTCTGCCTCCGAGGATATTCACGAGTATCCAACTGAAGGGCAGTATCCCGCTACCACTCCATCAGGCAAGCAACCATTTATCATTCCGATACAAACCCATGTTCTCGCTTCTGCTCTTGTTTACTGCATTAAGACAACGCGATTCAAACTGCTGTGTGCTACGGTAGTTGAACCCTTATCCTCTGCATGACCTGTCATTGCCACAGTAACTAGATGAAACCCACTAGCATGTGTAGGAGTTGATTGAGCCATGTATGTGATTCCTACCTTGCTATGCCTGCTATGCTTAGAGTTGTGTCAGGTCTGGTTCATCTGGGTGATGGGCTAGAGTGAAATGCTTATGACGGTAATGTGAGGGATGTGTTGAACATGTTTTGGTAAAGGTATCGATGAGAGGCCATGTAGGAGTACATGGTGGGTTGTTTCATTGAGGCCGTCCCTAAGAACTGAGATCTGTATGTGTGATTTTAAGATTCAGCTACTACCATGCATTGGGATCCTTAATTGACCCTCTTGGCTTCTTAACACCCTAGTACTTTGTCCAGGAGTTGCAAATAGTTTCTGGTGTTTGTAGGTTATGTGTTGGCGGCCGTGCGTAGCGCTGACCCTAGGGGTGGGCTATGTTGCGGTAGATACACCGTGGCTGGGTATGCCGGGCGCCCGTTTGGCGTCTCGGGGCCCTGTTCACATCGTTCGGGGTCGTATGTGGAAACCTCGGCCGGACTCCCTGCGGATGGAACCTGGATAGGCGATAAACCTGGACTAGAGACTTAAGTGTTTAGGTAGGCCGTGGCCAACACCCTCGCTGGGCTTCCACTTGAAGGTTGCCGAGTACATGTCGTGTAAGCGGCGGTAAGTGGTGAAAGCAGGGTATAAAACTATTCGAATAGCCGCGTCCGCGGTAAAGGACTACTTGGTTGCCTATACGGTTCATAGACAAGTTAATGGACACTACTAAAAGACTCAAGATAAGTGTGAGTACCGAGGATGGCCCTCTCGTAGGATGACAAGGGAGGATCCCCGGTGGAGTATTGTGTTGGTGAGTAGTGGACTCGTGTGCAAAAACAATTTTACTGGTGAAGTTCCGTAGTATAGCTTAGCCAAGAGTCAAAGCTGGCTTGCTGCATCAACCCCACCACCTTCTTGAGAATAAGCATGTACAATAGGTTCTGATGTAAGACTTGCTGAGTACCTTTGTACTCATGTTTGCTTATTTATTGTTTTCAGACGACAATGCTGCCCCCTCCGATGGGTTTTATGTAGACCTTGACGTCAACGAGTGACTAGCCACCCAGGTGGTGATCCCGGCCATGGAGGGCCTATGTAGATAGACGGGCTTCGAGAAGCCTTCTTTCTTTCTAGAGTATGTACTCAGACTAGTTGCTTCCGCATGTGCTTGTATGATTGTATGACTTGAGTGTCGGGTCATGTGACCCCTATCTGTATGATATGTTATGTATGGCTCTCTGGAGCCTTTAAATAAAGTACTTGAGTTGTAGAGTTTTGTTGTGATGCCATGTTGTATGTACTCATATCGGGCATATTGTGTGTATGATTGAAATGCTTGGTATGAGTGGGATCCGACAAATCTAGTTGTTTATCCTTGGCAGCCTTTCTTATGGGGAAATGTAGTCTAGTGTTCCTCGAGCCATAGTAGTCCGCTACAGCCCGGTTCACCGGAGTCCTGCTAGCCCAGCACTACTGTTCAGGACACTTGACTGGCCGGCATGTGTTCCATTTTGTTCCTATGTCTGTCCCTTTGGGGAAATGGCACACGGTGATTTCCGGAGTCCTGCCTAGCCTGCTACAGCCCGGAATTCCCTGGAGTCCTGTTAGCCCAGTGCTACAGCCCGGAATCACTCGTTGATGACCGACATGCTCGATGCGATTCATGTATGCCTGTCTCCATAGGTCTGTGCCGCTTTGGGTTCATGACTAGCCATGTCGGCTCGGGTTCTCTGTCATATGGATGCTAGCGACACTATCATATACGTGAGCGAAAAGGCGCAAACGGTCTGAGGCCATGGTAAGGCGACACCCGTGGGATACCGTGCGTGAGGCCGCAAAGTGATATGAGGTGTTACCGGCTAGATCGATGTGACTTGGAATTGGGGTCCTGACATTCCCAAGCCGCACGCCCCGTGCCATATATAACTGAGGTGGAAGGAAAGAGGGGGGAGAGGGAATGAAGTAGGAATCCTAATCCACACTTTCCTTACCATCCCCTCTTTCGTTCTCCACCTCATAGGGCTGGCCTCTATAGGGCTGGCCTCTATAGGGGCGCACCAGGGCTGCTGTGTTCCCTCACTTGGCCCATAAGGCCCATATCTTTGCCAGGGGTGCCCGAAACTCCTTTCCGGTGACCCGATAAGTACCTAATACCTTCTGGAACACTTCCAGTGCCCGAATACCATCGTCCTATATATCAATCTTTACCTCCCGACCATTTTGAGACTCCTTGTCATGTCTGTGATCTCATTCGGGACTCCGAACAACATTCGGTCACCAAATCACATAACTCATATAATACTATATCGTCATCGATGGTTAAGCGTGCAGACCATACGGGTTCTAGAACTATGTAGACATGACCGAGACACCTCTTTGGTCAATAACCAATAGCGGAACCTGGATGCCCATATTGGCTCCTACGTATTCTACGAAGATCTTTATTGGTCCAACCGTTATGACAACATACGTAATTCCCTTTGTGCATCGGTATGTTACTTTCCCAAGATTCGACCGTCGGTATCTTCATACCTAGTTCAATCTCATTACCAGCAAGTCTCTTTACTCGTTTCGTAATACATCATCCTGCAACTAACTCATTAGTCACTTTGCTTGCAAGGCTTCTTATGATGTGTATTACCAAGAGAGCTCAGAGATACCTCTCCGATACTCGGAGTGACAAATCCTAATCTCGATCTATGCCAACCCAACAAACACCTTTGGAGATACCTGTAGAGCATCTTTGTAATCACCCAGTTACATTGTGACATTTGATCGCACACAAGGCATTCCTTCGGTATCCGGGAGTTGCATAATCTCATAATTGAAGGAATATGTATTTGACATGAAGAAAGCAATAGCAATAAAACTGAATGATAAATATGCTTTGTCCAGTGGGGTCAGACGGCGTAATCCATGTTAGCGCTTGGATGGAAGTGGTGCGGCGATCAGGGCGTGACGGAGGAGACAACTGCTCCACCATGTACGGACCTCCCTACTCCGCCGCCACCTCCCTCTGCATCCCTCGCAATCTCAAAAATGTCTGCTCGCCCTTGATCCAAATTTTCAGTAGCCCCGCCTTTTTACTCCCGCCTAGTAAAATTTTCAGTTGCCGCAGTATTTCCTCAAAAACAACCTCCGCTCACATAGACACACACAACCCTCGAAACCATTGGTAGGTCATTGCCATCGCCGGTGCCTCCATCCTCAACCTATGCATATGTGCCGGGGAGCTCGAGTAGCCAATGGCCAAAAAGAGGTTTATCACGGCCTTTTCGCCAGACGCCGACGAGGTGGCCACCGAGGTGTCCCCGTCATCCTCCGCGGGCCCGATTCACCGTCGTCGGTCCCTCGATCCGCCCGCTGCCGTGCCCCTACACCGGATCAAGGACAACCCCATCCTCCACTGGACCCGACAGCCGATAAAGTCCTACTTCGGGATCCGGCAACGGCGGTGGGGGATGTGTGTCGCCGAGATTACAGATCGAGAGACCCACACCCGTCGGTGGCTCGGTAGCTTCCACACGGCCAAGCTCGCGGTCATGGAGTACGACCGCTGGCAGGTCCACTACAACGGCACATCGGCTAGGCTCAATTTCCCCTACGACACACGTCTGGTCCACCTCGTTCCGCCGGAGCCAGGGGTGGTGAGCTTGGCTATGGCGCAGCAGGACCGCGAGGCGTGGGAGAGTCTCGAGGCCGAGGCCGCCGACGAGGCCTACATGCAAGAGCTCCGCCGGCAGCACCCGGAGCTCATGCAGGCGGAGCGGGCGATCTTTGCCAGCGCGGAGGGTGGCGAGGTTATTGCTCTCCTCCGATGACGAGGTGGAAGGCGGCGAGGACGGCGGCGCAGAGGGTAGCGAGGTTATCACGCTCTCCTCTGATGACGAGGTCGAAGGTGGCAGCGACGGTGGCGCGGAGGGCGTCAAGGTGGGACCCGAGGACGAGGAGATCAATGTCAATGAGTGCAGGACTGCCTTCCCCAATGACCCCGACGACGGTACTGGCCTGGACCAGCTCGCGGCACACCGTACATGATGAGGAAGGATTGGCTCGACCTTTACTTCGACCGAAAGTAGTTTAGCTTTGTTTAAATTTATGTTTTATGTTCGGTTATGCAAAACTATCTATGTTTATGTTTGAATGCATGCTACTTTCGGTTGAACCTGCTTTGAACTTGATTAAATTGAAGTTTACAACCTTAAGTTTAGGGGATCGACTAGAAAAGGCCAAAAATTGTTGGAGTAAAGATATATCCACTAAGGGTTTTAGTCCTTTAACTTTTTAAGGATTGCCTAGAGATGTCCTTATGACTTGTTTATTTTAGTTCTTCATAATGTGATGCTCTATTTGTGCAACTATTTGCTGTGCAGTTCAATTTCATCAATAACAGTTTCAACAATACCACTATAAATTAAGATATTTGGTTGCTGTTGAGGATATTGCAGTTAACATGCCTTTTGGTTTTAACATGCATTGTATCGAATGACTAAATATGCAATCCCAGACTACATAGCAACAAGGAAGAGTGTTACCTTAATGTTCTGATGATGTCTGGATATACATGCAATAAAATCTTATATAATGGGATGGATGGAGTGTTGTACTACATCATTTTCAATTGTTGTTTAGCTTCTAATATTAACTTGGTGCTTTTAGGTACATATATCATTGCCAAAGATCCACAGTTCGACCCTTTATGCGTATGGGGCAATGAGATATTCATGAACCAGCATCAAGTGATGAAACTGATAAAGATTGTTAGTAAACTGGGTCAAAATATGTCAATCGAACTATTTGTTTACACTTTATGCAAGACAACAGTGAACTGCAGGATGGTAAGTAAGAACCCTATAGCCTTCTTTTTACTGTCCTTAATGAGTTTTGTTAGAAGACAATATCTGAATCTTTTTTCTTTTGGAGTGGATCCTGAAGAAGTTTACTCAAGATTACCTCTCAAACTACGTGATTGGCAGCCGGCCATCACAAGGGGTTCGACTAGAGTCCTGCATGCCTTCTGCATCCAGGAGAGCACAATAGGGCCATTCCGCTTCACCTTGTTTAGCAACTGGAATGTCTGTCACCTCTTTCTTTACCATCTATAATAGTACAAGTATAGAACCCTGGTACATCATTCTTTATTTGGTGCTTCTGTAATTCTTAAACATATGTACCCGTGAATCGAATAATGCATTGGTTGTTTGAAGCTGATGGATATGAATAAAGCTATAGCCTACTTTCAAGTTCAAATTAGGTACAATTTTAAATAGCAGCAATTAAATTACGGCGAAATTACGTTGTGCAGGTCATTACGGCACACACGGTTGGTAAAACACAAACGTTTGCGATATACACCATAATCCGAGACGGTCCACATAGAGGAAACGTGTGCAAGCATGCACACAGTTGTCGTTTGCAACGCATGTGTGATGTCAGACACTATCACATACGGTGCGGGAAAACTAAATGTGTGTGATTGTCTACCTATCGTACACGGTTTATAATCATGAACTGTTTGTGATGTGTCAGGCATCGTAAATCTCCCGTGCCTAGAATTTTCCTAGAAAACTGCCGTGTCTGGAATCTGCCTGGTTTTAGGAAGAACCACAAAACTCCGACTGCGATGGCAATGCGAGAACAAACGAGTGGCAAGGATGAAGCGTTTGGGATATTCGAGATATCGGAAACGGATATACAGGGATAACTGTATGCATCAAGGCTCCCTATCCCCGACAGTTTTTGGGTCGTGTGGGAAGGACCCCCCTATCGCCCACACTCACTTGGAGACGGTTCCATATGCCATCGCAGAAAGGGGTGAAAACCGTTTGTTTAGGACCGATGCACACCGTTGTATGCATCAAAACCACAACGGTGATTTATAAAGTTTGTTGTTTTAGCCTTCAACATGGACCGGCCGCAGTCAAATTCGATTCAACTAAAGTAGGAGAAATAGACACCTGCCAACCACCTTTATGCAAAACTAGTTGCATGTCTGTCGATGGAACCAGTCTCATGAACATGGTCATGTAATGTTGGTCCAGGCCTCTTCATCCAACAACACCGCCGAATCAAAATAAGACATTGGTGGTAAGTAGTATGACGATCACCGCCCACAACTCTTTGTGTTCTACTCGTGCATATCATCTATGCATAGACCTGGCTCGGATGCCACTATTGGGAAATGTAACATGCAATTTCAAAAAAATCCTACGCTCACACAAGATCTATCTAGGAGATGCATAGCAACAAGAGGGGGAGAGTGTGTCCACGTACCCTCGTAGACCGTAAGCGAAAGTGTTTGACAACGCGGTTGATGTAGTCGAACTTTCTTCTTGTTCCAACCGATCGAGTACTGAACGTACAACACCTCCATGTTCTGCACACGTTCAGCTCGATGACGTGGCTCGCCTTCTTGATCCACCGAGATGCCGAGGTAGTAGATGAGTTTCGTCAGCACGACGATGTGGTGACGGTGATGGTGAAGTGATCCTCGCAGGGCTTCACCTAAGAACCGCAAAAATATGACCGGGGGTGTAAACTGTGGAGCGGGGCGCCGCACATGGCTAGGCAATTGTTTGGTCTGTGTTAGGCGCCCCTCCTCATATATATAGGTCGCAGGGAGGGAGCAACAGCCATAGGAGGCGCTCAACTAGGAGGAATTATACTTGGAGTCCTTCCCAAGCCGCGCGCCCCCTGCCATATATAACCGAGGTGGAAGGAAAGAGGGGTAGAGGGAATGAAGTAGGAATCCTAATCCACAATTTCCTTACCATCCCCTCTTTCATTCTCCTCCTCATAGGGCTGGCCTCTATAGGGGCGCACCAGGGCTGCTGTGTTCCCTCACTTTGCCCATAAGGCCCATATCTTTGCCGGGGGTGCCCGAAACTCCTTTCCGGTGACCCGATAAGTACCCGGTACCTTCTGGAACACTTCCAGTGTCCGAATACCATCATCCTACATATCAATCTTTACCTCCCGACCATTTCGATACTCCTCGTCATGTCCGTGATCTCATTCGGGACTTCGAACAAAATTCTGTCACCAAATCACATAACTCATATAATACTATATCGTCATCGATGGTTAAACGTGCAGACCATACGGGTTCTAGAACTATGTAGACATGACCGAGACACCTCTTTAGTCAATAACCAATAGCGGAACCTGGATGCCCATATTGGCGCCTACGTATTCTACGAAGATCTTTATCAGTCCAACCGTTATGACAACATACGTAATTCCCTTTGTGCATCGGTATGTTACTTTCCTGAGATTCGACCATCGGTATCTTCATACCTAGTTCAATCTCGTTACCAGCAAGTCTCTTTACTCGTTTTGTAATACATCATCCTGCAACTAACTCATTAGTCACTTTGCTTGCAAGGCTTCTTATGATGTGTATAACCGAGAGAGCCCAGAGATACCTCTCCGATACTCGGAGTGACAAATCCTAATCTCGATCTATGCCAACCCAACAAACAGCTTTGGAGATACCTGTAGAGCATCTTTGTAATCACCCAGTTACATTGTGACGTTTGATGGCACACAAGGCATTCCTCCGGTATCCGGGAGTTGCATAATCTCATAATTGAAGGAATATGTGTTTGACATGAAGAAAGCAATAGCAATAAAACTGAACGATCAATATGCTTTGTCCGGTCGGGTCGGACGGCGTAATCCGTGTCGGTGCTTGGATGGAAGTGGTGCGGGGATCCAGGCGTGACGGAGGAGACAACTGCTCCACCATGTATGGACCTTCCTACTCCGCCGCCACCTCCCTCTCTCGCTGCCGGCGTCGTCGCAACTTCCACCAGTTGGGCACTATTTGGTGAGCTTCTTTGAATACCGAGACTGCAAAAATGGGTATCACATATTGCCTGCATTTGTAGATTTGACAATTCCAAGAGGGGGTACTGTATTTTGCTTCAGAACACACATATTAGGTACACCTATAAGATACTCATGGAGTCATGGATGTAGAGTTGTACGTAGCTTAGAGTGGGGCTAATTTGCTAGCTAAGTGTTTTTTTCGACACTAGTAATCCTGTACGGGCGATGCAAGTCGATATTAGACAAGATGTTAACCTTCCGTTCATAAATATTAGTCTTTTAAAGATTGTCCTGTGAATTACATACGGAGTAAAATGAGTGAATATCTATACCTACTAATAATGCAAGGTGTGTTTCTTCAATTTTTTCATCCGTTCACCACCAAAAATATTTATCTTAATATAAGAGGTGGTACTAAATTTTTCTCCGTTCGTCTATTAGAAAAGAAAAACACCCGATTTCGTACATGGGCCGCTCGCGGTGTGGCCCAGTAAAGTCAACCCAATTATTTCCGTGTCCATACAGGTGGGAAAACCCTATTTTATCGCAGTGAGCGTTAGATAGTCGCAAATTCGCTCAGGGCGCCCAAACTGGGCTGATTTTTTTGTTTTCTGTTATGTTTCTATTTTTCTTTTTCCTGTCTTTACCTTTTTCTTTGGTCTTTTCCTTTGAAGTTTATTTATTTTCTCCATTTTTTTTATAATCTAAATTTTCAAAAATATCATAAAAATATAAAAAAAAATCGATTTTAAAAGACATATTCACAATTTTAAAATACATCCCCTTTTAAAAATGTTCAGAACATTAAATCTTTGTTCTCATTCCAAAATAGTCACAAATTGATAGGGCGCCTGAGTTGGGATGAACCGTTAGGTTTTTTTGTTCTGTGTAATGTTTTTATTTTTATTTTTCCATTTCTTTCTATTTTTCTTTCATTTCTTTTTTTTCTTTCAAGTCTATTTTTATTTCACCCTTTTTCGTAAATCCTAATTTTCAAAAAAGTTTATAATATCATAAAAACTCGCATTTTTAAAAATGTTTGGTATTTTAAAATACATTCCGTTTCGAAAAATGTTTAGAAAATTAAATCTTTGTTGTCATTCAAATATTGGTTCAGATTTTTAAAAAATGTTCCATTTTTTCTTTGTGTTTTTCAAAGTTGTTTGAGATTTTCTGAAAAGGTTGTATTAAAAAAATGTTCCAAATACGAAAAATATTCTTGTTTTACTGAAATGTTCGCAAATTCAAAATAATGTCCGGGTTTACAGAAACAAAAATTCAAAATATATTTCCTTTTTAAAAAATCACAAATTCAAAACATGTTCATGTTATTATAAAAGGTTTATGTTTTCGAATAAAATTGTGAATATTGAGTGTTTCAAATTTTGTTGAGTTTTTTCGAATATGTAAAGAATTTCAAAAAGTGTTTGGGATTTTCAAAATTATTCATGTTTACAAGATTATTCAACAATTTATATTATTTAAACAGTAAAAAAATTGTTTCCAATCCCACATTGGAGTATGATCTTAAAGGTTTGAGCTGGGCATTGGTTAGTAGGACTCGTTTCTTCGATGTGGCTAGCAGCACATAGTCAGGTGTTTGAGGGCATGATTTTGATCCATCAACTCATCAATTTTTTAAGTTTTTCGTGCTTTATTAACACAAGTCATCTTGGCGCCTAGGAGTGTGCTGGTCCATACACGAACTGATGTGTGTCCCATATGCTATTTTACGCAACTAGCGTCATATAGTAGCCCCCCATGTAGTTGGCCCAAGAAAAAAATTGCTCCGTCGCATAGGCTAGATTGGGCCTCAGCCGCACTCCCCTACTGGTTCATCCGAGCGAGCAATTTTTTTCCAGGGCCAATAAAAGAGAATAAGTTGGTTAGGCTCGAATAAAAAAATTGTGGGCACATGAGCTCTAAAGTAATCAAAGACAATAAACCCTAATAGAGAAGGGGCATTGATGTCTCGTTATGCGCTAAATATGCTAATGAAATGGGATTTATGCGCTACAATTAGTAATCCATCCGGTTACGCCATCGTAAGAGAGAGTGGTCGAACCAACCATGCCCCGAAGGTCACCACATAGCTACCAAATGAGGAGGCAAACACAACCCTGAGACAGAGGCGAGCCCGAAGGAAAAAAGGCACGAGTTGGATGATTACCGTCACACCGACTAACCGCACCAATATGAAGATCTCACGGGACAAAAATGATCCGGGAGAAGACCACAACTCCACTCTCTACCGCACCGCTATGAAGACCATTTTTGGTGGACGCATCAATTATCTCTCACATTGCTTCTTCAAAGAAATATCTATCCCATTGCAACGCACGGGCATATGTGCTAGTATACTTTAAACTATATCTACATACATCAGTATGTAGTCTATATTGAAATCTCTAAAATAATTTGTATTTACAAACGGAGGAAGTTCCTTGTCTAGTAGTATTAGGCAGATATTAACTACTGCTTGATATTAGATAGGATATAACAATAGTAGAAAACCAACCTTTCGCCCGTAGCATTATTTCCGGTCTAGTTTTCGCCCGAGACTAATGGTATCATCAGTCCCGGATGAATGACTGCTTCCTTGAGCCGGCTGGTCCAAGCAGCCGACTGCTAGAGGGAGGCAGAATACTAGAGGGCATCTACGAAGTGGCCGCATTCTAGCAGGCGGCCCCTCGTGCCCTCAAAGTTTGCACCTACATAACTATGACGGGACGGGGCATGGCTACAGTGCAACCTTCCACCCTCGAATCCCGTGTTGAGCGCAGCTATAGTACGAGCGTGCCTGGCGGACGCCCGCCATCCGGTGATGTACTGTAGCCATGCTGCCCATGACATCACCTACTACCTAGGGAGCTATGCTCCCACGACGACATATCAGTACGGCCCGCAGGAGGCGGGCCCTACCTGTCGACTTGCCCCAGAAGGCGGCAGATCTCCAAAAGGCAGCGACGATGGCGGGCCACCTCCCACCAGGCGGCTCCCTCACCCCTCAAAGTCTGTGCACCATTAACCAGAGGAAACCAGGAATGGCTACAGTGAACGTGTCAGGACCCCGATTCCAAGTCACATCGATCTAGCCGGTAACACCTCATATCACTTTGCGGCCTCACGCACGGTATTCCCACGGGTGTCGCCTTACCATGGCCGGGACCATTTGCGCCTTTTGGCTCACGTATATGACAGTTTCGCTAGCATCCATATGACAGAGAATCCGGGCTGACATGGCTAGTCGTGAACCCAAAGCGGCACCAACCTATGGGGACAGGCATACATGAATCACATCGAGCATGTCGGTCAGCAGCGTGTGAATCCGGGCTAACAGGACTTCAGGAACCCGGGCTATAGCAGGCTAGGCAGGACTCCGGATGTCATCGCGTGACATTTCCCCGAAGGGACAGACACAGGAACAAAGTGAAACACATGCCGGCCAGTCAAGTGTCCTGAGCAGTAGTGCTGGGCTAACAGGACTCCGGTGAACCGGGCTGTAGCGGACTACTATGGCTCACGGAAGCACTAGACTACATTTCCCCATAAGAGAGGCTTCCAAGGATAAACAACTAGATTGTCAGATCCCACATATACCAAGCATTTCAATCATACACACAATATGCTCGATATGTGTAAATACAACATGGCATCACAACATAACTCTACAACTCAAGTATTTATTCATTAGTCTCCGAGGAGCGAGATATTACAAACATGGGTCTCATGACCCAACAATCATAGCATACAAATCAAAGCACATGCAGAAGCTTAACATGTCGGAGTACAGACATCTACAAATGAAAAAGGCTGACAAGTCTGACTATCTACCAGATCCTGCTGAGGGCACAAGATCGTAGCTGAGGTATCAAGCTAAACATCGAAGTCCACGCGAAACTACTAGCGAGACTGAAGTCTCTCTGCAAAACATAAATTAAGCAAATGTGAGTACAAAAGTACTCAGCAAGACTTACATCCGAACTAGCTACATATGCATCGGTATCAACATGGGGGTGGTGGAGTTTAACTGCAACAAGCTAGCTTTGACTCGGTGGCTATCTTAAACTACGACTGCAAGTAACTCTTTTGAGGTGGCGCACACGAGTCCACATATTCGCCATATCAATACACCGCTATGGATCCGCTCCCGTCTCCCTACGAGAACGCCATCCATAGCACTCACGCTTATCTTGCGCATTTTAGAGTATCCACTTTCACTTGTCTATGAACTGTTATAGGCAACCCAGAAGTCCTTTACCGCGGACGCGGCTATTCGAATAGTTTTATACCCTGCAGGGGTGTACTTCGTCACACATGTTTCCACCACTTAGCATCTGCACACGACATGTGCTCGGCAGACTTCAAGCGAAAGCCAACGTGGGAGTAGACCACGACCTGACTAACCACACAAGTCTCTAGTCCAGGTTTATCGCCTATTCGGGTTCCATCTGCGAGGAGATCTGGCCGGAGTTTCGCTCCCAACCCCAAACAATGTGTGCAGGGTTCCCGAGACACCAAACGGGCGCCCGGTACGCCGTGCCATGGTGTATCTACCGCATCATAGCCCACCCCTAGGGTCAGCGCTACGCACGACCACCAACACATATCCTATAAACACCAGAAACTAGTTGCAACTCCTGGACAGAGGACGAGAGGGGTCAGTAAATCGAGCGGGGTCATATTTCAGGGCCCAATGTGTGGTAGTAGCTGTTTCATGGATCACAAACACAGAACTCAGTTCCTGAGAACGCTTTCAATGAGACAACCCACCATGTACTCCTACATGGCGTCTCACCTCTACCTTTACCAAATCGTGTTCACACACAGTAGGACATGTTCACAACTTTCCAATTCATCCCCGATGAATCAGACCTGACACAACTCTAAGAAATAGCAGGCATGACAAGCAAACATGAATGAGTAGGCACATCAGGGCTCAAACAACTCCTACTCATGCTAGTGGGTTTCATCTATTTACTGTGGCAATGACAGGTCATGCAAAGGAAAGGGGTTCAACTACCGCAGCATGTAACAGTTGAATCGTTGATGTCCTAATGCAGAAAAGAGAGCAGGAGAGAGAGAGTGGGTTTGTATCGGAATGAACAAGGGGGTTTTGCTTGCCTGGCACTCCTGAAGATAATTATAGTTCTTCATCGGTGTCATCGATCTCATCGTCGAAACCACGTCTATCGAGAGGGGACAAATACCGGCAACAGAGAAAGAAACACAATCAATGCAATGCACAATATTATGCATGATCATGACATGTCAATATGCTGTGGTTTGAGCTAATGCAACAAGCAACATGTTAAATGGAGTTGGTTTGAACCCTAGGTTCAAATTCAAACTCCATATGTGAGAGTTCAAATTCCATTTATATGAATTGGCCTAAACAGCAGCCATAAGTTTTTCTAACATGCATGAAAATGCCTTAAACAGATTCCTCGAATTTTTCTAATAATTTTTCATATATAGATTATTTCATTCTGAGCTACGGTTGATTTTATATGATTTTTAGAAGTTAATAACATTTTCTGGAATTTCCGGAATAGAAATAAATCCAGAAATTACATTATTGCATCAGCATTTCGTCATGCTGACCTCAGCAGGTCAACAGGCACCATCCAGGTCAAACCTGACCAGTGGGGTCCACTGGTCAGTGACCCAGTGCATCCTAGGTCAATGACAGGTGGGTCCTGCTGGGTTATAAACTAAACAAAACAGAAAATAAGCCCGGTGTTAATTAGGCGTGGGGACCTTGTGTCAGTGAGAGAGGGGGTTAATTAGTTGGGGTCATGAGCGGCTAATGACGTGCCACATCATCCAAAACGGCGGTTAGCCGCCGATGCTAAACAGGACAGGACGGGGTTGCCCGTCCGGCCAACTCCAGCGACGGGAGCTCGCGCGGCTGGGCTCTACGGAAGCAGCGCATCGAGGCACGTCGGATGGTGCAAGTGGCAGCTGCAGGGGAGGGCTGTAGCATCGCCGGCGTCGAGGTGGGCGGCGGCGGCGCTCGGGTACACGCGGGCAGCGGTGCTACAGGGCACGGGCGAGCTGGCAAAAGGGATAGGCGGCCTCCTGGAAGCACCAGGAGCTCATTGACATGCCCAGCAACGATGGGCGCGGGCTGCAGTGGCGGCGCACGACAAGGCAGGCAGCGGCGAGCTTCGGCCGCGGTGGCCGGCGGGGTTAGAGGAAGGAATTGAGTGGGAGGAGAGACGGGTTGGGAGCAGAAGCTCACGGCGATCATGTAGGGAAGGTCAGCGAGCTCGGGGAGGCGCCGGAGCAAGCGGGGCGTCGAGGGGGATCTCCGGCGTCCGACAGTGAGGATGAGGATGATGGCGTCGCTTCGGGCGTTCTGCGGGAGCGTGCTTCGTCTTGGGGCTCCGTGGCGTCGAGGCGGAACCTCTGGACATCACGGAGAGGCGAGGGAGATGCGATGGCCGCGGTTGCGCTCGTCGGCGGCGACGATAGCGCTCGGTTCTTTGCGTGCAAGAGAGCCAGAGGAGGAGGGGTGCCCGGGGAGAGGTTGAGAGGGCCTGGGGGCGCGTGGCGTCTCCAGGGCAACGTCGGGGAGGCGGCAGCAAGCAGGAGGTGGCCAGGCACGACGTCAGCGCTCGCCACCGAGCTGCTTCGTGCGCTGGCAAGGGGAAGAAGACAAGCGTGCCCCTGGTGGGCTGGGCCAGCTAGTTCGGCCGGCCTTGGTGGGCTGCACAGGTAGGTGGCTAGGTAAGTGTTCTCTCTCTCTTTTCTAAATTGTTTCTGGTTTCTATTTTTCTGCAATTGTTTTGACTTAATTAAAATGCTAAGACATTTCCAAAAATCATGAAACTAATCATGGCTACTGTTTATAATATATCCAATAGTAAACATTTTATTTTCTGATTATTTGAGCATTTAAAATATTTTATAGCATTTAAATGCCCAAATGCAAATATAATATGATTTAATTCAGAGCCCAAATATGTCATGGAAAAATGTGTAACACCTCTGGTTATTGCTTCCAGCATTTTCCAGAAATGATGAACATTTTTGAAAACCATTTGGATTCACTGAGAATATTTTTAGTTGAACCTAGTGAATTTCATTTGGTGCTAGGGTTTCAACAATCCCCATTTCAAGTTTCTTTGGAATTAAAACATGATGGCATGAAGAACAAGCAAAGTCAAGCAAGGGCTGAACTGGGGCTGTGACAGCTCACCCAACTAAACAAGAATCGCATCCCGAGATTCAAGCGTAGGGTAAGGTGAAGGGGGGAACACAAGCTAACATAATCTTCACGATCCTGGGTTCACTCCATAAGAATGTTGATTTGATCACCTTCATTGTCTCGAAGTCTTGCTCCAGGAACTCCTACCAACATGACATCAAGAGGGAAAGGAAACTCTAGAAGGATCGATCTTCTCAAAGATCGAGCAGCTCAGTCTTAACTCACGGAATGAGACATAGAAACATCTCGCGAACTGAGACACAAAACACATATCAAGAGGGATGTAGAGGAACATATGACGAAGGTCTAAATTGGTAGGCAACAATCCCACGCTTAGGTGAGATGGTGAGTGAGAGTCAAAGCAGCAAGGAGATAAGTTACTATGATTACCTAACGGGGCACCTTAGGGAGGGTGACTCATAGAGCTATTCCCTTAAGTGGCAAAAAGAATTACTTTTGATATAATGATCATTGAAACTCTTTATGCCAGCCTAAGGCAATCACAAACGATCGTTCGAGGAGGTTCGAAAGAATGGCATATATCGACTAGAATGGATGACGTGGACTACCTCGTTGAAGACTACGCAATGGATGATTTTGCTTATCATCGGAGACGGATGGGACCCATGGTAAGTCCACTTTGAAGGTGATCCTGACCAGGAATTACCGAGAAGGTAGTCCAAGATAGAATGGCACAACGGCGGTGCAAGCTGGGAACAAAATGCAAATGTTGGGAATGATTTTAGTAACTGGGGATAAACTCAATAGTAGAGAGTGATTCGACTGTTTGAATGGTTCTAGCATAATCAAGAAAACCGAGAGCACAACGACCCCTGAGTAACAACTTCTAGAATAAGTTGCACTAAATCCTCATGGAGAAGATGGTCAAATAGCTCAATCAAGATACTACAACGATAGATCTTCCGGCTAGGTGTGTCACCGAGAACATCAACCTTGTTGGGACCTACATCATAAATCTTGGAATAGCTCCAACCATCATATCTTCCTGAGATTCAGATCTGGTTGGTAACGGGATATTTTAGACAACATGTCCGGAAAGAAAGTTTCCAACACAAACCGACGAGAGACGATGTTGCGAGATTCTCGGGAATTGAACTACGATAGTAAACTCCAAAACATGAGCTTGTTCTGCTACATATATGTGAACACGTTGTCCAAGACAAGCATGACCATGTAGAAGTCTTACAACAAAACACTACCGAGTTCAGGTGGGGAACCATCATTGAGGATATCGAAGTCCTTGTGCATGAACTAGTATTCGCACAACAACTCCTTTTCCTTGAACAATTCAATCAGTGGCTCGGTGTGCTAGGGAATACATATGGAGTGGAGGTAATCAATCTACCAAACCATAGAATACATTCGCACATTCATAGCCATGCCCAAGAGCTCATTGCCATGCCCAGCAACAATGGGCGCGGGCTGCACTGGCGGCGCACGACAAGGCAGGCGGCGGCAAGCTTCGGCCGCGGTGGCCGGCGGGGTTAGAGGAAGGAATTAAGTGGGAGGAGAGACGGGTTGGGAGAAGAAGCTCACGGCGATCATGTAGGGAAGGTCAGCGAGCTCGGGGAGGCGCCGGAGTGAGTGGGGCGGCGAGGGGGATCTCCGGCGCCGAACTGCGAGGATGAGGATGATGGCGTCGCTTCGGGCATTCTGCGGGCGCGTGCTTCGTCTTGGGGCTCCGTGGCGTCGAGGCGGAGCCTCTGGACATCACGGAGAGGCGAGGGAGAGGCGATGGCCACGGTTGCGCTCATCGGCGGCGACGACATCGCTCGGTGGTTTGCGTGCGAGAGAGCCAGAGGAGGAGGGTGTAACGCCCGGGTAATCAAGCTACAGTAATCCAACGATAATCATGCCACGTCACCCCGGTTACTATTGATAATCTACCGTTAGTCCAAAACCGAGTCAAATTCAAACATTAAAATAAAGTTAAATTATAAAAGTTTTCAAAATATTAAACTAAAATGTTCGGGCTGTGCCAAAAATGGCATAGGTAATTATAGTGTTTATAGAATGTCTAAATGATTGAAAATGAAATAGAACAGAACATAAAATAAATAAGAGAAAGAAAACACAAAAAAAGGAGAACCCCCCCCCCTTGCCCCCTGGGCTTCGGCCCAGCAGGCCACAAGCCCCCCCCCCCCACTGGGCCCCTTGGCCCAGTCGGCTCAGCCGACCACGCCGGCCCACCCCGCACCTCCCCAGGCCTATTAGGCCACCCCACCCCCCACTAACCCTAACCCCCACCCAAAACCCCCACTCCCCCCCCACACCGCCACTCCCTCTTCCCCCCTCCCGATCCAATCTGGATCGGGGCGAAGACCCCCACTTCCCCTCGCTACTCGCTCCCCTCCTCTCGGAGCGCCCGCGCCGGGAGATAGTCGTCGCCCGCCGGCGCCGAGCACCAACCTCCGGCCTCCTCCTCGGCGTCGCCTCGCTGGACGCCCACCGCCACTCCGTTGCCGAGCCCCGAAGTCACCCCGACGCCCGTCGCCACCACCACGTCGCTCGTCCCCGTCGCCCTCCTCACGCCCGCTGCCTAGTCCCTACTTCCCGCCGTGAGCAGCCGCCTTTTCCCCTCCTTCTTCTCCTCTATGTCGCCTCGCGCGCACGCACACCGCCTCGCCGGTCACCGCCCCTTCCCCATGCTCGTCAAGAAGCCTCCGCGCACGGCCTACCCCTGTTGGTCGTGTCCGCGCCCGATGCGTGGCCGCGCCCTGCGCCTCGCCTGCGGGCACGCCCGTGGCCTCCTTCCCGTGCGCGCTCACCGTGGTCGCGTCCCTATTGGTCGCCGTCGACCCCGCACCGCCCCGCCTCACCAGGACTATGCACGGCCACGCCCTTGCTCGCCTCGTCGCCGACAGTCGTGCGCCCCGGAGCTCTGCTCCGCCCCTGAACACCACCTCCGCCGTCGCAGTTCGCGCACCCCGCCCTCGGTTGTTGCCGCTGCGGCCTGGGGGCCTCGCCGTGCCGCCCCCGCGCGCTGGTCGCCGCTCAGGCTTCGGCCACGCCCGCGGCGCCCGTCGTCGGGTTCGCCCGCACGCCCGAACCGCTCGGGCTGTTGCCCGACACCCGGCACCCGCAAAGCCCCTCTGGGCCAATGACAGGGGGCCCCACGCCCAGAATGATTCAAAAAAAAGAGAGAAAATAATATTAATAATAAAATTAATTAATTAATTAATTAAGGAATTAATTAGGTTAATTAATTATAATTAGATTAACCTAATCACTAATTAACCTAATTAACTGTTAGTTAATTAAAACAGAGCATGACGATCGGGACCCACCTGTCAGGTTGACCAAGTCAACTACTGACGTCATGCTGACGTCATCATGACGTCAGCAGACACTATTCTGGATAATGTTGATTAAATTAATTAAATAAATTCTAAAAATGATTTAAACTTTAGAAAATCAATATAAAATAAACCGTAGCCCGGATGGAAAAACTTTATACATGAAAGTTGCTCAGAACGACGAGGCGATTTCGGATACGCAGCCCGCTCGTCCGCCACGCGTCCCTAGCATAGTGAACCTGCAACATTTCACCTCCGGTTCATCTGTCCAAAAATGCGAAACACCGGGGATATTTTCCTGGATGTTTCCCCCCTTCACCGGTATCACCTATCCCTGCGTTAGATCACCTCTAGCACCGCATTTGTCATGTTATGCTTTGATTGCTCTATTATTTATTATGTTCCCCCTCCGTTACTTTTTCCGGTAGATCCCGAGGCCGCTGCCAGTACCCCCTGTGATCGACTACGGTGTTGACGACCCCTCTCTCTTGCCAGAGCAACCAGGCAAGCCCGCCCCCTTGATCACCAGATATCGCCTATTCTACTCTATACTGCTTGCATTAGAGTAGTGTAGCATGTTACTGCTTTCCGTTGATCCTATTCTGATGCATAGCCTGACATTGTTGCGACACCTGTTGATACCTTACCTGCAATCCTAAATGCTTAGTATAGGATGCTAGTTATCATCATTGGCCCTACATTCTTGTCAGTCTGCCTTGCTATACTATCGGGCCGTGATCACTCGGGAGGTGATCACGGGTATATACTTTACATACATACATACTATACAGATGGTGACTAAAGTCGGGTCAGCTCGAAGAGTACCCGCGAGTGATTCACGGATTGGGGGCTGAAAGGACCTTTGTCCCGACGGCCCTCTGTGTGGATCTTTGTGGCGGAGCGACAGGGCAGGTTGAGACCGCCTAGGAGAGAGGTGGGCCTGGCCCTGGTCGGCGTCCGTGGTTGCTTCATAATAACACGCTTAACGAGATCTTGGTATTTGATCTGAGTCTGGCTACGAGCCTATACGCACTAACCATCTACGTGGGAGTAGTTATGGGTATCCCGACGTCGTGGTATCAGCCGAAGCACTTCAGACGTCAGCGACGGAGCGGCGCGCGCCGAATTGGACTGGAATGCCACTAGGCTAGGTCTGCTTTCGGCCGCGTACGCAACGTGCAGGTGTGCTATGGGCGATGGGCCCAGACCCCTGTGCGCTTAGGTTTAGACCGGCGTGCTGGCCTCTCTGTTGAGCCTAGGTGGGGCTGCGACGTGTTGATCTTCCGAGGCCGGGCATGACCCAGGAAAGTGTGTCCGGCCAAATGGGATCGAGCGTGTTGGGTTATGTGGTGCACCCCTGCAGGGAAGTTAATCTATTCGAATAGTCGTGATCTTCGGTAACAGGACAACTTGGAGTTGTACCTTGACCTTATGACAACTAGAACCGGATACTTAATAAAACACACCCTTCCAAGTGCCAGATACAACCGGTGGTCGCTCTCCCTCAGGGATATGAGGAGGGGATCGCCGGGTAGGATTATGCTATGCGATGCTACTGGAGATGCTATTTGGAGATGCTACTTGGAGGACTTCAATCTACTCTCTTCTACTTGATGCAAGACGGTGGCTGCGAGAAGCGTAGTCTTCGACAGGATTAGTTATCCCCCTCTTATTCTGGCATTCTGCAGTTCAGTCCACTGATATGGCCTCCTTACACATATACGCATGCATATCTTGCTTGCGAGTACTTTGGATGAGTACTCACGGTTGCTTTCTCCCCCCTTTTTTCCCCTTTCCTTTCTTTCTGGTTGTCGCAACCAGATGTTGGAGTCCAGGAGCCAGACGCCACCGTCGATGACGACCCCTACTACACTGGAGGTGCCTACTACTACGTGATGCCCGCTGATGACGACCTGGAGTAGTTTAGGAGGATCCCAGGCAGGAGGCCTGTGCCTCTTTCGATATGTATCCCAGTTTGTGCTAGCCTTCTTAAGGCAAACTTGTTTAACTTATGTCTGTACTCAGATATTGTTGCTTCCACTGACTCGTCTATGATCGAGCACTTGTATTCGAGCCCTCGAGGCCCCTGGCTTGTATTATGATGCTTGTATGACTTATTTATGTTTTAGAGTTGTGTTGTGATATCTTCCCGTGAGTCCCTGATCTTGAGCGTACACGTTTGCGTGCATGATTAGTGTACGATTGAATCGGGGGCGTCACAAGTTGGTATCAGAGCCGACTGCCTGTAGGAATCCCCCTTCCACACTCCTTGGCCGAAGTCGAGTCTAGACATTACAAAAACTTTTACTAACTTGGCTGTGTGCCTTACGGGCCCCCGTCGCCATCGGGTGGTACTAGGATCTTTTACTCCTCGACCTTTACTCTGGGACTCTGAACTCTCTTCTATTCGGGTTAAACGAAATTTACTAAATCTAACATTAGGATCTCGTTATCACTTTCACCCGGAGAGCCCCTTATTACTGATGATCGTCTGCTACACCAGAAGACCCTGAAGATACTCTCCGCTGTTAACTCGAGAATTTGTGTTCATCGCGTTTGCAATTCCCCTTCCACCGTAAACCCTTATGGACAACTACTTGCAATTGTTATTCTTACCCTCATCCCCAGTTGGTCTTGTTGTTACAAGATACCCTGAAAAACTTGTCATTGTTTCGATAACCCTTTAAACTTACTGCCGTGCTGTTCCTTGTCACCTGAATACCCCTACGGTTAATTCTCGCACTTATCGAGTATCCGCTCGTCCCCCAGTTGTTCCTGTGTTACACAAAAGTCTTCGAAATACCATTCGATATTCCGAAAATCCTCCGCAACCTTTGGCTCTTGAAATTCTTGCTTGCTTGCATTATGGTTAATCCCATAAGTCTCGTAGTCATATTGACATTCCTTGTCATTATCATTTTGAGTCTGTTGACTCAATGTGTTTGCGAATACATGCAATCATCATTGATCCTTATAAATTAACTTTCCGAGTGAATTGCCATTCCTTTAACTGGAATTGGTTCTCGACCAATCGAATTGTCTTTGATTGTACCCTAAGGCTATTCAACTTATCCACCCCTAATCAGAGCATTGCTTCTGATCCCTTGATTTGGGAATCATAATTCCTTTGCATTTGACAATTGAGTTAGTCAGTTGTTTCTATAATCCGGTGCACTTGCATTCCTTCTTCCTTTGATAGAGTACCGATACCCCCACCAGCTCCGTTGTGGACCATCGGTTCCTTTGTTGGATTTTATGTCCTTCGTAATTAATCACCTTGTGAGTTCTTTCCCCTGATACATAATGCCTTTGGTACATTGTATCCTCTGCTTGACCAACAATGCTCTACTTTCGAGCTTGTATTAATTACCCCGAAGTTTGTGGTATATGTTCGTAAGATGCCCGGATGGGTTGAACCTATGCCTTCCTTAATATGTGTGAACTCGGAAGTTTTCACGAGTCATACTCATCTGGTATTTCACCAGGTAAAACTTTCAACACTAATGCCTTTATCAAAGCGAGAAGTGAATGGAGGGTTATACATTCAAGAAGTGGGAGTCGACCTTGAACCTTTGTGTTCATGCCCATGGACACGATGTAGATCCTATCATGGAAGCTTCTTGAAATAATAACTATTCCTTTGGTATAAGTTCATCTTATATCTGGGATCTGGCCTTTTGCAATCGTGGTTCCGACCATGTTCTCTTTTAAATACCATTTCTGGTGCAAGATTAAGCACTTGTCTTCTGTAGAGCAATACCCCCAGTCCAACCTCTACTTTGGTCTGTCATCGAGTATTACCCCCCCCCCCCCCTGGTATCTCGAGATTATCATGGAACTGCATAACATCTTATGAGTTCTTCATCAAGTGCTACATTCCCACTGGTTCCAATTTTTTTTCACGGGCTCTGAGTTATTGAACACTCAAAGACATCGATAACTGAACCGAGTCCGCTCTACGGTTCAAAAACTCTTCAGTAAGCTTCTATAAGTACGAGTTTGTACCCGATCATGCCATTCCTAGCCTGTTTGGCTATATCATTATCGTGACGATTCTAACTGTGCTACCTGGTCCTTATTCTCGAAGCACCAATTTTCGATGATGAACTAACCTTACGTCGATCCTCATCGTCATATCATTTCGCCTTGAACAACAAGCTTGGTTTCGAGTTTGTGTCGTACCCTTGGTTCCAATAACCTTTCACTTCATCATTACTTGACTTGATGTCGTCACCGATCGATTACATCTTCATGAACTCTCGTGACAAAGGTGTCGTGATCATCAACATTCTGAGCTCATCCAGGATATCAATTGAATTTATGATGAGAAATACCATCCTTGCCCTCGATGAATTGTATTATCATTGACCACTTTATTGCCCTCCCACCAACACAAGCTTGTTCATGTTTGGTGTTATACCTTGAGTTCCTTGCTATCCAGCAATTGTTCTTCTTTACCTTGGAGTATTACCATCCTTTATGTCAAGACTGTTCTGAGATTTGTTCCACCTCTTGAGAATTCTTGACATAGAAATACTTCTCACCATCACCATTCTTTCTTGGTCCCCGTGTTAATTCCAACAAGCGAACGGTGTTGTTTGGATTCTTTCCTTCTAGCAACCCTATTGCTTTGAAGTGAATGGGCGATAGTTCATTCTAAGTCTTTCGATAATTGAATCACCATTCTAACATTGGCCGTGCAACCCAACCCATATTTCGGGTGCACCGTTCAACCAATGTTTAATTATGTATGTTTTCCTCGAGCATGTCCCATTATATCATTTGATCTAACAAATGTCATCCTCTTGTTCACATTATCGTGGAAATCCATCCATTTGGAATTCTCGATGAATTGTCGCTGAGCCCATCAGCCACCTCCTCATCCCCTCCTTGGTTTAATGATGAACTATTGCTTCAGAAACCCGCTCCCATAGTTCATTTCCCGAGAATCTTGCAATGTCATTTCGTCGATTTGTGTTGCACCTTTTCCTCTCGGACCCCTTGAGTCTGAGGTATCATGACACCAATTGGATATGAATCTCGGTCAGATATGATGGATGGGACAACTTTCCAAGAGTTATGATGTTGATCCTTTGATGACCCGGTAACATGATGTCATGCCTAGCACCCCCCCCCCCCCGGCTGGAGGACCTATCATTATAGATTCCTTTTCAGCAAGGTTATTCATTCACCCATGAGGAAATTGTAAGACTTATTCCACAAGTTATTCCTGATGGATCCTTCGTGTTTACAGAGTCTGGTCTTCACATGAAGACCATGTCAATTCTATCTCGAAGCATGTCTATGGTACTCCAATGTTTCAACAGGAACATTTGAAGCACGATGCTAAATTTTATTGATCACTTATCCTAACACCGCTGTATGGGTAATATCATGAGATTCCTTCCCCCTTACCTAAATGGTTTTCTACTTTATATCCTGTCATGGATATCTTGCTCTGCTTGTCCTTGGGAAGGATATACCCTTGAAAAATGTGTTTAAACATATTTTCCTTTCCATTGTTCTGTTTAATCTGATGATCATATTTTCCTTCCATTGGTTTGTTTAAACCTTTTCTATGATCTATATGATATAAGCAGTAATAATCCACTCCTTGTGCAAACGCCTCGATGTACAACTCTGTCGGTAAGACCTTGTTACTATTGTTGATGACATTCCGGTAACCACCGATGGACGGGAACCTTGCCTATTGGTCCGCCTCGTTTCAACGAGCAGAAAAATGGTTCTCCTCGTCCCTCGCCCTTGGTACCGACTTTGTTGCCGACATAACTGATAGGCTACTCTCTGACATGTCTTGCTATCATGGCCGTGCCAGATGTCGATGCCCTTCCTACTTTAACCACATGGTGGGCCCATAACCCACAGTTCCACAGGATCGAAACCTGACTCTCCTATACACCCCCTGTTTTTTTAAGGTTGTTCCTCGCACCTGGCCTCATATGTAATTCACGAGCCACCTTCCGTGTGATCTTCAATCCTGGTATTAAACACAATACTTGTTTCCGTTGCTTTGAACCCCTTTCACACTCTGTTTCAGGCAACGAACGATTGCCTACCCGCTTGAAACTTCTCATGGTACCCCCTTACTTTACTCTCGATATTTTCTTAAGTTTTAGTTCGAGAGTTACTTTCCGCCACCTTCCCCGATGTTAACTACCAGATAGTCAACCTTGCAGAGGTCCGTTCTCCCGGAATATACCCACCCTTTATTCTTTCGTAAGTACGATTGAGTTCCGGAAGAAAGGAAGCCGACTTCATCATGATGACTGAAGCCTAGGGATGAAGACATCAATGTTATGAATCGACCTCTTCGAGAAGAGCAACCAACACCGAGAAGATCCGTTAGAATCTCGTAACCTATTCTTCCCCCTTACTCCCCTCTTAAATCTCGGGACGAGATTTCTTGTAGTGGAGGAGTTTTGTAACGCCCGGGTAATCAAGCTACAGTAATCCAACGATAATCATGCCACGTCACCCCGGTTACTATTGATAATCTACCGTTAGTCCAAAACCGAGTCAAATTCAAACATTAAAATAAAGCTAAATTATAAAAGTTTTCAAAATATTAAACTAAAATGTTCGGGCTGTGCCAAAAATGGCATAGGTAATTATAGTGCAGCAAACATATTTTATAGAATGTCTAAATGATTGAAAATGAAATAGAACAGAACATAAAATAAATAAGAGAAAGAAAACACAAAAAAACAGAAAAACCAAAAAAGAAAAAAGGAGAACCCCCCCCCCTTGCCCCCTGGGCTTCGGCCCAGCAGGCCACAAGCCCCCCCCCCACTGGGCCCCTTGGCCCAGTCGGCTCAGCCGACCACGCCGGCCCACCCCGCACCTCCCCAGGCCTATTAGGCCACCCCACCCCCCCACTAACCCTAACCCCCACCCAAAACCCCCACTCCCCCCCACGCCGCCACTCCCTCTTCCCCCCTCCCGATCCAATCTGGATCGGGGCGAAGACCCCCACTTCCCCTCGCTACTCGCTCCCCTCCTCTCAGAGCGCCCGCGCCCGGAGATAGTCGTCGCCCGCCGGCGCCGAGCACCAACCTCCGGCCTCCTCCTCGGCGTCGCCTCGCTGGACGCCCACCGCCACTCCGTTGCCGAGCCCCGAAGTCACCCCGACGCCCGTCGCCACCACCACGTCGCTCGTCCCCGTCGCCCTCCTCACGCCCGCTGCCTAGTCCCTACTTCCCGCCGTGAGCAGCCGCCTTTTCCCCTCCTTCTTCTCCTCTGTGTCGCCTCGCGCGCACGCACACCGCCTCGCCGGTCACCGCCCCTTCCCCATGCTCGTCAAGAAGCCTCCGCGCACGGGCCTGCCCCTGTTGGTCGTGTCCGCGCCCGGTGCGTGGCCGCGCCCTGCGCCTCGCCTGCGGGCACGCCCGCGGCCTCCTTCCCGTGCGCGCTCACCGTGGTCGCGTCCCTGTTGGTCGCCGTCGACCCCGCACCGCCCCGCCTCACCAGGACTATGCACGGCCACGCCCTTGCTCGCCTCGTCGCCGACGGTCGTGCGCCCCGGAGCTCTGCTCCGCCCCTGAACACCACCTCCGCCGTCGCAGTTCGCGCACCCCGCCCTCGGTTGTTGCCGCTGCGGCCTGGGGGCCTCGCCGTGCCGCCCCCGCGCGCTGGTCGCCGCTCAGGCTTCGGCCACGCCCGCGACGCCCGTCGTCGGGTTCGCCCGCACGCCCGAACCGCTCGGGCTGGTGCCCGACACCCGGCACCCGCAAAGCCCCTCTGGGCCAATGACAGGGGGCCCCACGCCCAGAATGATTCAAAAAAAAGAGAAAATAATAATAATAATAAAATTAATTAATTAATTAATTAAGGAATTAATTAGGTTAATTAATTATAATTAGATTAACCTAATCACTAATTAACCTAATTAACTGTTAGTTAATTAAAACAGAGCATGACGATCGGGACCCACCTGTGAGGTTGACCAAGTCAACTACTGACGTCATGCTAACGTCATCATGACGTCAGCAGACACTATTCTGGATAATGTTGATTAAATTAATTAAATAAATTCTAAAAATGATTTAAACTTTAGAAAATCAATATAAAATAAACTGTAGCCCGGATGGAAAAACTTTATACATGAAAGTTGCTCAGAACGACGAGACGATTTCGGATACGCAGCCCGTTCGTCCGCCACGCGTCCCTAGCATAGTGAACCTGCAACATTTCACCTCCGGTTCATCTGTCCAAAAACGCGAAACACCGGGGATATTTTCCCGGATGTTTCCCCCCTTCACCGGTATCACCTATCCCTGCGTTAGATCACCTCTAGCACCGCATTTGTCATGTTATGCTTTGATTTCTCTGTTATTTATTATGTTCCCCCTCCGTTACTTTTTCCGGTAGATCCCGAGGCCGCTGCCAGTACCCCCTGTGATCGACTATGGTGTTGACGACCCCTCTCTCTTGCCAGAGCAACCAGGAAAGCCCCTCCCTTGATCACCAGATATCTCCTATTCTACTCTATACTGCTTGCATTAGAGTAGTGTAGCATGTTACTGCTTTCCGTTGATCCTATTCTGATGCATAGCCTGACATTGTTGCTACACCTGTTGATACCTTACCTGCAATCCTAAATGCTTAGTATAGGATGCTAGTTATCATCATTGGCCCTACATTCTTGTCAGTGTGCCTTGCTATACTATCGGGCCATGATCACTCGGGAGGTGATCACGGGTATATGCTTTACATACATACATACTATACAGATGGTGACTAAAGTCGGGTCAGCTCGAAGAGTACCCGCGAGTGATTCACGGATTGGGGGCTGAAAGGACCTTTGTCCCGACGGCCCTCTGTGTGGATCTTTGTGGCGGAGCGACAGGGCAGGTTGAGACCGCCTAGGAGAGAGGTGGGCCTGGCCCTGGTCGGCGTCCGCGGTTGCTTCATAATAACACGCTTAACGAGATCTTGGTATTTGATCTAAGTCTGGCTACGAGCCTATACGCACTAACCATCTACGTGGGAGTAGTTATGGGTATCCTGACGTCGTGGTATCAGCCGAAGCACTTCAGACGTCAGCGACGGAGCGGCGCGTGCCGAATTGGACTGGAACGCCACTAGGCTAGGTCTGCTTTCGGCCGCGTACGCAACGTGCAGGTGTGCTATGGGCGATGGGCCCAGACCCCTGTGCGCTTAGGTTTAGACCGGTGTGCTGGCCTCTCTGTTGAGCCTAGGTGGGGCTGCGACATGTTGATCTTCCGAGGCCGGGCATGACCCAGGAAAGTGTGTCCGGCCAAATGGGATCGAGCGTGTTGGGTTATGTGGTGCACCCCTGCAGGGAAGTTAATCTATTCGAATAGCCGTGATCTTCCGTAACAGGACGACTTGGAGTTGTACCTTGACCTTATGACAACTAGAACCGGATACTTAATAAAACACACCCTTCCAAGTGCCAGATACAACCGGTGGTCGCTCTCCCTCAGGGATATGAGGAGGGGATCGCCGGGTAGGATTATGCTATGCGATGCTACTGGAGATGCTATTTGGAGATGCTACTTGGAGGACTTCAATCTACTCTCTTCTACTTGATGCAAGACGGTGGCTGCGAGAAGCGTAGTCTTCGACAGGATTAGTTATCCCCCTCTTATTCTGGCATTCTGCAGTTCAGTCCACTGATATGGCCTCCTTACACATATACCCATGCATATGTAGTGTAGTTCCTTGCTTGCGAGTACTTTGGATGAGTACTCACGGTTGCTTTCTCCCCCCTTTTTTCCCCTTTCCTTTCTTTCTGGTTGTCGCAACCAGATGTTGGAGTCCAGGAGCCAGACGCCACCGTCGACGACGACCCCTACTACACTGGAGGTGCCTACTACTACGTGCTGCCCGCTGATGACGACCTGGAGTAGTTTAGGAGGATCCCAGGCAGGAGGCCTGCGCCTCTTTCGATCTGTATCCCAGTTTGTGCTAGCCTTCTTAAGGCAAACTTGTTTAACTTATGTCTGTACTCAGATATTGTTGCTTCCGCTGACTCGTCTATGATCGAGCACTTGTATTCGAGCCCTCGAGGCCCCTGGCTTGTATTATGATGCTTGTATGACTTATTTATGTTTTAGAGTTGTGTTGTGATATCTTCCCGTGAGTCCCTGATCTTGATCGTACACGTTTGCGTGCATGATTAGTGTACGATTGAATCGGGGGCGTCACAGAGGGAGCTCGGGGAGAGGTTGAGAGGGCCTGGGGGGGCGCGTGGCGTCTCCAGGGCAACGTCGGGGAGGCGGCAGCAAGCAGGAGGTGGCCAGGTACGACGTCGGCGCTCGCCACCGAGCTGCTTCGTGCGCTGGCAAGGGGAAGAAGACAAGCGTGTCCCTGGTGGGCTGGGCCAGCCAGCTGGGCCGGCCTTGGTGGGCTGCACAGGTAGGTAGCCAGGTAAGTGTTCTCTCTCTCTTTTCTAAATTGTTTCTATTTTCTATTTTTCTACAATTGTTTTGACTTAATTAAAATGCTAAGACATTTCCAAAAATCATGAAACTAATCATGGCTACTGTTTATAATATATCCAACAGTAAACATTTTAGTTTATGATTATTTGAGCATTCAAAATATTTTATAGCATTTAAATGCCCAAATGCAAATATAATATGATTTAATTCAGAGCCCAAATATGTCATGGAAAAATGTGCAACACCTCTGGTTATTGCTTCCAGCATTTTCCAGAAATGATGAACATTTTTTGAAAACCATTTGGATTCACTGAGAATATTTTTAGTTGAACCTAGTGAATTTCATTTGGTGCTAGGGTTTCAACAATTCCCATTTCAAGTTTCTTTGGAATTAAAACATGATGGCATGAAGAACAAGCAAAGTCAAGCAAGGGCTGAACTAGGGCTGTGACAGAACGCCCACCAGAAGGCGGTATTGTAGCCATGCTTCCCTCAACAAAGCATCCATCATCAGTAGCGAGGCTACAGTGCGAAGTGATCAACCAGATCCGTAAGCGACAGGCGCAACCTGTTGGCCGAGTACACGACAGCCGGCGCGACCCACCAGGCGGTGGGCGCCAATAGCCGGTGAAGAAGCCGGCGTTTAGAGAGACTGACGGTCGGGTCCCGCACATGGCCGGATTACCATTGTACCCTTGGGTGGTAGGCCTATGTAAACCCCCCAGGTCACCCATGCAAAGGGTTCAGAACCTTAGTAGACACACACACATAGAGAGGGAAAGAAGGGCTAGCCTTGTTCATCTTCCTCCTCTAGTCAAACAGCTCAAGGAGCAATCTTGTAGCTACCATTGTTGAGATAGTAATCATGCGGAGACCCCGCAGAGCAGGACTAGGGGTGTTATCTCCTAGGAGAGCCCCGGACCTGGGTAAGATCCGCAGGCATACGCGATCTCGCTCACTCCCGCTTCTAGAGCCCGGCGACGTACTCTTGACCCTATCCGGGATTAGCCATCCTTTGGCATATGTTGCTCCACAACCCCGACATTTGGTGCCCACTGTGGGGCAAGGTGCATCATCATCCGGAAACACGTTCTGGACGGGAACCCCTTTCCTTCCCAGTGAACACAGCCAGCCCGGCACGCCGGATGGCGTCTGCGCCGACATGTTGTGCGGCGTAGAAGATGCTTGCGCCGCGAGCGCTCTTGCCGACCTTGTCGGTGAGATCCGTCTCTCCGAAGAGCCGGCACCCAACGTGGGAGCAACCCGCTTCGAAAGCTACCTCGTCGACCTCCTTGGCAAGATCGACATCGCCAACGAGCCCGCCTTCGACATAGAGTCTGTTGGCTCCACCGACCCGATGCTCATCGACGTCAACGTGGCGTCCCCCAATTCCTTCCCGGCCAACGTGGTGATCATCGATGACCCGCGCCCTCCTGCGATCAGCGATGCTAGCACCAGCACCGTCATGGAGGTGTTGGTCATTAGCCACGATGGAGCCTTCGATGGGGCTGCTCGCGACCCGCTGCAGGCGGCAATGCGGGACCTGCCCACGCCCATCGTGGCAGACACCAATGGCGAGACACTCGAGGCCTGCCGCGTCGCACTCTTCGAGAGCGCCAAAAAGTTGGCCACCATGAGACGCCTCACTGAGACCTACCAGTGCGAGATCGACCGCGCCATCTGCGGCACGCCGGTTGCTGGCGGGCCAAGCTGGCTGGGCACTGTTCGGCAGCATGGTGCGGCCGTCGCCAGCATGCTGGGAGTCGACCGCCCCGTCTACGCCACACCTTTGGAGAATCTGCATGCTGCCCAGGCGGCAGCAGACGAACTGGATCACCTGGAGGGTGACGAGCGATGCTGCATAACGGAGCGCATTCAGCAGCTCCCTGACGCGGCCGTGCAGCAAGAAGCTGGACGCCGCGTGGCAGAACCCGGCCAACACACAGAGAACCTCCCCCCCCCCCCTGCAGAGAGGTGCATCTCCCCGCCGGCTGTTGATCACCCAACTCTCGGCGACCGGCTAGGCACCGTGAGGGAATCGAAGAAAACGACGCCCGCCACCGGATCAACCGCTTGGCTCGATCCCTGGCGCTTGAAGAAGAAGATGCAATTGGCCGCCTTGTTTCGGCCCCCGCATTCGCGACGAGCCCTTGAAGTCGGAAGATTGGCTAGTTGAATACTCTACCGCTGACAGCATAGCAAACGGCAACAAGCGTGTCACTGTGAAGTATGTTCCCCTCATGCTCCAGGGCACAGCCCGGACATGGTTGAACAGTCTCAAGCCCTACAACATCAACAGCTGGGTGGACTTCACTGAAGTCTTCATCCGCAACTTCACCAACACCTACAAGCAGCCGCCAAAGCCTCGCCAGCTCTCCTTGTGCGTCCAAGGCCCGGTCGTGTCCACCCGCGATTACTTGACGCGGTGGGTTGAACTGCACAACACCTGCGATGAAGTGCCTAAGGTGCAAGCCATAGAGTACTTCACTGCCGGGTGTCGAGAGGGCACCTTACTCAAGCACCGACTTCTCTGCGACGAGCCGGCTACACTCAACGAGCTGCTGATCATAGCAGACAAGTACGCGACTGCCGAATCCTCCATGAAGTCGGAGCTCTGGGTGGACGCATCTAGAAAAGTGCTCCCTCCGGCTCCTCAGACGTCGGCTGGTGACAACAGTTGGCGCCAGTAGCGGAACGACAATAAGCGCAAGGCCCAGCAGTCGGCTTCCACCAGCCGGCGAGTGGCAACGGTTGAAGATCAGTATCCAAAGGGTCAGCCTGGCCCCAAGCGTTAGAAGGGCGGCAAGCCTGCTTGGCTTCCCTCCTTCTCCTCTTAAAAAACCCTCGATGCTCCCTGCAAGTTCCATAGTGGCGCGAAGCCATCCAACCACACCACTCGGAAATGCCATTGGCTTACCCGAATCACCAAGTGCGAAGGGCTGCTGCCTCCACCAGCTGGCCAGCTGGCTCCGCCTCCTCCGCAGCCGGCGGTCCGCCCTGTTGCAGCCGTCCAAGATGGATTCCTCAAAGAACACGGGGCCTACGTCTTCTTCACCAGTGTGGCTGACGACAGGCATAGTCGGCGTCAACAGCACTGTGAGGTGAATGCTGTCACTTTAGAGGCCCCAGAATACTTGCACTGGTTTGAGCAGCCCATCAACAGATAGGCGCAGACCACCCAAAGGTGATGCCTTCTCTGGGTTCCTATGCCTTGGTGTTTGATGCCACCTTTTCAACAGATAGGAGAGCTGCTCGTTTCTCCTGAGTCCTGATAGATGTAGGTAGCAGCATCAACATCCTCTACCATGACACCATGGAGAAACTGCTCATCAAAGAAAGACAACTCCAGCCCAGTCGAACTGTTTTCCATGGCATTGTACCTGGCCTTTCCTGCTCACCAATCGGCAAGATCAAGATAGATGTCCTCTTCGGAGACAAAGATCACTTCTGTGACGCCCCCGATTTGACCATACACTAATCATACACGCAAATGTGTATGATAAAGATCAAAGACTCACAGGAAGATATCACAACACAACTCTAGACACAAATTAAAATAATACAAGCTTTATATTACAAGATAGGGGCCTCGAGGGCTCGAATACATAAGCTTGAAAACACAAGAGTCAACGGAAGCAACAATATCTGAGTACAGACATGAGTTAAACAAGGTTGCCTTAAGAAGGCTAGCACAAAAGCAGCAACGATCGAAAAGGCAAGGCCTCCTTCCTGGGAGCCTCCTAACTACTCCTAGTCGTCTGCGGTCTTCACATAGTAGTAGGCATTCTCCGGGTAGTAGTAGTCATTAGTGGCGTCGTCTGGCTCCTGGGATCTGTCATCTGGTCGCAACAATAGGGTATGGGGGAAAAGAAGTAGCAAAGCAACCGTGAGTACTCATCCAAAGTACTCGCAAGACTTACATCAGATCTAAACTAAGTATGCATCTGTATCAAAGGAATGGGTTGTATCTGTGGACTAAACTGCAGAATGCCAGAAGAGAAGGGAAAAACCTAGCTTATCGAAGACTAGCATCTTCAAGCATCTTGCAGCATATAGAAGAGTACAGATCAACATAATGTAAAGTAGGTAGTGTTATCTGTTGGGGATCGTAGCAGAAATTCAAAATTTTCTACGCATCACCAAGATCAATCTATGGAGTAATCTAGCAACGAGGTGAAGGAGAGTGCATCTACATACCCTTGTAGATTGCTAAGCGGAAGCGTTCAAGTGAACAGGGTTGATGGAGTCGTACTCGTCGTGATCCAAATCACCGATGATCCTAGCGCCGAACGGACGGCACCTCCGCGTTCAACACACGTACGGTTGGGAGACATCTCCTCCTTCTTGATCCAGCAAGGTGAGAGGAGAAGTTGAGGGAAAACTCCGACAGCACGACGGCGTGGTGGTGATGGAGCTTGTGGTTCTCTGGCAGGGCTTCGCCAAGCACTACGGAGGAGGATGAGGTGTTGGAGGAGGAAGAGGGCTGCGCCAGGGGAAGGGTGCGGCTGCCCTCTCTCTCCCTCACTATATATAGGGGGAAGGGAGGAGGGGGGGCGCCCTAGGGTTCCCTAGGGGAGGGGCGGCGGCCACAGGGGAAACCCTAGATGGGTTTGGGCGCCCCCACCCCCTAGGAAACTTGCCCCCCAAGTCGGGAGGGGCGGCTGCCCTAGGGGTGGCGCCCCTACCTCTCCTGGTTACATGAGATGAGTTGGGAGGGGCGCTCAGCGCCTTAGTGGGCTGATGTGCCCTCTCCCCTTGGCCCATAAGCCCCCCCCCAACGCTTGCCGGGGCCTCCGAAACCCCTTTCGGACACGGTGGTCATCACCTGGTACCCCCGGAACAATTCCGGACTCCAATACCCTTCGTCCAATATACTGATCTTCACCTCCGGACCATTCCGAAGCTCCTCATCATGTCCGGGATCTCATCCGGGACTCCAAATAACCTTCGGTAACCACATACTATTTCCCATAACAACTCTAGCGTCACCGAACCTTAAGTGTGTAGACCCTACGGGTTCGGGAACCATGCAGACATGACCGAGACAACTCTCCGGCCAATAACCAACAGCGGGATCTGGATACCCATGTTGGCTCCCACATGTTTCACGATGATCTCATCGGATGAACCATGATGTCGAGGATTCAATCAATCCCGTATAACATTCCCTTTGTCCAGCGGTATTGTACTTGCCCGAGATTCGATCGTCGGTATCCCGATACCTTGTTCAATCTCGTTACCGGCAAGTCTCTTTACTCGTTCCGTAACACATCATCCCGTGATCAACTCCTTGGTCACATTGTGCACATTATGATGATGTCCTACCGACTGGGCCCAGAGATACCTTTCCGTTTACACGGAGTGACAAATCCCAGTCTCGATTCGTGCCAACCCAATAGACACTTTCGGAGATACCTGTAGTGTACCTTTATAGCCACCCAGTTACGTTGTGACGTTTGGCACACACAAAGCACTCCTACGGTATCCGGGAGTTGCACAATCTCATGGTCTAAGGAAATGATACTTGACATTAGAAAAGCTTTAGCAAACGAACTACACGATCTTGTGCTAGGCTTAGGATTGGGTCTTGTCCATCACATCATTCTCCTAATGATGTGATTCCGTTATCAACGACATCCAATGTCCATGGTCAGGAAACCGTAACCATCTATTGATCAACGAGCTAGTCAACTAGAGGCTTACTAGGGACATGGTGTTGTCTATGTAGCCACACATGTATCTGAGTTTCCTATCAATACAATTCTAGCATGGATAATAAACGATTATCATCAACAATGAAATATAATATAATAATAACTAATTTATTATTGCCTCTAGGGCATATTTCCAACAGTCTCCCACTTGCACTAGAGTCAATAATCTAGTTCACATCGCCATGTGATTAACACTCACAGGTCACATCGCCATGTGACAAACATCCAAAGAGTTTACTAGAGTCAATAACCTAGTTCACATCACTATGTGATTAACACTCAATGCGTTCTGGGTTTGATCATGTTATGCTTGTGAGAGAGGTTGTAGTCAACGGGTCTTGCCATATTCAGATCCCTATGTATTTCGCAAAACTTTATGTCATATCGTAGATGCTGCTACCACGTTCCACTTGGAGCTATTCCAAATTGTTGCTCCATTATACGTATCCGGTATCTCTACTCAGAGCTATCCGGATAGGTGTTAAGATTGCATCGACGTAACTCTTTACGTCGAACTCTTTATCACCTCCATAACCGAGAAACGTTTCCTTATTCCTCTAAGGATAATTTTGACCGCTATCTGGCGATCCAGTCCTAGATCACCTTTGTACCCTCTTGCGAGACATGTGGCAAGGCACACATTAGGTGTTGTACTCAGCATGGCATACCGTACAGGGCCTATGACAAGAGCATAGGGGACAACCTTCGTCCTTCCTCTTTCTTCTGCCGTGGTCAATCTTTGAGTCTTACTCAACTTCACACCTTACAACTCAGGTAAGAACCCCTTCTTTGACTGATCTATTTTGAACTCCTTCAAAAACATGTCAAGGTGTGCGTTCTTTGAAAGTATCATCAGGCATCTTGATCAATCTCTATAGATCTTGATGCCCAATATGTAAGCAGCTTTATCCAGGTCTTCCTTTGAAAAACACTCTTCAAACAACCGTTTATGCTTTCCAGAAATTCTACATTATTTCGGATCTACAATATGTCATCCACATATACTTATCAGAAATGTTGTAGAGCTCCCACTCACTTTCTTGTAAATACAAGTTTCTAGCAAACATTGTATAAACCTAAAAGCTTTGATCACTCTATCAAAGCATATATTCTGACTCTGAGATGCTTGCTATAGTCCATAGAAGGATCGCTGGAGCCAGCATACCTTTTAGCATCCTTAGGATCGACAAAACTTTGATTGTATCACATACAACTCTTTCTTACAAAAACTGGTAAGAAAACTTGTTTTTTGACATCCATCTGTCAGATTTCATAATCAAAAAATACAGCTAATGCTAACATGATTCCGACGGACCTAAGCATCGCTACGGGTGAGAAATTCTCATCGTAGTCAACTCCTTGAACTTTTGAAAAGACTCTTTCCCACAAGTCGAGCTTCATAGACGGTAACATTACCGCCCGCGTCCGTCTTCTTCTTAAAGATCCATTTATCTCAATGGCTCGCTGATCATCTGGCAAGTCCACTAAAGTCCACACTTTGTTCTGATACATGGATCCTATCTCAGATTTCATGGCTTCTAACCATTTGTTGGAATACGGGCCCACCATCACTTCTCCATAGCTCGTAGGTTCATTGTTGTCTAACAACATGATATCTAAGACAGGATTACCGTACCACTCAGGAGTAGTACATATCCTTGTCAACCTACGAGGTTCGATAGAAACTTGATCTGAAGCTTCATGATCACTATCATTAACTTCCTCTTCAACAGACATAGGCGCCACAGAAAACATCTTTCTGTGTTGCATCACTCTCTGGTTGAAGTAAAGGTTCGACAACCTCATCAAGTTTTATCTTCCTCCCACCCAATTCTTTCGAGAGAAACTCCTTCTCAAGAAAGGACCCGTTCTTAGCGACAAACAATTTGCCCTCGGATCTGAGATAGAAGGTATACCCAACTGTCACCCTTGGGTATCCTATGAAGATGTGTTTGTCCGCTTTGGGTTCGAGCTTCTCCGGCTGAAGCCCTAAGCATCGCATCCCCAAACATTAAGAAACGACAACTTTGGTTTCTTGCCAAACCAATGTTCATATGACGTCGTCTCAACGGACTTAGATGGTGTCCTATCTAAAGTGAATGCAGCTGTCTCTAACGCATAACCTCAAAATGAAAACGGTAGATTGGTAAGAGACATCATAGATCGCACCATATCTCATAGGGTTCGATTACGACGTCCGGACACACCATTACCTTGTGGTGTTCCAGGTGGCTTCAACTGTGAAACAATTCCACAATGTCTTAAGTGATTGCCAAACTCATAACTTAGAAAATCCCCTTTTGATCAGATCGTAGGAACATGATCTTATTGTTATGATGATTCTTAACTTCACTCTGAAATCGCTTGAAATTTTCAAACGTTTCAGACTTGTGCTTCATTAAGTAGATATACCTATATCTACCCAAATCGTCAGTGAAGTTGAGAAAATAGCGATATCCACCGCACGCTTCAATTCTCACTGGATCACAGGCATCAGCATGCATGATTTCCAACAAGTCACTTACCCGTTTCATTGTACCTGAAAACAGGGTCTTAGTCATCCTGTCCATGAGGCATGGCTCGCATGTGTCAAGTGATTCAAAATCAAGTGACTCCAAACATACATCGACATGGAGTTTCTTCATGCATCTTACGCCAATATGACCTAAGCGGCAGTGCCACGAGAAAGTGGTACTATCATTATTAACTCTACATGTTTTGGCATGAACGTGTGTATTACCACAACCGAGATTCAATGAACCATTCACATAGGGTGCATGTCCATGAAAGGTATCATTCATGTAAACAGAATAACCATTATTCTCTAACTTAAATGAATGAATGTATTGCAATGAACATGATCTAATCATATTCATGCTCAACGTAGACACCTGATAACATTTATCTAGGTTCAATACTAATCTCGAAGGCAGATGGAGCGTGCGATGGTGATCTCATCAATTTTGGAAACACTTCCAACACACATCGTCACCTCGCCCTTAGCCAGTCTCCGTTTAGTCCGTAGCTTTTGCTTCAAGTCACCAATAATAGTAACTGAACTGGTATCCAATACCCAGGTGCTACCAGGAGTACTAGTAAGGTACACATTAATAACATGTATATACTTTGTTGAAGTTGCCAGCCTTCTTATCTACCATGCATTTGGGGTAATTCCGCTACCAGTGACCGTCCCCTTTACAATAGAAGCACTTAGTCTCGGGTTTCGGTTCAACCTTGGGTTCCTTTACTGGAGCGGCAACTAGTTTGCTATTCATGAAGTTTCCCTTCTATCCCTTGCCCTTCTTGAAACCAGTGGTCTTGTCAAACCATCAACACTTGATGCTCCTTCTTGATTTCTACCTTTTGCAGTCTTAAGCACCGCGAATAGCTCCGAGATCAACTCCATCCCTTGCATGTCATAGTTCATCACGAAGATCTAGTAGCTTAGTGATAGTGGCTAGAGAACTCTATCAATCACTATCTTATCTGGAAGTTTAACTCCCACTTGATTTAAGTGATTATAGTACCCAGACATTCTGAGCACATGCTCACTAGCTGAGCTATTCTCCTCCATCTTGTTGGCAAAAGAACTTGTCAGAGGTCTCACACCTCTCAACACGGGCATGAGCCTGAAATCCCAATTTCAGCTCTTGGAACATCTCATATGTTCTATGGCGTTCAAAACGTCATTGGAATCCCGATTCCAAGCCGTAAAGTATGGTGCACTAAACTATCAAGTAGGCATCAGGATGTGTCTGTCAGGTGTTCACAACATCCACAGATGACGTTGTAGGGGTTTGCACATCGAGCGGTGCATCAAAGACGTAAGCCTTCTGTGTAGCAGTGAGGACACTCCTCGGACTATGGAACTAGTCCGCATCATTGCTTACAATATCTTTCAACTTAATCTTTCTCTAGGAACGTTTTGAAACAGGGAGCTACAGCATGTGCTATTTATCTACAACATATTTGCGAAGACAATTTAGACTATGTTCATGATAATTGAGTTTATCTTATCAAATTATTTAATGAACTCCCACTTAGATAGACATCCCTCTAGTCATCTAAGTGAAACATGATCCGAATCGACTAGGCCGTGTCTGACATCACGTGAGACGGACTAGTCATCAAAGCTGAACATCTCATGTTGATCGTATCTTCTATACGACTCATGTTCGACCTTTCGGTCTTCCGTGTTTCGAGGCCATGTCTGTACATGCTAGGCTCGTCAAGTCAACCTAAGTGTTTCGCATGTGTCCCGAGGCCATGTATGTACATGCTAGGCTCGTCAACACCCGTTGTATTCGAATGTTAGAATCTATTACACCCGATCATCACGTGGTGCTTCGAAATGACGAACCTTCGCAGCGGTGCACAGTTAGGGGGAACACTTTTCTTGAAACTTTAGAGAGGGGTCATCTATTTAAGCTACCTTCGTTCTAAGCAAATAAGATGTAAAACATGATAAACATCACATGCAATCAAATAGTGACATGATATGGCCAATATCATTTTGCTCCTTTTGATCTCCATCTTCGGGGATCCATGATCATCATTGTCACCGGCATGACACCATGATCTCCATCATCATGTCTTCTTGCAGTTGTCTCGTCATCTATTACTTCTACTACTATGGCTAACGCTTTAGCAATAAAGTAAAGTAATTACATGACGTTTATGTTGACACGCAGGTCATAAATAAATTAAGACAACTCCTATGGCTCCTGCCGGTTGTCATACTCATCGACATGCAAGTCGTGATTCCTATTACAAGAACATGATCAATCTCATACATCACATATATCATTCATCACATCCTTTTGGCCATATCACATCACAAGGCATATGCTGCAAAAACAAGTTAGACGTCCTCTAATTGTTGTTGCAAGTTTTTACGTGGCTGCTATAGGTTTCTAGCAAGAACGTTTCTTACCTACGCCAAAACCACAACGTGATATGCCAATTTCTATTTACCCTTCATAAGGACCCTTTTCATCGAATCCGATCCGACTAAAGTGGGAGAGACAAACACCCGCTAGCCACCTTATGCAACTAGTGCATGTCAGTCGGTGGAACCAGTCTCACGTAAGAGTACGTGTAAGGTCGGTCCGGGCCGCTTCATCCCATGATGCCGCCGAATCAATATAAGACTAGTAGCGGCAAGTAAATTGACAAAATCGACGCCCACAACTGCTTTGTGTTCTACTCATGCATAGAAACTACGCATAGACCTAGCTCATGATGCCACTGTTGGGGATCGTAGCAGAAATTCAAAATTTTCTACGCATCACCAAGATTAATCTATGGAGTAATCTAGCAACGAGGGGAAGGAGAGTGCATCTACATACCCTTGTGGATTGCTAAGCGGAAGCGTTCAAGTGAACGGGGTTGATGGAGTTGTACTCGTCGTGATCCAAATCATCGATGATCCTACCGCCGAACGGACGACACCTCCGCGTTCAACACACGTACGGTTGGGAGACGTCCCCTCCTTCTTGATCCAGCAAGGTGAGATGAGAAGTTGAGGGAAAACTCCGACAACACGACGACGTGGTGGTGATGGAGCTCGTGGTTCTCCGACAGGGCTTCGCCAAGCACTACGGAGGAGGATGAGGTGTTGGAGGAGGAAGAGGGCTGCGCCAGGGGAAGGGTGCGGCTGCCCTCTCTCTCCCTCACTATATATAGGGGGAAGGGAGGAGGGGGAGGCGCCCTAGGGTTCCCTAGGGGAGGGGCACCGGCCACAGGGGAAACCCTAGATGGGTTTGGGCACCCCCACCCCCTAGGAAACTTGCCCCCCAAGCCGGGAGGGGCGGCTGCCCTAGGGGTGGCGCCCCCACCTCTCCTGGTTACGTGAGATGGGTTGGGAGGGGCGCTCAGCGCCTTAGTGGGCTGATGTGCCCTCTCCCCTTGGCCCATAAGGCCCCCCAACGCTTGCCGGGGCCTCCGAAACCCCTTTCGGACATGCTGGTCATCACCTGGTACCCCCGGAACAATTCCGGACTCCAATACCCTTCGTCCAATATACCGATCTTCACCTCCGGACCATTCTGGAGCTCCTCGTCATGTCCGGGATCTCATCCGGGACTCCAAACAACCTTCGGTAACCACATACTATTTCCCATAACAACTCTAGCGTCACCGGACCTTAAGTGTGTAGACCCTACGGGTTCGGGAACCATGCAGACATGACCGAGACAAATCTCCGGCCAATAACCAACAGCGGGATTTGGATACCCATGTTGGCTCCCACATGTTCCACGATGATCTCATCCGATGAACCACGATGTCGACGATTCAATCAATCACGTATACAATTCCCTTTGTCCAGTGGTATTGTACTTTCCCGAGATTCGATCGTCGGTATCCCAATACCTTGTTCAATCTCGTTACTGGCAAGTCTCTTTACTCGTTCTGTAACACATCATCCCATGATCAACTCCTTGGTCACATCGTGCACATTATGATGATGTCCTACCGAGTGGGCCCAGAGATACCTCTCCATTTACACGGAGTGACAAATCCCAGTCTCGATTCGTGCCAACCCAACAGACACTTTCGGAGATACCTGTAGTGTACCTTTATAGCCACCCAGTTACGTTGTGATGTTTGGCACACCCAAAGCACTCCTACGGTATCCGGGAGTTGCACAATCTCATGATCTAAGGAAATGATACTTGACATTAGAAAAGCTTTAGCAAACGAACTACACGATCTTGTGCTAGGCTTAGGATTGGGTCTTGTCCATCACATCATTCTCCTAATGATGTGATCCCGTTATCAACGACATCCAATGTCCATGGTCAGGAAACCGTAACCATCTATTGATCAACGAGCTAGTCAACTAGAGGCTTACTAGGGACATGGTATTGTCTATGTATCCACACATGTATCTGAGTTTCCTATCAATACAATTCTAGCATGGATAATAAACAATTATCATGAACAATGAAATAAAATATAATAATAACTAATATATTATTGCCTCTAGGCCATATTTCCAACATTATCAACCTCGGCCAGAGATCCTTTCTCGACTCCCTGCGAGAAAGCAATCCCAGAGCCATACTATCCATTTCTCATATCCATTCCTCATCTGAAGTATCCAGTTCTAGTTGTATCGATCGGGATACAACTCCAAGTGTCCGTTACCATAGGACATGCTATCGATAGATGTTTTCTTCCCTGCAGGGGTGCACCAACTTACCCACCATGCTCCATTAACTCCGGCCGGACACACTTTCCTGGCTCATGCCCGACCTCAGCCAAACAATACGCCGCAACCCGACCTAGGCTTAATAGAGAGGCCAGCATGCCGGACTAAACCTATGCCCCCAGGGGTCATGGGCCATCTCCCCGGGAACTCCTGCACGTTGCGTGGGCGGCCGGTGAGCAGACCTAGCTACCTCCTTCAACAAGGCAGGAGCTTATGCAGTCCAACCTGGCGCGCGCCGCTCAGTTGCTGACGTCTATTAAGCTTCGGCTGATGTATACGATGCAGAACACCCATGCAATGCCCACGTGATGGTTAGTGCTATCAGGCCAGAGGCCCCTCGGATGAAATATCCAAACCGTAGTGGATTAGGAGCACGCGGTAATGAGTAGAGACTCATGATCGATGTGACCCCGTCGCCCCGTCTCGAGTACTTGTGGCAAGGGATAAGAATGCCCGACCACGCCTCGTAAGTATCTTGCGGGCACCTTCTAGGTCCACCCGACTCCACATCACTCGCGGGTACCCCTCAGGGTCGACCCGCCTATCCAAGTAACAGCTGTAAAGTCCAAGTATCCGTGTGTGCAAACATCAAGGGGAAAACCCGAGGAATCACCCCCGGTAAATTCCACTCGATGTAATCATCAAGGTGAACGTAAGAGGAACCACCCTCGAGGTTCACACTTGAAGGGTTGCACAACAGAGCCATATCGGAAGTGGTTAAGGAGGAAATCACCCTCGATGACCACGACCGATTAGCTACAGTACGTAGGTCTCATCAGGAGTGATGTAAGAGGTTCCACCCTCGGCACTCGATGGTAGCTCTGCAGAGTCGTTCAGCTAGGGGGGGTTGATGTGCGGTGTCGGGGCCTGGACGTTGATCACGTTGATCGAGTCATCGAACGTAAAGCGGGGCAACTGAGACAAGGTGGGGGTCACTCATGGATCACTAACCAACCTATACTAAGCAGTTTAGGATAAGCAGATAAGGTATGAAAGCAGGTAACAACAACAGGCTATGCATTAGAGTAGGATCATACAGAAAGCAGTAGCAGTTCTAATGCAAAAATGAGAGGGAAAGAAATGGGCGATATCAGAATGCTCAAGGGGGGTTTGCTTGCCTGGTTGCTCTGGCAAGGAGGGGTCGTCGTCGATGTAGTCAATCACAGGGGCAGCATCGGTCTCGGGGTCTACCGGAGAGAAGAGGGGGAAGAAACAGTAAATATAAAGCAAACATAGCATCACAAAGCATAACGTGGCAATATGTTGTGCCGGGTGTGACCTAACATATGGCTACACGATATAGGTGAAGGGGGAATTCAACCGGGAATGTAATCCCGGTTCCGGACCTATGTCAGACAAATGACCGGAGGGGGAATGTTCCATGTTCAGATAGTTAGAGGCATCTGACAGGTAAACGGACCGCGTATTCGGATTTGTCTCGTCGTTCTGAGCAACTTTCATGTATAAAGTTTTTTTGATCCGAGCTATGGTTTATTTAATATGATTGTCTAAAGTTTTTATTAATATTATGAAATTGTTTTAATTAAATAATTCAAAACATTTTTTAAAAGCAAAAAGCTAGGTGTACCCAAAAAGGTACCCAGCAGAACAGCATAGAGGATGACTGGTGGGGCCCTGGTCAACTGTTCCAGTCAAGGCTTGACTGGGCCGTTGACTGGTCAAAAGGTGAACAGTCTAAGGGCCTGCATGTCATTCTCACTTGTAAATTTAACGCTGATTTAGTATTTAACTTAGCAGTGGACCCCATCTATCATTGTCATATATTGCATTAGGATTATTTTAAACTAGTTATTTAACAGGGGGGCCCACACGTTAGTGTCTATGGTTAATCCTAAGTAACCCTAAATACTAATTAAACTGGCCCCTAGACAGCGCACAGGGCCAGCAGCGGCCATCCCCATGGCGCATGCCGGGCACAAGGCCATGGTGGGGATCGCCAGCCGGCCGATTCCAGTGGCCGAGGGGTGCGTGGCCGGGTGCGCTGGAGTGCTCGAGTCGGCGAGCAGCGTCGAGCATGGTCGGCAGCAGGAGGGCACTGGCGGCGGCGTGCAGCGAGTGAGCGGCCGCAGGTGTAGGTAGGCTCGGAGACGCGCGTGATGTGGGAGCAGCAGCGGCTACGACATTTCGGGACGAGGGGAATATGGGGAAGCAGGGCGCATGAGCTCACCCCCGGTGCCGGGGAACGGTGCGGCGATGCCTGGGGAGGTCGGGCAAGGCGGAACGGCGACGGGGCGAGGTGGCGGCGACGGCGAACGGCGTTGGTGTCGGGGAGCTGTTGGCGAGGAGGTCGAGGACGAGGAGGCGCTTGGCAGGGAGGCGATCCGGCGAGGGGGGGTTCCGAGCGGCGGTGGGGCGACGCGGGATCTCGCTCCCCTGCCTCGATCCAGACGGGGGAGGAAACGAGGGAGAGGGGAACGTGGGAGGAGTGGGGGTTATGGGCTAGGGTTCTGGTCGGGTGTGGGGATAAGGAGGGAGAGGTGGGCCGGCCTGGCTGAAGTGGCCGAGGCCCAATGGTTGGCCAGGTGCTCTGGCCCTTTTCCTTCTTTTTTTGCTTTTGTTTTAACTTTTGCTTTTCTTTTAACAATTATGTTATAGCTATTTTAGGCCAGTTTAACAATTTGCAAAAAAAGTTGGACCACCATCAATATTGTCAAAAGAATAATTGCCACATGATGAACATTTTAGTTTTCATGTTCGAGCATTTTGAATTTCACATGGAATTTGAATTTGAACTCAATTGGAATTTGAAAGGGAGAGGAGACAAAGATGATCAAGCACTTGTTTAGCAAAATAATTAACTTAGCCCCAGGGGTTACTGTAGCATCATTACAACGGGGTGTCACAACTCTCCTCCTGTAAAAGAAATTCCCGTCCCGAGAATTAAGAGGTAGAAGGGAACAGGTCGGGCTATTCAGCACGGAGGTTATCCTCGTGTTCCCAAGTGGCTTCATCTTTAGAATGATTTGACCATTGCACCTTGAGGAACTTGGTAATCTTCTGGCGTGTTCGACGTTCAGCTTCTTCAAGAATGCAGATCGGATGCTCCTTGTATGTGAGATCATCTTGAACTTCAATCAATTCCGGATCCACTTCACGTTCCGGACCTTGAAGCATCGACGAAGTTGCGACACGTGGAAGACATCATGGACGTGAGAGAACTGAGGTGGCAACTCCAATTGATAAGCCACCAGTCCACGACGGGCCAGAATGCGGAAAGGACCAATGTAGTGCGGAGCTAGCTTGCCCTTCACTCCGAACCGATGAGTGCCTCTCAGAGGAGTGACACACAGATAAGCTTGTTCACCTGGTTGATAAGTTGAACCCCAGTGTTTCCAGTCATAGTTGCTCTTCTGATGGGACTGGGCCGCCTTGAGATTATCCCGGACAATGCGAACCTGCTCTTCAGCTTGTTGAATAATGTCTGGACCAATGAGCGTCCGTTCCCCAGTTTCTGACCAATTCAGAGGGGTTCGGCACTTGCGTCCATAAAGCACTTCAAAGGGTGCCATTTTCAAGCTGGCTTGATAACTGTTGTTATAAGAGAACTCCACATAAAGGAGAGATTCTTCCCACTTCTTGCCGAAAGAAATAACACAAGCCCGAAGCATGTCTTCAAGAATTTGATTGACTCTCTCGACTTGGCCTTGGGATTGGGGATGATAAGCAGTGCTCCAGCTAATATGAGTTCCCATTGCCTCTTGGAAACTATCCCAGAACTTAGAAGTGAATATACTGCCACGATCTGAACTGATCTCCTTCGGAATGCCGTCGAGTGACACAATTCGGGAGATATACAAGTTTTCTAATTGACTAGCAGTGATAGTCTCCTTGACTGGTAGAAAGTGAGCAACCTTCGAGAATTGGTCGATGACGACAAAGATAGCATCATTACCTTTCTGAGACATGGGAAGGCCAGTGACGAAGTCCATTTGGATCTTATCCCACTTCCATTCAGGAGTCGGAAGCGGTTGTAGGAGTCCAGCCGGTTTCTGATGTTCTGCTTTGACGCGACGACAAACGTCACATTCTTCAATATATCGAGCAATGTCTTGCTTCATATTATACCACCAGTACTTCTGACGGATGTCTAGATACATCTTGGTACTTCCCGGATGAATAGAGAGAGGGGTATCATGCGCTTCTTTCATCACCTTCTTTGTCATAAGCTCGAACCGGGGTACCACAATGCGATCTCTGAAGTATAAGGTTCCATCTTCATCAAGTGAAAAATCTCTGGATTTCTCTAAGGCAAGATCCTTTTTCATCAGATCAACATGAGCATCTTTGGATTGAGCAGTCTTAATTGCTTTGAGAAGAGTTGGTTCCAGGACAAGGTTGTTCAGAGAACCCTGTGGAACTAGTTGAAGGTTCAGCTTGCAAAGCTCTTCATAAAGGCGGGGTTGAGCTTTGTAGACCATGTGATTATTGCAATAAGACTTACGACTCAGGGCATCGGCCATTACATTAGCCTTACCAAGGGTATAGGATATACCGCAGTTGTAGTCAGCAATAGCTTCCATCCATCGCTGCTGACGGAGGTTCAGATCTGGCTGAGTAAACAAATACTTCAGACTCTGATGATCAGTGAAGATCTCGCAACGATTACCGAGAAGGTACTGTCGACATAGCTTCAGTGCGTAGATAACCGCAGCAAGCTCAAGGTCATGAACTAGGTAGTTCTCTTCATGAGAATGCACTTGACGAGAGGCGTAAGCAATCACTCTGCTCTTGCATTAGGACACAACCTAATCCTTGACGTGAAGCGTCACAATAGATGACAAAGTCCTTGCGAGAATCAGGGGGAGCAAGCACTAGGGCAGATGTTAGCTTGTCTTTGAGTGCCTGGAAACTTTCCTCATATTTGTCTGTCCAATCGAACTCAACGCCTTTGTGAAGCAGATCGGTCAGTGGCTTGGCAATCTTGGAGAAGTTCTCGACAAAGCGACGACAATAGCTGGCAAGACTGAGAAAGCTTCTGACTTGCTTGACAGTCTTCGGAGGGGTCCAGTCAAGAATAGCCTGAACGCGCTCTGGGGTGACGGCAATACCATCCTTGGAGATGACATGACCAAGGTAGGTGACTTCAGGAAGCCAGAATTCGCACTTGGAATACTTGGCATAAAGTTGATGTTCTCGAAGCTTCTCTAGAACAAGTCGAAGATGTTCAACATGTTCTTCTTTGTTCTTCGAATATACCAGAATATCATCCAGATAGACTACGACGAATTGTCGAGGTAATCCATGAATACGTAGTTCATCAGACGAGAGAATGTGGCCGGAGCATTGGTCAAGCCAAAATACATGACAGTGTACTCGTAAGAACCATAACGAGTGACGAATGCGGTCTTTGGAATATCCTCTTCACGAACACGGATCTGGTGGTAACCCAACCTCAAGTCGAGTTTAGAGAATATTGATGAACCAGCAAGTTGATCATACAGATCATTGATCCGAGGAAGCGGATATTTGTTCTGAATTGTAGCTTGGTTGATAGGACGATAGTCTTGTACCAAATGATTCGTTCCATCCTTCTTCTTCACAAATAGAGAAGGTGCTCCCCAAGCTGAGGAACTTGGACGAATGAAACCACTGCGAAGAGATTTGTCGATTTCCTCCTTAAGTTCAAGGAGTTCATGAGGCGGCATCTTGTAGGGGCGTTTGCCAATAGGAATGGTGCCTGGTTTCAAGTCGATGACGAACTCGACAGCCCGAGTAGGAGGCATTCCTGGAAGTTCTTCTGGAAAGACGTCTAGGAAGTCACGAACAACTGGAATCTTTTCAATTCCCTCAAGAGGTGCTGCGTTCAACGCATTCAAGGCATAAAGTCATGCTTCAGCGTTTTGAACAATCTGAGCATGGTAGCTTACTATCTCCTCGGAAGGATGTAGGAGATGAACGACTTTGGTGGCACAAACGATAGAGGCAGTATGTGCTTTCAACCATTCCATTCCCAGAACGAGGTCAATGTTGGAAGACTCCAGAATAATGGGAGAAACATGAAATTCCAACCCTTCAATTTTAACAGGGACGTCGCGACCAATCATGGTAGTTCGACACTAACCCGCAGGGGTGCGTACCACTATCGGAGTGTTCATGGGCTCGCATCGAAGCTCGTGTGCATATGCAAAATTTTCTGACATGAATGAATGCGATGCTCCTGAATCAAATAAAACAGATGCTGGTACTGAATTAACAAGGAGAGTACCCATCACAGTAGCAGGCTGGTCTTGAGCTTCATTCAGATCAACATGATTAGCCTGACCACGACCATAAGGTCTGGCATTGTTGTTGTGGGGCTGGTTGTTACGGCCAGTTGAAGGCAAAGCCAAGTGGTTCTGATTCTGGGGGCAGTTCCTGGAACGATGGCCCGGAAGGCCACACTTGAAGCACAGACCATCATTGGGATTGGGAGCAGAAGCTTGGGGTGGTACAGTCCGAAGGGGCTGCCTCTGCGGTGGAGGAGGCAGACGAGGTGCGGCATAGGTCTGTCTTGGAGCAGGTGCAGCTGGACGATACATGTTGTGGGGAATCCATATCCGATGCTTCTGCGCTGACGGGCCCAAAGATGAGCCAGCATCACGGCTGCGCCTAAGGGATCCCTGGTCTTCCTGAAGACTAGTCTCAACCTGAATAGCCTTGTTCACCAAGGTGGCAAAGTTGGCAAAGTCATGAGCGAGCAGTGCTAGCTTAATATCAGGGTGAAGTCCATCACGAAACTTTTCTTGCCTACGAGCATCAGTTGCAATGTCTTCTTCAGCATAGCGAGACAAGTCTAGAAATTCCCGCTGATAAGCATCTACATTATTGTTGCCTTGGGTGAGGTTGCGGAAATCTCGCTTCTTCCTGTCCATGATTCCCTGAGGAATGAAGCGGGCACGGAAGGCAGCTTGGAAATCCGGCCAAGTGATGACCGTTCCAGCAGGTAGGGTACGCCTGTGGCTGTCCCACCATTGAGGAGCGGGGCCCTTCTGAAAGAAAGATGCAAAGGTGACATAGCTAGCAGGGGCCACACTAGCAGACTTTATTTCATATGTGATGTCGCGGAGCCAGTCATCAGCATCAAGGGGTTGAGTTGAGCTGCGGTAAATAGTTGGGTTGAGATGCATGAAGTCCTGTAGAGTTCTTGGGGTTGGCTGTTGATACATGTTCGGACGAGGAAACTGAGCCATCATTCCTTCCATGAATTGATGATTCAGCTCAAAATGTTGCATCATTCCAGCAAAGAATTCGGGCGGTGGTGGGTCGTTGGCACCACGGCCGCGACGAGCGGGTCTAACCATCCTGCTAACATGTAACATGGGGTAGTTCAACATTGAGCATTTGTAAAAACAAGGATCATTCATGATGAAACATGCATAATGAAAGAGGTACGATGGATACCACGTCGTTGTCATCACGATGGTGTGTGTACTATCCAGAACACTATTCTAAGGAAAACTATGGCTTATCCAGCTTTGGGGTGGATGTGGTCACGGGATCCTAATGTTAGAGTTAGTAAACCATTTTAACCCGAATAGAAGAGAGATCAGAGTACCAGAGTATAGACGAGGAGTAAAAGATCCTAATACCACCCAATGGCGACGTGGGCCCATAAGCCACACACCCATGATAGTAAAAGTTTTTGTAGTGACTAGACTCGACTTCGGCCAAGGAGTTTGAAAGGGGGCTAACTACAGGCAGTCGGCTCTGATACCAACTTGTGACGCCCCCGATTTGACCATACACTAATCATACACGCAAATATGTACGATCAAGATCAAGGACTCACGGGAAGATATCACAACACAACTCTAGACACAAATTAAAATAATATAAGCTTTATATTACAAGCCAGGGGCCTCGAGGGCTCGAATACATAAGCTCGAAAACACAAGAGTCAATGGAAGCAATAATATCTGAGTATAGACATGAGTTAAACAAGGTTGCCTTAAGAAGGCTAGCACAAAAGCAACAACGATCGAAAAGCCAAGGCCTCCTGCCCGGGAGCCTCCTAACTACTCCTAGTCGTCTGCGGTCTTCACGTAGTAGTAGGCATCCTCCGGGTAGTAGTAGTCATCAGTGGCGTCGTCTGGCTCCTGGGATCTGTCATCTGGTCGCAACAATCGGGTATGGGGAAAAGAAGTAGCAAAGCAACCGTGAGTACTCATCCAAAGTACTCGCAAGACTTACATCAGATCTAAACTAAGTATGCATCTGTATCAAAGGAATGGGTTGTATCTGTGGACTAAACTGCAGAATGCCAGAAGAGAAGGGGAAAACCTAGCCTATCGAAGACTAGCATCTTCAAGCATCTTGCAGCATATAGAAGAGTACATATCAACATAATGTAAAGTAGGTAGTGTTATCAACCTCGGCTAGAGATCCTTTCTCGACTCCCTGCGAGGAAGCAATCCCAGAGCCATACTATCCATTTCTCATATCCATTCCTCATCTCAAGTATCCAGTTCTAGTTGTATCGATCGGGATACAACTCCAAGTGTCCGTTACCGTAGGACAGGCTATCGATAGATGTTTTCTCTCCTGCAGGGGTGCACCAACTTAGCCACCACACTCGATTAACTCCGGCCGGACACACTTTCCTGGGTCATGCCCGGCCTCGGCCAAACAATACGCCGCAACCCGACCTAGGCTTAATAGAGAGGCCAGCACGCCGGACTAAACCTATGCCCCCAGGGGTCATGGGCCATCTCCCCGGGAACTCCTGCACGTTGCGTGGGCGGCCGGTGAGTAGACCTAGCTACCTCCTTCAACAAGGCAGGAGCTTGCGCAGTCCAACCCGGCGCGCGCCGCTTAGTCGCTGACGTCTATTAAGCTTCGGCTGATGTATACGACGCAGAACGCCCATAGAATGCCCACGTGATGGTTAGTGCTATCAGGCCAGAGGCCCCTCGGATGAAATATCCAAACCGTAGTGGATTAGGAGCACGCGGTAACGAGCAGAGACTCACGATCGATGTGAACCCGTCGCCCCGTCTCGAGTACTTGTGGCAAGGGCTAAGAATGCCCGGCCACGCCTCGTAAGTATCTCGTGGGCACCATCTAGGTCCACCCAACTCCACACCACTCGCGGGTACCCCTCAGGGTCGACCCGCCTATCCAAGTAACAACTGTAAAGTCCAAGTATCCGTGTGTGTAAACATCAAGGGGAAAACCCGAGGAATCACCCCCGGTAAATTCCACTGGATGTAATCATCAAGGTGAACGTAAGAGGAACCACCCTCGAGGTTCACACTTGAAGGGTTGCACGACAGAGCCGTATCGGAAGTGGTTAAGGAGGAAATCACCCTCGATGACCACGACCGATTAGCTACACTACAGAGGTCTCATCAGGAGTGATGTAAGAGGTTCCACCCTCGGCACTCGATAGTAACTCTGTAGAGTCGTTCAACTAGGGGGGGTTGATGTGCGGTGTCGGGGCCTGGACATCGATCACGTTGATCGAGTCAGCGAACGTAAAGCGGGGCAACTAAGACAAGGTGGGGGTCACTCATGGATCACTAACCAACCTATACTAAGCAGTTTAGGATAGGCAGATAAGGTATGAAAGCAGGTAACAACAACAGGCTATGCATTAAAGTAGGATCATACAGAAAGCAGTAGCAGTTCTAATGCAAGCATGAGAGGGAAAGAAATGGGCGTTATCGGAATGTTCAAGGGGGGTTTGGTTGCCTCGTTGCTCTGGCAAGGAGGGGTCGTCGTCGACATAGTCGATCACAGGGGCAGCATTGGTCTTGAGGTCTACCGGAGAGAAGAGGGGGGAGAAACAGTAAATATAAAGCAAACATAGCATCACAAAGCATAACGTGGCAATATGTTGTGTCGGGTGTGACCTGATGTATGGCTACACGATATAGGTGAAGGGGGAATTCAACCGGGAATGTAATCCCGGTTCTGGACCTATGTCAGACAAATGACCGGAGGGGGAATGTTCCATGTTCAGATAGTTAGAGGCATCTGACAGGTAAACGGACCACGTATTCGGATTCGTCTCGTCGTTCTGAGCAACTTTCATGTATAAAGTTTTTTCAATCTGAGCTACGGTTTATTTAATATGATTTTTTTAAGTTTTTATTAATATTCTGAAATTGTTTTAATTAAATAATTCGAAACATTTTTTAAAAGCAAAAAGCTAGGTGTACCCAAAAAGGTACCCAGCAGAACAGCAGAGGCTGACTGGTGGGGCCCTGGTCAACTGTTCCAGTCAAGGCTTGACTGGACCGTTGACTGGTCAAAAGGTGAACAGTGTAAGGGCCCGCATGTCATTCTCACTTGTAAATTTAACACTGATTTAGTATTTAACTTAGAAGTGGACCCCATCTGTCATTGTCATATATTGCATTAGGATTATTTTAAACTAGTTATTTAACAGGGGGGCCCACACGTCAGTGTCTATGGTTAATCCTAAGTAACCCTAAACACTAATTAAACTGGCCCCTAGACAGCGCGCAGGGCCAGCAGAGGCCATCCCCATGGCGCATGCCGGGCACAAGGCCACGGCGGGGATCGCCGGCCGGCCGATTCCGGTGGCCGAGGGGTGAGTGGCCGGGCGCGCTGGAGTGCTCGAGTCGGCGAGCAGCATCGAGCATGGTCGGCAGCAGGAGGGCGCTGGCGGCGGCGTGCAGCAAGTGAGCGGCCGCAGGCGTAGGTAGGCGCGGTGACGCGCGTGAGGTGGGAGCGGCAGCAGCTACAACGTTTCGGGACGAGGGGAATATGGGGAAGCGGGGCGCGTGAGCTCACCCCCGGTGCCAGGGAACAGTGCGGCGAGGCCTGGGGAGGTCCGACGAGGAGGAATGGCGGCGACGGCAAACGGCGTTGGCGTCGGGGAGCTGTTGGGGAGGAGGTCGAGGACGAGGAGGCGCTTGGCAGGGAGGCGATCCGGCGAGAGAGGGGGGGGGTTCCGAGCGGCGGCGGGGCGACGCGGAGAGCGGAACATGGGAGGAGTGGGGGGGTTACGGGCTAGGGTTCTGGTCGGGGGCGGGGATAAGGAGGGAGAGGTGGGCCGGCCTGGCTGAAGTGGGCTGAGGCCCAATGGGAGGCCAGGGGCTCTGGCCCTTTTCCTTCTTCTTTTTTGCTTTTGTTTTAACTTTTGCTTTTCTTTTAACAACTTTATGTTATAGCTATTTTAGGCCAATTTAACAATTTGCAAAAAAAGTTGGACCACCACCAATATTGTCAAAAGAATAATTGCCACATGATGAACATTTTAGTTTTCATGTTCGAGCATTTTGAATTTCACACGGAATTTGAATTTGAATTCAACTAGATTTTTGGAACAAACCTGATCCAGAGGACTTGGAGTGGACGTCAAGCAACCAACGAGGTGGCCACGAGGCAGGGGGTGAGCCTACCCCCCTGGGCGCGCCCTCCCCCCTCGTGGGCCCCTCATGGCTCAACCGACCTATTTCTTCCTCCTATATATGTTCACATACCCCGAAAACATCCAGGAGCACCAGGAGACCCTATTTCCACCGTCGCAACCTTCTGTACCAAAGAGATCCCATCTTGAGGCCTTTTCCGGAGCTCCGCCGGAGGGGGCATTGATCACGGAGGGCCTCTATATCAAATCCATGGCCCCTCCGATGATGTGTGAGTAGTTTGCTTCAGACCTTCGTGTCCATAGCATAGCTAGATGGCTTCTTCTCTCCTTGGGTCTCAATACAAAGTTCTCCTCGATCTTCTTGGAGATCTATTCGATGTAACTCTTTTTGCAGTGCAGTGTGTTTGTCGAGATCCGATGAATTGTGGGTTTATGATCAAGTCTATGTATGAACAATATTTGATTCTTCTCTGAAATCTTTTATGCATGATTGGTTATCTTTGCAAGTCTCTCTGAATTATCAGTTTGGTTTGGCCTACTAGATTGATCTTTCTTGCAATGGGAGTAGTGCTAAGGTTTGGGTTCAATCTTGCGGTGCTCGATCCCAGTGACAGAAAGGGAAATGACACATATTGTATTGTTGCCATCGAGGATAAAAAGATGGGGTTTATATCATATTGCTTGAGTTTATCCCTCTACATCATGTCATCTTACCTAAGGCGTTAATCTATTCTTATGAACTTAATACACTACATGCATGCTAGATAGCAGTCGATGCGTGGAGTAATAGTAGTAGATGGAGGCAGGAGTCGGTCTACTTGTCACGGACGTGATGCCTATATACATGATCATGCCTAGATATTCTCATAATTATTCACTTTCCTATCAATTGCTCGACAATAACTCGTTCACCCACCGTAATACTTATGCTAGCTTGAGAGAAGCCACTAGTGAAACCTATGGCCCACGGGTCTATTCTCCATCATATAAGTTTCCAATCTATTTTATTTTGCAATCTTTACTTTCAATCTATATCATAAAAATACCAAAAATATTTATCTTATCCTTATTATCTCTATTAGATCTCACTCTCGTAAGTGACCTTGAAGGGATTGACAACCCCTTTATCACGTTGGTTGCGAGGTTCTTATTTGTTTGTGTAGGTACGAGGGACTTGCATGTGGCCTCCTACTGGATTGATACCTTGGTTCTCAAAAACTGAGGGAAATACTTACGCTACGTTGTTGCATCACCCTTTCCTCTTCAAGGGAAAACCAATGCAGTGCTCAAGAGGTGGCAAGAAGGATTTCTGGCGCCATTGCCAGGGAGTCTATGCACAAGTCAATACATACCAAGTAACCATCACAAACTCTTATTCCTCGCATTACATTATTTTCCATTTGCTTCTTGTTTTCCTCTCCCACACTTCACCCTTGCTGTTTTATTCGCCTCTTTTTCCTTCCTACCTTCTGTGTGCTCATTCTTTTTGCAATTTGTTGCCATCATGTCTGAAACTGGGGAGGTTATTATTGATAAGGATAATAATATGGAAAACTTTGATGCTATTGATGATCCTCTTGAAAATCCTATTATTTTGCACACTAAAAAGTTTCGTATTGGTAGCGGTAATATTATTGGGAAGGGAGTTATTCAAGATTTCTTTACTTGTGCTGGTGCTTTACCCACCATGAGTGGATCTATCCTTCATAAAACTAGTATTCTCGCAGATGCTATATCTTTGCTCATGGTTTAACTTGAAAGACAATTTTTACATATGCATCCTTCCATACAAAGGATTTTCCTAGAATTTTCTAATATTGAGCATTCTTCTGTTAAGCGTGCAGCAACCATCTTTTTAGCTCATGAGTTCAGATTTACAATAAAAGAAGCCAATGGAATTCTTGCTATAAAAACAGAAACTTTAGCACTCATGAGAATTGCTGCCATTTTTTTATTGGAGAGTGATATTTAGTTAATTATTTTTTCAGATGATTAATAGATAAATTACTCACGTCAAGAAATTTATTTTATTATTGTTGGGCTTCCAGAAGTATTCAAAACCTATAGATTACTACAGACTGTTCTGTTTTTGATAGATTCTGTTTTTTGTGTGTTGTTTGCTTATTTTGAAGAATCTATGGCTAGTAATAGAGTTTATGAACCATAGAAAAGTTGGAATACAATAGGTTTAACACCAATATAAATAAGGAATGAGTTCATTATAGTACCTTGAAGTGGTGGTTTGTTTTCTTTTACAAACAGAGCTCACGAAGATTTTCTTTTAAGTTTTGTGTTGTGAAGTTTTGAAGTTTTGGGTAAAGATTTGATGGATTATGGAACAAGGAGTGTTAAGAGCCTAAGCTTGGGGATGCACAAGGCACCCCAAGGTAAAATTAAAGGATAACCAAAATCCTAAGCTTGGGGATGCCTCGAAAGGCATCCCCTCTTTCGTCTTCGTCCATCGGTAACTTTACTTGGAGCTATATTTTTATTCGCCACATGATATGTGTTTTTCTTGGAGCTTCTTGTATGATTTGAGTCTTTGCTTTTTAGATTACCACAATTATCATTGCTGTACACACCTTTTGGGAGAGACACGCATGAATTGGAATTTATTAGAATACTCTATGTGCTTCACGTATATCTTTTGAGTTGGATAATTTTTGCTCTAGTGCCTCGCTTATATATTTTAGAGCACGGCGGTGGTTTTATTTTATAGAAATAATTGTTCTCTCATGCTTCACTTATATCGTTTTGAGAGTCCTTTAGAACAGCATGGTAATTCACTTTGGTTATAAAGTTTAAATGCTAAGAGAAGTTGGATGCTTGATAGATTGTTTTGAGATATAAAGGCGGTAATATTAGAGGCGTGCTAGTTGAGTAATTGTTAAATTGATGAATACTTGTGTTGAAGTTGGCAAGTCCCGTAGCATGCACGTATGGTAAACGTTATGTGACAAATTTGAAGAATGGGGTGTTCTTTGATAGCTTTCCTTATGAGTGGCGGTCGGGGGACGAGCAATGGTCTTTTCCTACCAATCTATCCCCCTTGGAGCATGCGCATAGTGCTTGGTTTTGATGACTTGTAGATTTTTGCAATAAGTATGTGAGTTCTTTATGACTAATGTTGAGTCCATGGATTATACGCACTCTTAATCTTCCATCATTGCTAGCCTCTTCGGTACCGTGCATTGCCCTTTCTCACCTTGAGAGTTGGTGCAAACTTCGCCGGTGCATCCAAACCCCGTTTTATGATACGCTCTATCACACATAAGCCTCCTTATATCTTCCTCAAAACAGCCACCATGCCTACCTATTATGGCATTTCCATAGCCATTCCGAGATATATTGCAATGCAACTTTCCACCGTTCCATTTATTATGACACGCATCATAATTGTTGTTCGCACACAAACACGTCACCGTGTACCATCGACGCTGGGGGTGATGCACCGCAGCTCACGTCGAAGGAGACCCATCCAGAAGCGCGGTACGCAAGCAATCCGGCGGGTGCTTTTGAGGACCCCAAACCCCACACGCCCGGGAGGGACCCCGTCAGGGCGTGCCGCAGCTATGGGCTGCCCTAGGTCGACCTAATCGCCCCTAGGGCCTCGAGGTTCGCCGCCCTGCAACAAGAAGAACAGATGAAGAACGAGGAAGAAGAAGAACTAGGGTTAGGGAGAAAAGATAAAAGATAAAAAGTGGTAGATGATTTGATCGATTGTGTGTTGTTCAATCGGCCGTCACCCCTTAGGTATATAAGAGGTGACTGGACTTCCCGTGCAAGGAAAAGGCTTGGATTCACGTCCAAAACCATAGTCAAATTCAGATTGGTTTTGTCCGAACTTTCCAAAACTGTTCGGTTTAAACTGGCTGCACCCTGCGGGTCCTTTTTGTGATTGTAAACGATCTCGGATGGAAACGAGCTCAAAAGCAATCTTGACCATTTCGACGAGATGAACAACTTTCATGTTGAACGTTTTTCGATTTGAGGCAATCTTCTGGGCCAAAACGGTCACGCAGAACACCTATTCGCTTGCGCTACCCATCAGACCTATGTCTGGTGGGGCGTGCCACCTCTCGCCTCGTGACAGGGCTGCACTATGATAGCTCTAACTTTTGCATACGAACTCGGATTGGATGATTTTTATATCAAAATCAACCGTTTCTATGAGACGAAGACAATTTGTGTTGATCATTTTTCCATATGAGGACATCATAATTGGGTTTCAAGCCATTCTTTAATCTGGTGTCAAAATGAGCATCTCTGAAGTTGTCATAACTTTTGCATCCGAACTCCATTTTAGACCATCTTCATATTCATCTTTATCTTCTCGAAGAGAGCCATCTCATAGTGACTTTCAATAGTAATTTTGAATTACTCTTGTCATAGCTTCAAGCCACTCTTTATAAACGTGCCACTTTTGAGTGTCAACAATTGTCATATTGCTTTGCATGATCATGTAGTTGACATCATATTTGTGGCAAAGCCACCATGCTTAATTTTTCATACATGTCACTCTTGATTCATCGCAATCCCGGTACACCGCCATAGGCATCACATAGAATCATATTTTGTTCTAAGTATCGAGTTGTAATTCTTGAGTTATAAGTAAATAAAAGTGTGATCATCATCATTAGAGCATTGTCCCATGTGAGGAAAGGATGATGGAGAGTATGATTCCCCCACAGGTCGGGATGAGACTCCGGACGAAAAAAAGAGGTCATAAAATAAAGAAAAGAAGGCCCAAAAAATGAGAGAAAAAGAGAGAAGGGACAATGTTACTATCCTTTTTCCACACTTGTGCTTCAAAGTAGCACCATGATCTTCATGATAGAGAGTCTCTTATTTTTTCACTTTCATATACTAGTGGGAATTTTTCATTATAGAACTTGGATTGTATATTCCAATGATGGGCTTCCCCAAATGCCCTAGGTGTTCGTGAGCAAGCGAGTTGGATGCACACCCACTTAGTTTCTTTGATGAGATTTCATATATTTATAGCTCTAGTGCATCCGTTGCATGGCAATCCCTACTCCTTGCATTGACATCAATTGGTGGGCATCTCCATAACGCATTGATTATCCACGTTAATGTGAGACTTTCTCCCTTTTGTCTTCTCACACAACCTCAATCATCATATTCTATTCCACCCATATTGCTATGTCCATGGCTCGCGCTCATATATTGGATAAAAGTTGAAAGAGTTTGAAAAGGCTAAGTATGAAACAATTGCTTGGCTTGTCATCAGGGTTGTGCATGATGGGAGCATTTTGTGTGACGAAAATGAAGCATGGCCAAACTATATGACTTTGTAGGGATAAGTTTTCTTTGGCTATGGCATTTTGATAAGACATAATTGCATGATTAGCATGCTTGGAGTATTACTATTTTTATGTCAACAATAAACTTTTATCTTGAAACTTTCGGATCTGAACATTCATGCCACAATAGAGAAAAATACATTGAAGAACATGCTAGAAAGCATTCCACATAAAATTATGCTTTTATCATTTACCTACTCGAGGACGAGCAGGAATTAAGCTTGGGGATATCGATGCTGATACGTCTCCAACATATCTATAATTTTTGATTGTTTCATGCTATTATATTATCTGTTTTGGATGTTAATGGGTTTTATTTTACACTTTTATATTATTTTTGGGACTAACCTATTAACCCAAGGCCCAGTGCAAATTTCTGTTTTTTGCCTATTTCATTGTTTCGCAGAAAAGGAATATCAAACGGAGTCCAAACGGAATGAAACCTTCGGGAGCATGATTTTTGGAACAAACATGATCTAGAGAACTTGGAGTGGACGTCAAGAAACCAATGAGGTGGCCACCAGGCAGGGGGCGTGCCTACCCCCCTGGGCGCGCCCTCCCCCCTCGCGGGCCCCTCGTGGCTTAACGGGCCTACTTCTTCCTCCTATATATGTTCACATACCCCGAAAACATCCAGGAGCACCACGAAACCCTATTTCCACAGCCGCAACCTTCTGTACCCGAGAGATCCCATCTTGGGGCCTTTTCCAGAGCTCCTCCCGAGGGGGCATTGATCACGGAGGGCCTCTACATCAACTCCATGGCCCCTCTGATGATGTGTGAGTAGTTTGCTTCAGACCTTCGGGTCCATAGCTGTAAAACCCACAATGCGGCTATATCTCCCACGTGTCGAGGCATGACTTAGAGGCATAGCCGCATGGTAGGCTTGTCGCAAGAGGGGTAATCTTCACACATTCCATGTACTGAATAAGAAAGGGATAAAGAGTTGGCTTACAATCGCCACTTCACACAATACATAAATAGTTCATACATCATCCAGAATACAATCAAAGGTCCGACTACAGAACCAAAATAAAGGAAGACAACCCCAAATGCTAGATCCCCGATCGTCCCAACTAGGCTCCACTACTGAAAATCAGGAAAAGGAACATAGTAACGGCCTGAATCCTCGTCGAACTCCCACTTGAGTTCGGTAGAAACACTTGCACTGGTATCCTCGGCACCTGCAACTGTTTGGAAGTATCCGTGAGTCACGAGGACTCAGCAATCTCACACCCGCGAGATCAAGACTATTTAAGCTTATGGGTAGGAAAGGGGAGTGAGGTGGAGCTGCAACAAGCACTAAGCATATATGGTGGCTAACATACGCAAAAGAGAGCGAGAACGGAAGCAATGCAATGGTCGAAAAGCTAGAAGTGATCAAGAAGTGATCCTGAGATTACTTACGTTCAAGCATAACACAAGACCGTGTTCTCTTCTCGGACTCCGCCGAAAAGAGACCACCACGGCTACACACGCGGTTGATTCGTTTTAATTAAGTTAAGTGTCAATTTATCTACAACCGGATATTAACAAATTCCCATCTGCCACATAACCGCGGGCACGTCTCTCGAAAGTTTATACCCTGCAGGGGTGTCCCAACTTAGCCCATCACAAGCTCTCACGGTCAATGAAGGATATTCCTTCTCCTAGGAAGACCCGATCAGTCTCGGAATCCCGGTTACAAGACATTTCGACAATGGTAAAACAAGACTAGCAAAGCCGCCCGCGTGCCGACAAATCCCGATAGGAGTCACACGTATCTCTTTCTCAGGGCACACCGGATGAACACTACGTACGAAAACCGAAGATACCCCAAGTTGCCTAGGGGCGGTACCGCAAGTGGCTCTGTTTTGGACCAACACTCAGAGGAGCACTGGCCCGAGGGTTAAAATAAAGATGACCCTTGAGTCTGCAGAACCCAAGGGAAAAAGGCTGAGGTGGCAAATGTAAAACCAAGGTTGGGCCTTGCTGGATGAGTTTTATTCAAAGCGAACTGTGTGTGTGTGTGTGGGGGGGGGGTCCCATAACACCCAACCGCGTAAGAAACGCAAAATCAAGGAACATAACACCGATATGACGTAAACTAGGGCGGCAAGAGTGGAACAAAACACCAGGCATAAGGCTGAGCCTTCCACCCTTTACCAAGTATATAGATGCATTGAAGTAAATAAGATATAATAATGATATCCCAACAATATCCATGTTCCAACATGGAACAAACTTCAACTTCAGCTGCAACTAGCAATGCATTAAGAGGGGCTGAGCAAAAGCGGTAACATAGCCAAACAACGGTTTGCTAGAAAAGGTGGGTTAGAGGCTTGACATGGCAATATGGGAGGCATGATATAGCAAGTGGTAGGTAGGGCGACATAGCGATAGAACAAACAACTACAAGCAAAGATAGAAGTGATTTCGAGGGTATGGTCATCTTGCCTGCAAAGTTCTCAGATTTGTCGAAAGCTTGATCCTCGTAAGCGTACTCAATAGGTTCCCCGTTCACGTACTCATCTCCCGGCTCTACCCAAAGCAAGAACACAAACAATGGAACAACAATCAATCATGGTGCAATGCACAAGCATCATGATGCAATACATGGCATGATATGCAAGATATGATATGCAATGCATATGCGTGCTCCGGAAGGGAAATAATGATCAAGGCATCAAATTGGCAAACCAAGAATGCCGCTGGAAAGATGAGATGATTTCAGTTGAAATCTATATAAAGATCACCGGAAACGGATGCACGGTTTGCAAATGGCAAGCAAAACAAGAATGGTGCTATTCTGCGATTAACAGCACGATGCCACTTAGAATGCAACAAGAAACCAAGCTACAACTCTCCAACATAGCAACAAGGCATATGACAGTGATGTACGAGAGATGCTTGACAAAAGATGAACACTGATCTATGGCTAAATCACAATAGAACAGTGAAACTGCAACTATCCCTAGGTGGTTTTGGTAATTCCTAACAACATATAGCTCATTGAGCTAATGCTATTCCAAGATTAATATTTCAGAAAAAGCTCAATGAATGGCATGGAATGGATGAGGAAAGTGGACCCCTAAAAATACTAAGGACAAAAAGATTGGCTCAAGCTCAAAGCTCAAGACTCTACATTTTATATTTTAGTGATCCAGGATCACATTGAGTCTATAGGAAAATCCAATACTATCAAGGAGGGATGAGGTGTTGCTTGATGAGGCTCTTGCTTCATAGTGCTTAGTGATATGCTCCAAAAACCTCAACTACCTTCCCACATCCACATATGACCTAAACCAAAAGTCAAACTCGGCCCCACCGATTCTTTCTATCCGGCGCCACCGAGTTCAGATGTCATAGCCACTGCCACAAACCCTAGGCAAATCGGTCTCACCGATAGGGATCTCAGTCTCACCGAGATGGGGTTGTAATCTCTCTGTTTCCCTTCGTAACATTTCGGTCCTACCGAGATGAGCGATCAGTCCCACCAAGATTGCAATGTAAACTCTCTATTTCCCTTTTGCAACATTTCGGTCCCACCGAAATGAGCGAACGGTCTCACCGAGTTTACTTGACCAACTCTCTGGTTAGCTTATTACCAAAATCGGTCCCATCGAGTATGTGTAATCGGTCACACTGAGATTACGTTATGCCCTAACCCTAACCATATCGGTCCTACCGAGTTGCATCTCAGTCCCACCGAAAATCCTAACGGTCACTAGGTTTGCTAAATCGTTCTGACTGAGTTTCTCAATTCGGTCTCACCGAGATTGGTAAATTGTGTGTAACGGTTATTTTTTGTGTGGAGGCTATATATACCCCTCCACCCACTCTTCATTCGTGGAGAGAGCCATCAGAACATACCTACACTTCCAATACACATTTTCTGAGAAAGAACCACCTACTCATGTGTTGAGGCCAAGATATTCCATTCCCACCATATGAATCTTGATCTCTAGCCTTCCCAAGTCGCTTTCCACTCAAATCTTCTTTCCACCAAATCCATATCCTGTGAGAGAGAGTTGAGTGTTGGGGAGACTATCATTTGAAGCACAAGAGCATGGAGTTCATCATCAACACACCATTTGTTACTTCTTGGAGAGTGGTGTCTCCTAGATTGGCTAGGTGTCACTTGGGAGCCTCCGACAAAGATTGTGGAGTTGAACCAAGGAATTTGTAAGGGCAAGGAGATCGCCTACTTCATGAAGATCTACCGCTACTGAGGCAAGTCCTTCGTGGGCGATGGCCATAATGGGATAGACAAGGTTGCTTCTTCGTGGACCCTTCGTTGGTGGAGCCCTCCGTGGACTCGCGCAACCGTTACCCTTCGTGGGTTGAAGTCTCCATCAACGTGGATGTACGATAGCACCACCTATCGGAACCACGACGAAAACATCCGTGTCTCCAATTGCGTTTGAATTCTCCAAACCCTTCCCTTTACATTCTTGCAAGTTGCATGCTTTACTTTCTGTTGCTCATATACTCTTTGCATGCTTGCTTGAATTGTGTTAAGATTGCTTGACTTATCCAAAGTTGCTAAAATCTGCCAAGAACTAAAATTGGGAAAAGGCTAGATTTTTATTTGGTCAAGTAGTCTAATCACCCCCCTCTAGACATACTTTCGATCCTACAAGTGGTATCAGAGCTGTGGTCTCCATTTGCTTTGATTTCCATAGCTTTTGGTGGTCATAGCCTTGGTTTCACAACCTAGGAGAGTATGGCGTCTAGCGAGGTAAATTACCACCGTAGAGGTCCTTACTTTGATGGTACTAATTTTGCTAGTTGGAAGCATAAGATGAAAATGCATATTCTTGGACATAACCTCGACGTTTGGGCTATTGTGTGTGTTGGCTTGCAAGGTGAATTCTTTGATGGGAGAGAACCGAATCGTGAAGCCACCGCGGAAGAGTTGAAAATGCTGCAATACCACACTCAAGCTTGTGATATCCTCTTCAACGGATTGTGCCCCGAAGAATTCAACAAAATCAGCCGTCTTGAGAATGCAAAGGAAATTTGGGACACTTTGATTGATATGCACGAAGGTACCGACTCTGTCAAGGAATCCAAGTTGGATGTGCTTCAAAGTCAACTTGACAAGTTAAAAATGAAGGATGGTGAAGGTGTCACTGAAATGTACTCTAGGCTTGCTCTTATCACAAATGAGATTGCCGTCTTAGGAAGTGAAGAGATGACCGACAAATTCATCATCAAGAAGATCCTAAGAGCCTTGGATGGAAAATACGATACCGTATGCACATTGATCCAAATGATGCCAAATTACAAAGATCTCAAGCCAACAGAAGTCATTGGAAGAATTGTTGCTCATGAGATGTCACTCAAGGATAAGGAGGAGCTCCATAACAAGTCAAGTGGTGCTTACAAAGCCTCATGTGATGCCCCCACATCATCAAGTGAGAAACAAACTTTCAATGAAGAATTGAGCTTAATGGTTAAGAACTTCAACAAGTTCTACAAGAATAGAATCAAAGAGAGAAGTTCCAAGTCAAGGTCCTACAATGACAAAAGATATTCTAGTCGAGAGCAAAACTGCTACAATTGTGGAAGACCCGGACACTACTCCAATGAGTGTACGGCTCCCCACAAGAGAAGAGAAGATTCTCCCAAAAGAAGAAGTAGAAGAGAAGAATCACCATCAAGGGAGAGAAGGAGTAGGGATGATCGATATGAACGAAGACCCTCTCGGAGAAGCAAGGATTTGGAAAGTAAGGACAAGTCATCAAGGAGCTACACAAAACGAAGACATCAAGCTCATGTTGGTGAATGGGTATCCGGCTCTGACTCCGACAATGACTCCGAGAGAAGCTATCACTCCAACTCCGAATATACTCAAGATGAAGGTGTTGCCGGTCTAGCACTTGTGTCAACCAACTCCTACGACATATTTGATTCACCAAATGAAGGAATTGGAAGATGCTTCATGGCCAAAGGTCCAAAGGTATCACACCCCGAGTATGTTGATTTCAATAGTGATGAAGATGACTTGTTAGGTGATGATGACTTACTTGTTGACAACTATAGTGATGAATACTATGATGAAATGAATGACAATGATAAGGAGAAGATTGAGTCTCTAACTAAAGAACTAAACACTCTTAAGTTAGCTCATGAAACTATATTAGGAGATCATTGAGAACTTTTAAGGACTCATGAGAAATTACGTTTTAAAAAGGTCAACCTTGAGCAAGAGCATGAGTTCTTAAGGGCAATCAATGATGATCTTCGCAATAAAAGTTCTTCTTACATTGCCAAGCGTTTACTCTTATCCACTTACATGCCTCAAGTCAAATCTAGTAACAAGAACAAGAAAGATTCTTCCTCTAGTAGTAACAATAATCAAGCTAAATCCAACATTGTTGCTTCTAGTAGTTCTCTTGATTCCACTAATGATTCTCTTAGTCAAGTTACGCTTGAGCAAGAAAATAGCTTATTGAAGGGAATTATAGAGAAAGGTGTTTACAAGAGCCTTGTCGGGACTAAGCAATTCGAGGAAATTATACGCAAGCAAGGAAGGCACCGGAAGAATCAAGTTATTGGTTTTGAACGAAAGTTCAATGCCAATGGAGTTGACTGGGAAGAAGATCAATGCCCCAAGACGAAGTTTGTTCCTCAACAAGAGAAGTATGATCCTACTTCTTCCAAAGGGACACAAGCTCAAGATGATCTTCCACCACAAGACCACAAGCAAAAAGGCAAGGACAAGCTTCAAGAGGAAATTGATGCATTTGAAGAAGCTCCTAAGGCCTTGGTCAAGTGGGTTCCCAAGACTACAACAAGTTCCACTTCATCAAGTACAACTACAACTCCGAAGATTCCCATCAAGATGGTGTGGATCCCGAAGAAGAAGAACTAGAGAGTTCTTGAGGGTGACTCCGCCAACATACTTCGCTCTTATCATTTTGGCAAAGAACGAGTGCAATCAACTTCCACATCTTGCACTAGTTCAAGGAGTCACAAACCCTCTTGTTGGTAAGACAAGGGATAAGGTAACCTAAAGCTTTCATAGACACCATCTTGTGTGTGCATCACTCCATGTCTATGGATATCCTTGTTTGTTCCTTGTGGGACTAACCCGTGTAGGTATTGAAAGTGCAACTCACTCCAAAGGATAGCTCCAAATGATCTACATCAACATTAAGCACCCGCATCTTCAACATCTACATGAAGTCATCATCAACAAAACCCAAGGTTAGTTCATCCCTCTTAGGGGGGATCTCACATCTAGGGGGAGCTTTACTCTAACAATTGCATTAAAGCAACTTTAATGGAGTGAACACAACAACGCTTTATGTAAAAGTGGTAATCCCACTTGTGCTTAAACGGTGAGTATGACCTATGATCAAATGTTCTCATTTGACTCCTAAGTCAATATACTCATATATAGATGACCTAGTCATCGCCTATTGCTTGATAGATGCTAGAATTGTTTGTGCATGCTTTGCCACATATTTCATTTGTCATTTTATTGTGTGAGCATGTTGGTTGCTTAATTTACTCATTCGAGGACATCCACTTGTTGTTTTGATTGATTGATTTCTTTTTCTCTTTCCAAGTAGATGGACAAGAATGCCTAATAACCTTTTCTAGCTATCTATGCTTTTCTCGTCTCAAACTCTATTCATGCTACATCACAAAATTTGATCAAGTCATATTCGAACCACTCTGTGTGAGGAGGACTCGGAGCCCCTGATTCGTCATAGACTTAAACTTCCAAAACTTCTTTGTGCGTTTTGGTCTGACCGATTCACCCATTTCGGTCATACCGAGATCACTAAGTCGATCTAGGTTTTCAATCTCGGTGCAACCGATTTTAACTTTTCGGTCACACCGAGTTGCAGCAACTGCTTGCAGTTATGCTTCTCGGTGCCACCGAGTTGTTCCACTCGGTCACACCGACAGGGTCGGGCTATATATCCCCATGGGCAAAATTTTGGAAATTTTCTCCGAACTCTTTCGCCCGCGCTTATCCCGCTCTGCCTCCAGGGTCTCCGGATCGTCCTCCTCGTCGCCAGTTGCCTCCTGCCGCTGGTCTCCACCACCATCAACGGGAATCATCCCCGCCATTACCGCCGTAGCAAGTTCATCGCCGAACTAGGGTATGAACTTGATCATTGTGCTATCCTTATCTGATTCCTAGCACATTGTGTTCACCATGAATCTTGCCATGATTGAAACTATCTTATCTAGTCAAAACACTCCATAGATTATAGATGATTTGAAAATTTAGATTTAGGTTTCCGCTGAAACCATCTCGGACCAACCGAGTTGTGGAACTCGGTACCACCGATTCAGCTCAGGCCATTGCACATGCGATTCTCGGTCTGACTGAGAATTGCAAATCGGTGTGACCGACTTCAGGACTTTGTGAAACCCTAGCATTCTCGGTGCCACCGAACTGTGACTCAGTCTGACCGAGTTCACTAGTTTAGGTTCCAAAAGCTGCTTCGGTATCACCGAGTTTACAAATCGGTAGATCCAAAATGCTTTATGAGGAAAACTAAAACTAAGTTTTTGATTCATTCTTTTGAAAAAACCTATGTATTTTGTGATGCTCATCCACTCTACCTCATCTATAATCTATTCACAGGGTCAGTTGTCATAGATTGCAATATGTCTGATCAAAGTGACAGCCAGAACAAGTCAGAGGAGCAGGTTCACTTGAGTGAGGGCACTAGTCCCTCTAGCAGCTCAGATGATGGCAGCAGGAGCACACCAAGCCATCTGCCAAAGGCTGCCACCATGGCCAGAAGGAAGAAAACTTCTGAATCTGAGGATGAAGACTATGTGGCAGTTGAGGATGAGGCCACTTCAAAAAAGAAAGTGGTTTAGACGGAATATAGCACTGCTGCTGCAACTAAGCCTGGTATGAAGACCAAAGTGCCTGCAAAGAGAATTCCCATGTCTAAAGCCAGAGCCTCTACTCAAGTACCTTTGGAATCTGAACCCAAAGAGGGTGCTGCAGAAGGGAAGAAGAGGAAAGAAAGGGTCAAGAAGACCACTGCCAGAGTGCTTGGGAGATCCTCAATCATGAGAGACTCTGAAGAGGAAGAGGAAGAAGATGCTGCACCAACACCTAAGGCACAGAAACTTATGGGAGATGCCATAAGGTCAGGGGCTGCTTCATCTAAGCCCAAATAAGCTTCTAAGCCAGTTGCTCAAAAACCCAAAACTGCACCAAAGAGGAGTACAAGGAACATTCCAGCTGCTGAGAAGAACAAGGCCCCAGTGCCTGAAGCTGCAATGGAAGAAGAAGATGATGAGTCACATGTCTTGAGGAAGTTGAAGCCAAAAATTCCAGATCACAATGATGCTCATCCAGTTGCAGAGAACATGAAAGTCAGGAAGGACTCAGGTCTAAGGCTACGGAGATAGTCTGATCCATATGGCACCAGAAGAAGAACTGCTGTGGACTACAGGTTCCATACTAAGGATCAGCAGGACTTCTATGAGACAGTGTTGCTTGACAAGAAGCCCATAGTGTGTGACATGAGATGGGTCGATTGGACATTCATTGAGGAAAACGAGGATCACTTCCCTGGTGTATATGACAACTTCAAGGCTTGTGGAGTTGATGAGTTTGTGGCTCAGAAGCTCACAAAATGGAATGATGAGCTCATCATGCAGTTCTACTCCTCAGCTCACTTCTACCCAGATGGAAGGATTGTTTGGAAGTCTGAAGGCACTAGGTACCAGTCAACGGTTGCTGAATGGGCGAAATTGATCAATGCTCCAGAAGAGAGTGAAGATGACCTGGATGTCTATGCCGAGAAGAAGAAGGATCACAACACCATGGCACACATGTACAAGGAGATCCCAGATGTTGCTCTTGAGACACACAAGTTTGGATCTGTACATTACCTTCTGTCAGGCTTGCCAACTATCAACTGGATCCTTAGGCACACTCTCTTGCCAAAGTCAGCTGATCACAACATGATCAGAGGCCATGCAATTAACTTGCTTCATATCTTTGATGTCCCACAGAAGTTCAAAGTCATGAGTCTAATAGTGGAAACCATAAAGAGGACAGCTGCAGATCAGAAGAGGAGTTGTGGGTATGCCCCACAGATCCAGGAGCTAATTAACTCCAAGATGGGCACTGGTACATATCTGCTGGACAAGAAGCACCTGCCCATCTATCCAGACTTTGAGGACAACACTGTGGTGATGGATGAAAATGAACCATCTTCTGTGCACGCACAAGCCAAGAAGGAGAAGGCAAAGGCTGAAAAGGCTGCAAGGATGCCAACTACTGAAGAAGCATCTCAGTATCTTCTGAAGAGCAAGCAAGATCAACTTGGCTACTTGATTGCCTCCACTCTGAGGATTGAGAAGGAACTGGCCACCCTGACTCAAAACCAGGAGAGCTTGGAGAGGATCGTGGAGCAGAAGTTCTATGACTTGGATGTGAAGGTAACTGAGATCCAGTCTGTTGTGGAGCAACTTCAGGATGATATGCAGGAGAGGAAGGGAAAGACAACCACTGATGCATTTGCCAGAGTGCCTAGAGCTTAGAGGTCTGCTGCAGTGCCTGTTCCAGACACTAGAGCCACTTCATCTGCACCAGCTACATCTTCAATGCCACCAGCTCTAGCACCTACTCCATCAGCTCCATCTACATCGACTGAAGCCTTCGTTCTTGGAGTTATCCGGACACCACCACCTGAAGACCAAGCCTGAGAGACGATTTAGTGCTATGCATTTCTAGGAACTTTTTAGTAACTTGTTGCCAAAGGGGGAGAAAAATGTGTAGATCATAGGCTTCGAGAGAGAGTGTTGCTTTTTTATTCTCTATTGCTTTGGTGGTTGAACTTTATTTGCTTGTTTGAGATACTTTCTGTCTGTGTGATACTTGGAGATCATGTGTGTTTGATCATATGCTACATTAATGCTTGTTGAATGACATTATCATTTTTATCCCTATATGATCATTCACTTTGCTTGGTGATGAGTGCATGTATTTAATTATTATCATTTTGAGAGCTGCACCAAGATGTATGTGACATGGAAGAGTAACCCATGAGCCTAACTCTCTGTGCATTTGCAGTCCAAAGGAAATCATAAACTATGCACAAATTTAGGGGGAGCTCTTGCTTTTCACATACTTCTCAAAGCGACAATGTTTTTCACTCTTATTATAATTTGTCGAAGCTTTGATCTATATTGTAACGCCCCGAGACCGATGTGCCAGGTGTCTTTCAGTTATTCGCTGTTGTTGCCATGTCATTCGCTTGCGTGTTGCATCTTGTCATGTCATCATGTGCATTGCATCATCATGTTTTCAAAACTTGCATCCGTCCCGGCCTCCCCATTCCTTCCGTTGTCCGTTCTGAGTCCAACCACACTTGCACGAGCCCGCGACACATCCGAAATATTATTTTATAAGTGGCCGGAAAAGGTTCTCGGATTGGGTTGAAAGTTGGCGTGTGGTCTTATTATAGTGTAGATAGACCGCCTGTCAAGTTTCACTGCATTTGGAGTTCGTTTGATAGCCCAACCGTTAAACTATAGCGGCATTATAGCCGGTCTTTTCGTCGGACGTTTTCGGTCTCCGGAAACTGTTGCCGGGCTTTCCCTCTCTTTCCTTCCTAGACTGTCTTCACTTTTCCTACCTACCGCCAGGCCCAACCAAACCCTCTCTGCTTAGTGCATCAAACCCCCTCGCGCGCGCGTCCGAAAATTGTCCCGGACCCGGCCCGAGCAGTCGTCACCGTCGTGTCCGGATCATCCCAAAACCTCTGCAAAACGTCTCCGTTTTCTTATTTGGGCTCCCTAGCCTATTTTTTTCCGACCGTCCGATTACGATCGGAGTGACGGATTAGCCCCTACCCAAAAAATTCTTTTGCTATTTATATGTCAGGACAAACCCTAAAAACTAGATCATCCCCCCCCCCTCAGCCGCCGCCACACTCCACCAAATCTTCATCGGGATCCAACCCGCGGCCATCCTCTCCCTCCCTTGTTTTCAGCACCACCAGCCGGAGCCCACAACCCCGATCCAAATCCTTCCCGACAGTCTCCCTCTTTTTGTGCGCTTGACGAATTGGGTCGCCCGAGCCCCGAGCCCCTTCGTTGTTCTTTCCCTCCTCCCGCGCTGGTATCCTCGGAGCCCCGAGCCTCCCTGTGCGACTCCACCACGCCTCGTCGTCCGGCGACCGGCACCGCCGCCGGCGACCGAACTAGCAGCAACGTCGCCCTTGCCTTCTTCTTTTCTCTCGTGCTACTACCTCGTCTCACCTCTGTCTCCCTCACTCTGTTTTGGACCAGGGGCCCCGCGCCATGGAGCACCCTGTCCACCGGCTCGCCCCCGCTTCGATCCGGCAGGGAACGGGATCCTGGCGATCTCCCACGACCGGATCCGGCCACCCCGACGCCTTGTGCCCTCGGGCCCCGCAGGACCTCCTCCTCGCCTCTGCGCCATCCTCACCCCCCTGCAGCCGAGGCCGTTGCCTCCTCAGTTCGTCGCGCCGCCTCCAGTTCCGTCGGATCCGCCGTCTCCAGGCCCTTCCTGTCCGGATCCTGCCACCGCCATGCCGCTCCTCGCCCACAGCTCCGCCCAGTCGCCGCCATCTTCTTCCCGGAGGTCCACCGGCGCTGCAAGTCCCGATGTGCCTGTTTTCCTCTCGTCAGAGACGAACGGGTGCTCGCCCGCGTATGTTGACCGCGCCCACGCGGACCAGGCCTCGATCGCCTCCAGCCCAGCAGCCTGCATCCTGCGCCAGTAGGCCAGCCCAGCACCGGCCGGGCCAAGGCCCATGGGTGAGGACACGCCCAGCCTCTCCCCTGTTCCTGTTGGGCCAACAAGACTCGGCCCAGAATTGTTTTTTTCCTGCTGCTGTGATTTTCTCTTTTATCTAGTAAAGGCAGAATTGCAGAAAAGACCTTCATCTTCATGCATTTAATAACTCACAAACTGTGCATCAGATTAAAAAGATCTATATATGAAACTTGCTTAAAATTATGTGTAGATTAATAATATGCCACTTTCTTGCCATGTTAAAATGCTTAAAATGTTGTTTGTTTAAATTTGCTCAAATAACTTGTTAAAATGGTTTATTTCATAACTAAATAACCGTAGCTCGGTTTCTAATAAACTTTATATGTAAATGGGGTAGAAAAAAATGCCTAGTTTAACTTGGTTCACTTGTTTTGCATGTTTAATAACTCTAAAATTGTGTTTAGGATAGATCAGTACCAAACCTAATATATGCATATGGGGATTTACTGGAATTGTTGTTCGTTGCTTCCGGCCTCATTTGACCTTGACTAGATAGGTAGTTTTACTTTGCTTCACCCTCTTGCCATGTTAATCAACATTTAATATTGTTGGGTACCTAAACGAGAGATAACTAAATAAGTGATGTGGTGTTTTCTTCAATATGCAACTCCGTTGCATATTGAGCTCCACTTAATTTGTAGTGTTGTTTGTTGCACTTTGCCATGCCATGCCATGCATATTTAAACCGGACATGCATCATACTTGTTTGCGCATCATGCCATGTTCATGTGGTGGTTGTTTACTATGTTGTGTGCTTATTTCCGGTGTTGCTTCTTCGGGTTGGTTCCGATAACGTGGCGTTTGTGAGGACCCGCTCGACTACGTCTGTTTGTCTTCTTCATGGACTCATTCTTCTTCCTTGTGGGATTTCAGGCAAGATGACCATACCCTTGAAATCACTTCTATCTTTGCTTGCTAGTTGCTCGCTCTTTTGCTATGCCTATGCTGCGATACCTACCACTTGCTTATCATGTCTCCTATATTGTTGAACCAAGCCTCTAACCCACCTTGTCCTAGCAAACCGTTGATTGGCTATGTTACCGCTTTGCTCAGCCCCTCTTATAGCATTGTTAGTTGCAGGTGAAGATTGAAGTTTGTTCCTTGTTGGGACATGGAGATGTTGTTCCTTGTTGGAACATGTTTACTTGTTGGGATATCACAATATATCTTATTTAATTAATGCATCTATATACTTGGTAAAGGGTGGAAGGCTCGGCCTTATGCCTGGTGTTTTGTTCCACTCTTGCCGCCCTAGTTTCCGTCATATCGGTGTTATGTTCCCGGATTTTGCGTTCCTTAGGCGGTTGGGTAATAATGGGAACCCCTTGACAGTTCGCCTTGAATAAAACTCCTCCAGCAATGCCCAACCTTGGTTTTACCATTTGCACTAACAACCTGCCACCTTCCCTTGGGTTCTGCAGACTCAAGGGTCATCTTTATTCTAACCCCCCCGGGCCAGTGCTCCTCTGAGTGTTGGTCCGAACTAGAGTCCTGTGCAGCGCCCCCTCAGGGAAACTCGAGGTTTGGTTTTAGTTGTATGGAGAGCTCATCTGAGTGTGCCCTGAGAACGAGATATGTGCAGCTCCTATCGGGATTTGTCAGCACATTCGGGCGGTGTTGCTGGTTTAGTTTTACCATTGTCTAAATGTCTTGTAACCGGGATTCCGAGTCTGATCGGGTCTTCCCGCTAGAAGGAATATCCTTCGTTGACCGTGGGAGCTTGTGATGGGCTAAGTTCGGAGACCCCTGCAGGGATTTAAACTTTCGAAAGCCGTGCCCGCAGTTATGGGCAGATGGTAATTTGTTAACGTCCGGTTGTAGAAAACCTAAAGTTGACCTTAATTAAAATGCATCAACCGCGTGTGTAACCGTGATGGTCTCTTTCCGGCGGAGTTCGGGAAGTGAACACGGTGTTGGAGTTATGCTTGACGTAGGTTGTTCTAGGATCACTTCTTGATCATAGTTTCTCGATCGTGCTTTGCCTTCTCTTCTCGCTCTCATTTGCGTATGTTAGCCACCATATATGCTAGTCGCTTGCTACAGCTCCACCTCATACTTTTACCCTACCTATAAGCTTAAATAGTCTTGATCGCGAGGGTGCGAGATTGCTGAGTCCCCGTGACTCATAGATACTTCCAAAACCAGTTTGCAGGTGCCGATGAGTCCATGCAGATGACACAACCAAGCTCAGGAGGAGCTCGATGAAGATCTTGTCCTTTGTGTTGTTCTGTTTCCAGTTGATCAATAGTGGAGCCCAGTTGGGGTCGATCGGGGATCTGTGTAGCTTTTGGGGTAGTGTTCTTTTATTTTGGTTCCGTAGTCGGACCTTGATTGTATTTGGATGTTGTAATGCTTTATTCATGTATTTGTGTGAAGTGGCGATTGCAAGCCAACTATGTATCTCTTTCCCTTATGTATTACATGGGTTATGTAAAGATTACCTCAATTGCGGCATCGCTTTCAATGCGGTTATGCCTCTAAGTCGTGCTTCGACACGTGGGAGATATAGCCGCATCGAGGGCGTTACATATATGTTGTCATCAATTACCAAAAAGGGTGAGATTGAAAGTGCAACTATCCCTAGGTGGTTTTGGTAATTCCTAACAACATATTGCTCATTGAGCTAATGCTATTCCAAGATTAATATTTCAGGAAAAGCTCAATGAATGGCATGGCATGGATGAGGAAAGTGGACCCCTCAAAATGCTAAGGACAAAAAGATTGGCTCAAGCTCAAAGCTCAAGACTCTACATTTTATATTTTAGTGATCCAAGATCACATTGAGTCTATAGGAAAAGCAATACTATCAAGGAGGGATGAGGTGTTGCTTGATGAGGTTCTTGCTTCATAGTGCTTAGTGATATGCTCCAAAACCCTCAACTACCTTCCCACATCCACATATGACCTAAACAAAAAGTCAAACTCGGCCCCATGGATTCTTTCTATCTGGCGCCACCGAGTTCAGATGTCATAGCCACTGCCGCAAACCCTAAGCAAATCGGTCTCACCGATAGGGATCTTGGTCTCGCCGAGATGGGGTTGTAATCTCTTTGTTTCCCTTCGTAATGTTTCTGTCCTACCGAGATGAGTGATCGGTCCCACCGAGATTGCAATGTAAACTCTCTCTTTCCCTTTTGTAACATTTCGGTCCCACCGAAATGAGCGATCGGTCTCACCGAGTTTACCTGACCAACTCTCTGGTTAGCTTATTACCAAAATCGGTCCCACCGAGTTTGTGTAATCAGTCACACCGAGATTACGTTATGCCCTAACCCTAACCATATCGGTCCTACCGAGTTGCATCTCAGTCCCACCGAAAATCCTAACGCTCACTAGGTTTGCTAAATCGGTCCGACCGAGTTTCTCAATTCGGTCTCACCGAGATTGGTAAATTGTGTGTAACGGTTAGTTTTTCTGTGGAGGCTATATATACCCCTCCACCCACTCTTCATTCATGGAGAGAGCCATCAGAACATACCTACACTTCCAATACACATTTTCTGAGAAAGAACCACCTACTCATGTGTTGAGGCCAAGATATTCCATTCCCATCATATGAATCTTGATCTCTAGCCTTCCCAAGTTGCTTTCCACTCAAATCTTCTTTCCACCAAATACATATCCTTTGAGAGAGAGAGAGAGAGAGTTGAGTGTTGGGGAGACTATCATTTGAAGCACAAGAGCAAGGAGCTCATCATCAACACACCATTTGTTACTTCTTGGAGAGTGGTGTCTCCTAGATTGGCTAGGTGTCACTTGGGAGACTCTGACAAAGATTGTGGAGTTGAACCAAGGAATTTGTAAGGGCAAGGAGATCGCCAACTTCGTGAAGATCTACCGCTAGTGAGGCAAGTCCTTCGTGGGCGATGGCCATGATGGGATAGACAAGGTTGCTTCTTCGTGGACCCTTCGTGGGTGGAGCCCTTCGTGGACTCGCGCAACCGTTACCCTTCGTGGGTTGAAGTCTCCATCAACATGGATGTACGATAGCACCACCTATCGGAACCACGACAAAAGCATCCGTGTCTCCAATTGCGTTTGAATTCTCCAAACCCTTCCCCTTACATTCTTGCAAGTTGCATACTTTACTTTCTGCTGCTCATATACTCTTTGCATGCTCGCTTGAATTGTGTTAAGATTGCTTGACTTATCCAAAGTTGCTAAAATCTGCCAAGAACTAAAATTGAGAAAAGGCTAGATTTTTATTTGGTCAAGTAGTCTAATCACCCCCCTCTAGACATACTTTCGATCCTACAAACAGGTTCGAACAAGCATGGCAAAATTGCAAAAGATATCAGCTTCATAGACTTAGTGAAAATACTAACATGTCAAAAACAACATCCGGAGCAATGTTTAGAGCAGGAAAACAACATGCTACAGGAACATATCATAGCAAACAAAGGCATGGAATGATTCTACTAAGTGCATAGAACAAAAGTTCCTTACTGATCATGAGCCAAAAAGGCACAAAAGTTATGATTGCACCCATGTACACATAGCAAGATTTATTAACAGTTTCAGACTTAGCAGAAAAACACAGCATGTCATAAACAGATTCGCGATAACAACTTTGCGAGCTCATGCCGCTAACCATAAAGAATTTCATGACAATATAAGCATACCAACAGCAAGATGACATGTTCATGAAACTAACCATGGGAAGAGCAAGTTAATAGGATGCCTGGATCACTAGCAAAAACCATGGAAATTTTGATTAACATGTAAACATTCTTCCAGGAACATTTTATAGCAAAAGTAGAGCAAGAAAAGGACATGCTAGAGCACACCATAATTGCCAACAGGGGCATGGATGGATAGAGAATAATCACATGTTCAAAACACCATTACTGAAGTATCCCAAAATAAGCACGGATCTCACTGTAGCATCAAGTTTACATGGCATCAAAATAACAGCAGGGAAAAGACTTAGTAAAATCCTAAGTCCCTGAAAACAGCAACATCACGGAGCCTAGTTTGCATGCTTGTGCTTGTCACCACATAGATCGCAAAAATACAAGGTTTGCACCATTGTAAATATGACATGATGTGAAATGCAAGACATGAACAAAAGCAAAACAAAGGCAAAAACCCCAACCATGAAGGGAAAACATATCGCATCTCCGAAAAAGGCAAGAGTTGGATTTACAAATATGGAAAGTTGTATCCGGGGCGTTACCATAGCTAGTAACTAGATGGCTTCTTCTCTCTCTCTTTGGATCTCAATACAAAGTTCTCCTCGATCTTCCTGGAGATCTATCCGATGTAACTCTTTTTGCGGTGTGTTTGTCGAGATCCGATGAATTGTGGGTTTATGATCAAGTCTTTCTATGAACAATATTTGATTCTTCTCTGAAATCTTTTATGCATGATTGGTTATCTTTGCAAGTCTCTTCGAATTATCAGATTGGTTTGGCCTACTAGATTGATCTTTCTTGCAATGGGATAAGTGCTTAGCTTTGGTTTCAATCTTGCGGTGCTCGATCCCAGTGACTGAAAGGGAAATGACATGTATTGTATTGTTGCCATCGAGGATAAAAAGATGGGGTTTATATCATATTGCTTGAGTTTATCCGTCTACATCATGTCATCTTACCTAAGGCGTTACTCTGTTCTTATGAACTTAATACTCTAGATGCATGCTGGATTGCGGTCGATGTGTGGAGTAATGGTAGTAGATGCAGGCAGGAGTCGGTCTACTTGGGATGTGATGCCTATATACATGATCATGCCTAGATATTCTCATAATTATTCGCTTTTCTATCAATTGCTCGACAGTAATTCATTCACCCACCGTAATACTTATGCTATCTTGAGAGAGGCCACTAGTGAAACCTATGGCCCTCGGGTCTATTCTCCATCATATATGTTTCCAATCTATTTTATTTTGCAATCTTTACTTTCAATCTATATCATAAAAATACCAAAAATATCTATCTTATCATCATTATCTCTATCACATCTCACTCTCGTAAGTGACCATGAAGGGATTGACAACCCCTTTATCGCGTTGGTTGTGAGGTTCTTATTTGTTTGTGTAGGTACGAGGGACTTGCGTGTGGTCTCCTACTGGATTGATACCTTGGTTCTCAAAAATTGAGGGAAATACTTACGCTACTTTGCTGCATCACCCTTTCCTCTTCAAGGGAAAACCAACGGAGTGCTTAAGAGGTAGCAGGGACCAACCTTGATAGCAAATAGGAAAGCGAGCTCACCGATTTCCTCCGTGAGAATCAGGACATCTTCGCATGGTCTCCTAAGGACATGCCGGGTGTTTCGACGGATTTCGCCGAGCACAAGCTACATGTCAGATCGGACGCAAAAACAGTCAAGCAGCCCCTCCGACGCCTGTCATTAAAAAAAGAAGAATTGTTGGTGAAGAGATAGCCCAACTCCTAGAAGATGGTTTCATTATGGAAGTGTTCTTTCCAGAGTGGCTTGCCAACCGAGTCCTTGTACTGAAGAAGAATAACAAGTGGCGCATGTGTATTGACTACACCAGCCTCAACAAAGCCTGTCCCAAAGATCCATTTGCTCTGCCCCGGATTGATCAAGTGATAGACTCCACAGCCGGATGCGAGCTGTTGTCTTTCCTTGATGCCTACTTCGGCTACCACCAGATGAAGCTGAACCCGGCCGATCGGCTGAAGACCGCCTTCCTCACACCATTCGGAGCCTTCTCCTACTTGACCATGACATTCAGCCTAAGAAATGTCGGTGCCACTTTCAGCATTGCATGCAGAAGTGCCTCCTCAAGCAACTCGGCAGAAATGCCCACGTCTACATAGACGATATTGTGATCAAGACAGAGAAGCGTGGCACCCTTCTAGAAGATTTCAAGGAGACTTTTGACAATCTGTGCCGTTTTCAAATCAAGCTCAACCCAGCAAAGTGTGTCTTTGGAGTTCCAGATGGCCAGCTCCTTGGTTTCCTTGTCTTAGAATGCGGCATCACGTGCAACCCTGTGAAGATCAAGGCCATTGAGCGGAGGGAGAGACCCACCCGACTGCGGGACGTCCAAAAGTTCACCAGCTGCTTGGCGTCCATCAGCTGCTTCATCAGTTGGCTAGGCGAGAAGGCTCTTCCACTGTACCGGTTAATGAAGAAAACCACTCACTTCATGTGGAACGACAAGGCGGACGAGGCCTTCCTCTAGCTCAAGAAAATGCTGACTACACCGCCTATCCTGGCAGCTCCGGATGCTAAGGAGCCCATGTTCCTCTACATCGCCGCCACCAGCCGGGTGGTCAGCACTGTCATTGCACTATAATAAAAAGACACATCTGTGACATTTTAGGCCGAACAATTTTTTTTCTGTCATACTTATGACACTTCTATGACGATAATTGTGACAAAACCCGGTATCATCATAGATGTGGTGGGGTCCTACTTCTATGACAAAAAATCATGACAGAAAATGGGCTTTTCATCCTTGGCGGGCCGGAGACGCAGCTGCATGACATTCTTTGGGCCATCCATGACGGAAAAAACTGTGGTAGAAGCGAGGGCGAGGAAAATATCGGGGTGTTCCCGGTTACGGTGGTTGGTCGGGGCCGAGCGATGCACGTTTCTCTCGTACATGCACGCCCGTGGGTGCGAGGCGTTGGGCTCTAACTGAAACCGAGCGATTGCACTGCATGCTACGCGTTACTGAACCCGAGCGATCGATCGATGGCTGTTAACTGAACCCGATCGACCGATTCCTTCGCTACTGTTGTTGACTGAAGCCGATCGATGCTGCCTCTAGATGAATAGTGATCATTGCTGGGGGGTTTGGATGAACAGTTCCCGGTGGGGGTGGATGAACATGACCCCGATCGATTGAGACGGTTGGGGTTGGATGAACAGGACCCCGTGGAAGGCAGGATGAACAGGACCACCCCGTGGAGGGCAGGATGAACAGGACCACCCCATGGAGGGTAGGATGAACAGTAGAAGGTGGAGAGCAGGATGAACAGTAGCCGTGGAGGGGTGGTTGAACAGGAGCCCGTGGAGAGGGCTGGTTGAACAGTAGCCGGTGGAGTAGCGCGCGGTGGAGGCTGGATGAACAGGAGCCCGTGGATGAACAGTGGCAGGTGGAGGCTGGAGGAGGTCGACGGTGGATGAACAATAGCCCGTGGAGGCTGGAGGGGGTTGACGGTGGAGATGAACAATATCCCGTGGAGTCCCATTTTGCGGTACGCCACACCCCTCCCGATGAACAGGGCTCCTGTTTCGACCGTAGCGCTCCAAAACAAATCCGTTTCCTCTGTTTTGAGGTACGCCACACCCCTCCCAATCAAGAGGACCCTCGTTTTGACTGTGGGAGGTCTGTTTCCTCCGTTATGTGGTACGCCAGACCCCTCCTGATGAGCAGGATCCCGTTTTGAACGTGGCCGGTCGAACACAAGGTCGTTTCGTCCGTTCTACGGTACGCCAGGCCTCGTTTCCATCGGTTGTTCCATCCAAGCCCTCCCGATGAACACGACGACGCATTCCGTTCCGACCCAGCCGGCTGGCTCTCCACGAACCCAACGACGACATTGTTTCTCCGTACCGACCCAGCCATGTACACAAGCCCTGGCCGTACGTATGCGCGAGTAGGCGTTCGAGACCCTGCCCATATGTACGTACGTGGCCGTATTTTCTTTCTTGCACACTGGCTGCTGTACGTAGGTGTACATGCTACGTGCGCGCCTCTACTACGACACGTGCGCGCCTCTACATCGACCAGTATGTACGTACATGTTCGCAACCAGAATGACAACACTATGTACGCTTCGACCAGGTGGACTTCCTTGCGTGCGAAGATGTAGCTGGTGGGTCCCAGCAATCTAGGAGTGAATCATTTTTTTGCCCGGACGCACTTCCTTGTGTGAGAAGATGTAGCTGGTGGGTCCCAGCAGTCAGGGGGAAACATTTTTTTCGTGAAATTCAGTGGCCCGTCCGGTGGGTCCACGCTGTTAGGTGGAGGAATAATTATTTTGCACGTAATAAGGAGGCACTTCCTTGCTGCGGCCGTCGACCCAGCAGTCAGCCTCTCCACATACAGTCCACATCCGATGGAAGCCGTTCCTTGACCACGTTGACCACTCCGCGCCGAGAGCACCAGGGCGGTGGACGACGGCAAGGCCTAGGAAGGGGACGACACGGAGCCGGGGAAGACGCGGCAGTGGATGCCCACGCGTAGAGGAGTATGAGGGTTCACTGGTTCGCTGAGGTGTGAGGCTGTCGTCACCGCAGAATAACAGGGGGTGTGGGTGAGTAGAGGGATGGTTTGGCCAGCGGTGGGAATAGTAGGGGGCGGTGAGGCCTCCGTGGCAGCACAACCGGCCACGGGAGGTAGGAGCATGCGGCACGACCGGCACTGCTTTGGGCGGCTGGAGCAACAAGACCAGAGGTTGAAGAAGCACTACGGCCATTGGATGGACATCGGACAGTCACTGGAGCTAGAATCATTCATATTGACTAAGTTGACAAAGCACTCCGTCCCCGTCAACTTAGTAGGCCCACAAGTCAGCCTCCCACCAAGGTGGGTCCCAACCAGCTAGGGGAGTATTCATTTTTTTGTGCGCATAAGGAGGCACTTCGGGTGGGACCGAGCTAATAGCGGGGGGAACATTTTTTCGCGCAATACGGTGGCGCATCCGGTGGGTCCCAGCAGTCAAGGGGAAACGTTTTTTCGCGAAATACGGTGGCCGGTCCGGTGGGTCCCTGCTGTCAGGTGGAGGAATCATTATTTTCTGCGTAATAAAGAGGCACTGCCTTGCTGCCGTCGTGGACCCAGCTGTCAGCCTCTCCACGTACAGTCCACGTCCGATGGAAGCTGTTCCTTGACCACGTTGACCATGCCGCGCCGAGAGCACCAGGGCGGTGGACGACGACGAGGCCTAGGAAGGGGAAGACGCGGAGCCGGGGAAGACGCGGCAGTGGAAGCCCGCGCCGAGAGGAGTGCAAAGGTTCACTGGTTCGGCTGCGATGTGAGGCTCCCTTCTCCGCGGAATAACAGGGGGTGTGGGTGAGTAGAGGGATGGCCTGGCTAGCGGTGGGAGTAGTAGGGGGCGGTGAGGCCTCCGCGGCATCACAGCCGGCCACAGGAAGCAGGAGCACGTGGCACGACCGGCGCTGCTTTTGGCGGCTGGAGCAAGAAGACCAGAGGTTGAAGAAGCACTACGACCGTTGGATAGACATCGTACGGTTACTTCAGCTAGAATCGTTTGTATTGACTAAGTTGACAAAGCCCTTGGTACGCGTCAACTTAGTAGGCCCACAGGTCAGCCTCCGAAATGGTGCGCCCTAGATGTCAGGGGGAGGAATCATTTTTTGGGCGGCTGAAGCAAGAATATCCAAGATTGAAGAAGAAGCACGACATTCATTGTATGGACATCCAACGGCCACATCTGCTAGAACCGTGTGTTGTTGACAAAGCCTTGCATGTGCGTCAACTTAGTTTTTTTAGGGGATGCTTCAACTTAGAAGGCCCACAAGTGTGTGGCATAGAACATATAGCCCATTTTCTATTTGTAAGAATGTACAACCCATTTTTTTATTCTAATGGAATTTACTACAACCCATTTACAGTTTGTTAAAAGTACAACCCATTTTCTAGCCAGGACAACGATTAATAATTTCAACCAACCGCTCAAAACAGAATTCAAAAAAAATCCCACATTTTTATGGGATCCGAAATATTTTTATCCGAAATTTCTAGTTAGATTAAATATAATATCAAAATAAAGTTGTATTACGTTGAAATCCGACGAAATATTGCTCGCGCAACTAGTAATGAAATTAAAATTTTCAAATTCCGGAAATAATATTTTGTTTTATAGTTACTGCCCAATTATTATAATTACATCCCATTTATTATTTCTCAAAGTCCATTTTCTTGTTAAGCCTAATGCATACCTCCTATGAAAGTTTGCAGCCCAGCGGGGCGGAGAATAACAAGTTGACCCGGATATTGTGTACAACTGTCACCCCAGTTGCATTGCTGATGTTGAAAAAAAGGCCTCTGTAGTACAGTACAACCTACATGGCTACTCAACCCAGATTCAACGACGCCTGAAAGGCCCAAACAAGGATTGTGTACAACCTTTTGAAGTCACTAAGCTCAATTAATAACTTAAGAAAAAAGTTAGATTATAGTGGAACCTAATTAAAAGCTCTCACGAGCAAAGAAATAATTCAACGGGTCCCACTTGTGCGTGTGTGCATGTGAGAGAGAGGGACCCATCGGTAGATGCTCGTAAATACATCTTTCAGCCATATGCATTGCTGATGCTCAGTAAAAACTTATATAGTTGACACAATCATATAGAACATCATAGCACACTGAACTTGCATACAAAAATTTCATGCAGGCGGCACAATCAGGATGGAAGCAGTGGATCACTACGGGTAGGGCTATCTTGAAACCAACGAACTCGTGCATAACGGTTCATCGTCTTTATCAATGACAGGGAAATATCTTGAATGTTGTGCAAAGAAAACAGACGGACAACACAATAAGTTCTGCTAGCACATTAAGTTGACGTACAACCCTTTCTAAAAAAAGTTCAGGTACAAAACTAGAACAGGTCACAATCAAATGTACTGGCACATCAGGGCTTCACACCCATAGCTTGGATTCAACTAGTATCTGACAAGATTCAGTTGTTACCTCAAATTAGAGCACATCCAGGAAGCCAGCCCGCCTCTTCTCCCATAGAATCAGTGGTCTCCACCGCGGGATGGAGTATGCCCTGTTCCATCCATCATTCCGAGCAACATGGGGAAAGTCAGACGTTGACTCCTGTAATGGATGTCGTCGACGGACCCTTGCACCATCGGCGGCGGCAGGACTTCGATTGATGGATTGACCACTTCTTCGACATGCACGAACACTCGATACAGGTACATCCCTAACATGGTACGCGGCGGCCTTAGTGGCGATGAATAGAACAACCCCGGTTCTTGCACCGGTATCTCAACAGCAATCACCTTCGGTATGGTGGACGGCTTCTTCATCCATGCCATAACCGTCAGAGCCCAGCTGTCTGGAGGAACAAACATACTTACGAGCTCACCTCCAAGGTCGTTGATAAGCTCAATCATGGACACACTGTTCCAAGCACGTCGAGGCATGTCGTGGAAGGTAAGCTTTGTTAAAAACTGAAGGTCAGAGGGCACTGAGCCCCATCCTGGGTGCCACCGATCAAAGCTCACCAGCGTGCCATCGCAGAACAAATGCCGGGAAGATTCAAACACACGACTGCAGTCGAAAGTTGTCTGGAACCTGACGAAGAAATCAGCCGGTGGCGGATAGAATTCGATGAGCACGTCACTTATTTGGATGCCATGCAAAATGCCAAGAGCTTTGACAAGGTCATCCGGCGAGACGGGAGGCTGGTCGCCGTTGATGGTTACCATCAGCACTTTGCCGGCAAACTGGTCGTCAAGTGCCGCCATGCCACTGTTGAGCGACAACACGCAGCGATAGAAGGCAGGACGGACCTCATGATCTCTGGCTCAGAGATCCGCGTTAACCGGCGACATGATAGTGAGCTTGAGTACAGGGAGTACAAGAGGGGGATTTGGGGGAACTGGAGTAGGAATCGAGATTCCAGAGGTGGGGGAGGGACGGGAGATTGGGGATGAAAAGGTAGCTTGAATTTCGAACACGTGCCAATATGCTCTCGGCGCGCAAGCGCACGAAAACACTAATGGGGCCCACATGTCGGCCTAAGAGTCCTTATTCTTTCTTTTTTGGAGAGCCCGCCCTTTTTTGAGGATCTTTTGAGAGCCCAGCCTGAGAGTCATAATTGACCTGTTTGGCATTGTGTTACTACTCGGCCCATATTCAATGACACCTCACTGGACCAAACACGTGTACATCATCGAAAAGACATTGATCTCAAATTATATAACTTGAAAAATGGAGATACACTCTGAACACTGGAGAATGGTGATGCCCTCATTTATCCCACCAGTAGTTCGAGACAATAAACAGTTTGAAACAACGATATATACAACATTCAAACACTGACTAGTGACTACTACTGACATAAACAACAATACATGATAGTTCATAAGAAGTCTTGCTACACCAAAATGCACCCATCTGCAGTGCTCAGACTCTCGTGATCCAGACGAGAATGACATTCTAAACAGAGCCAACTATTACATAGCAAGAGTGACATAGATGAGGATGACCAAATGAGAAGGAATATGCATAACAAAAGAAAGAACTACCCATCCAGAACAAGCAGCAAATACAACAAAGTCATTCGAAGAGATCAACCAACACCATCAAAATTTACAGCCCCGCTTCAGCGACCAATGATCCGGAGACACCAGTACTCCACCCTTTCAACGCAACAGCCCAATTACCTATCAACCTGAAGGCTTGAACCACATCACTGCCTGTCGTAATTGAGACATCCAAGGATCAAAGTTAATCCGTATGCCTTTGTCATTCTCACCTCCTTTTGGTTGTAGGCTGTATCATTGACAATCAGGGGAGTTTGCTCCCGAACTCCTAGGGCTCGCCGTGTAGATAGAGTTTTCCATAGCAAACAGAGCCTCTCTGCCATCAAGGTCCTTGCCAACTGTGATCTCCTGGTTAATCGGATAATTGAGTCCGAGAAACAGAGAGTGTGAACCAAGGCTGTTTACCTGCCTCCAACTAAAAAATCCTGAAGGCCCCAACAAGCTGGTATCCTGCTCATAGACGTAACAGCCACTGTCCGGATACTCACGTATTTCACGGTGCTTGTATACAACGGTGTTTTTGCAATATAACTTTTCCGGCTCATGTGTCTGAATGATCATTAGTCTTTTGCCATCATCTGATCGAGCGAGGAACCAGTTGTGCTTCCCTATTTTTGGCAAAGGTGGTGTGATTACAAAGGGCAGTAACTGTAGGGACACTCCATCATATCAAAAAGGACATGCATTGTTAATGTAAAATCAGCATTGTTCAGAGTATGAGTAGGATAATGCAAGAAATGGCATTGTTAATGTAAGATCAGCATTGATATGTCCCTGTTGGAACTGGGAGGAAAATACAGGGAAATGTATATTGGGTTCGAAAATATAAAAGTGCCATGCATGGTTATACTCATGTTATCTCGCAATCGATTCTTCACAGGAAACTACTGAAGGAAATATGCCCTGGAGGCAATAATAAAGTTATTATTTATTTCCTTATTTCATGATAAATGTTTATTATTCATGCTAGAATTGTATTAACCGGAAACTTGATTCATGTGTGAATACATAGACAAAACAATGTGTCCCTAGTATGCCTCTACTAGACTAGCTTGTTCATCAAATATGGTTATGTTTCCTAGCCATAGACATGTGTTGTCATTTGATGAACGAGATCACATCATTAGGAGAATTATGTGATGGACAAGACCCATTCATTAGCTTAGCATTGTGATCGTTACAGTTTTATCGCTACTGCTTTCTTCATGACTTATAATTGTTCCTCGGACTATGAGATTGTGCAACTCCCGAGTATCTGGAGGAACACTTTGTGTGCAATCAAACCTCACAACGTAAATGGGTGATTTTAAAGATGCTCTAAAGGTGTTTCCGAAGGTGTTTGTCGGCTTGGCATGAATCAAGATTAGGATTTGTCACTCCGTGTATCGGAGAGGTATCTCTGGGCCCTCTCAGTAATGCACATCACTATAAGCCTTGCAAGCAATGTGACTAATGAGTATGAACTTGTATTAATTTGGTCTTTTCGGTGTTGTGTAATGAAGATGAGCCAACAATGGATGTACGATGATCAACGCTCTCCCAAGTTCATTAATGGCGTGCATAGATTTCTGCATGCGGCTGAGGCAAACAAGCAGGATGGTTTTATGTGTTGTCCATGTGGTGTCTGTCAGAATGATAGGAATTACTCTAGCTCAAAAGTCCTTCACATCCACCTGTTTACGTCCGGTTTCACGTTTGGCTATTGTCGGATTCAGGGCTCCGTAGACTCAAGAAGGTTCAAACTCTAGGGCGTGTGCAAAGAACTCAACCTCTCAAGCCTACCAACCCATCGCCCCACAGCCTAGCCTGATGCACGCGAGCCAGGAAGAAGATGAACACGGCTGTTTACCCAGGTTCGTGCCACCTTGCGGTGTAAGACCCTACTCCTGCTTTGTGGTGGATTGGCCTCGCGAGGGGCTGCGGATGAACTAGTATAGTATATGAACTACCTCGCGAGGTTCAAGGTGAGGAATCAGTCTCTCCCTCTATGGTGGTGGCTAACCTATATTTATAGTGGCCTCGGTCCTCTTCCCTCAAAACATAGGCGGGAAGGGATCCCATAGTGGCCAATTTGAAAGGGGACAAGTAGTACACCTTATCCTGACGGAAGGTGGTCTTCGCCTGCAAAGCTTCTAGTCGTGACGCAACACTGGGCTTGGCGATGACATCCATCCTGTCATACTGGTGGTCTTGGTCTTGTTCCACAAGAAAGGAAACCTTTGCCATATTCCTCGGGAACCCACACCTGTTCTTGCCTCCTCTGAGCCCGCTGGCGCCCCCCTGCCTTGGTCGTCATGGCTTGCATGATGGCAGCCTCATGAGGCTGGGTACGTGCATAGGAATCTCTGCTCCTCAGGAGGAGGCTGCTCCCTCCAGAGGACTTGGTATCGTCTGCCTCGCGAGGCCTAGGGGACCTCGCAAGGGTCTTGTCTTGGCATTCTTGTAGATGGGCCGAACCAGGCCGTTGAAGGAGCCACACCGTGGCCCGTAGGCAGGCAGGTATGGGTACCCTGGTTCCCAGAACACCGACAGCTATAACTGTTGGACCAAGCACGGAGAAAGACGGGTTCTAATGGAAGAGAATGAAGAAGAAGTGGATGATGACAACTATCACGGGTTTCCTGAATATGATGGTACTACAATGGGGGAAGAAGCTGAAGAAGAGGCATTAGATGAGCGCACTAATGATCTTGGTCGAGCCATTGCTGATGCAAAGAGAAAATGCGCAAGTGAAATGGAGAAGTTGAAGTTACAGCGCATGTTAGATCACAAGAATTGTTATACCCAAATTGCGAAGATGACATTAAAAAGCTGGATATCACACTGGAATTGTTGCAATGGAACCCAGAGAATGGTGTATCTGACAAAGGATTTGAAAAGTTACTGAAAATGTTAAAGAACATTCTTCCAAAGGACAACGAATTGCCCGATAGTACGTACGAAGCAAAGAAGACTGTCTGCCCTCTAGGATTAGAGGTGCAGAAGATACATGTATGCCCTAATGACTGCATCCTCTATCGCGGTGAGGAGTACGAGAATTTGAATGCATGCCCGGTATGCGGTGCATTGCGCTATAAGATAAGCCGCGATGACCCTGGTGATGTTGAGGGCGAGCACCCTAGGAAGAGAATTCCTACCAAGGTGATGTGGTATGTGATATGTCCATTTTGCATCATGTTTTCTTACTATTATTTATGATGTTTTAATGCATAATAATGCTTTTTGAGTAATTCTAACGCCTTTTCTTTCATAATTTACAAGGTACACACAAACAGGGAGAATTACGGCTTCTGGAAATCTGGACCTGGAAAAGCTACGTCAGGCCACCTATTGTACACAACTCCAAACAAGCTGAAACTTCAAGGAGATTTTTTATCAAATATATGATGAATATTGGAGCAAATAACTACCAGAGGGGGCCCACCAGGTGGGCACAACCCACCTAGGAGCACCAGGGAGCCCAGGCGCGCCCTGGTGGGTTATGCTCACCTAGGCCCAGCTGTGGTGCCCATCTTATGGATTATAAGTCATTTTGACCTAGAAAAAATGAGAAGAGGACTTTCGGTACGGAGCGCCGCCGTCTCGAGGCGGAACTTGGGCAGGAGCACTTTTGCCATCCAGCGAAGCGATTCCGTCGGGGGAACTTCCCTCCCGGAGGGGGAAATCATCGTCATCATCATCACCAACAACTCTCCCATCTTGGGAGGGCAATCTCCATCAACATCTTCAACAACACCATCTCATCACAAAACCTAGTTCATCTCTTATGTTCAATCTTGTTACCGAAACTATAGATTGGTGCTTGTGGGTGACTAGTAGTGTTGATTACATCTTGTAGTTGATTACTATATGGTTTACTTGGTGGAAGATTATATGTTCAGATCCAATAGGCTATTTAATACTCGTCTGATATTGTGAGTAGTTACTTTTGTTCTTGAGGTCACGGGAGAAATCATGTTGCAAGTTATCATGTGAACTTGATATGTGTTCGATATTTTGATAGTATGTATGTTGTGATTCCCTTAGTGGTGTCATGTGAACGTCGACTACATGACACTTCACCATATTTGGGCCTAAGGGAATGCATTGTGGAGTAGCAATTAGATGATGGGTTGCGAGAGTGATAGAAGCTTAAACCCCAGTTTCTGCGCTATTCCATAAGGAACCGATTGGATCCAAAAGTTTAATGCTATGTGTCGGGGATATAACAATTTGTGTAAGCCACCCTGGAGGGGCCGGGTTATGAAAAGAGGATTATCATGCAAAGCCCAGGATCAATCATGAAGATGGCGGTTCAGTAAAGGGTCTAAAGCCCACGGGTGACTTATGGCCCGTAGTGATAAACCGCCGTAGTGGTGTGACTTGTATCATAAGGTAGAATTGACTAGTCACCAAGCCGGACACTGTTTATGAGCCGACCGGGACTCTGTAGGCCACCAGGCGTCAACGCATGTATATAAGGGGATGACCCGGTGGCGGCTTAGGTCAAAAACAATCAAATCGATAACCAAGCCGGCGAGTTGAGCCCCTTGGAGATCGAAACTTCAGCAATACCAATCCCAACTAGACGTAGGCTTTTACCTTCATCGTAAGGGGTCGAACTAGTATAAAAACTCTCTCTTGTGTTCCTTGTCCCGATTAACCCCTTTAAGCTTCCTAGTGCAATGGCCCTACGACTAAGTCCTTGCTCTAGGACATCTGTCGTGTCAACTCCACGACACTATGGTTAGAATTTATTCTTAATACTTTTCTCGTAGTTGTGGATGCTTGTGGGAGGGTTAATAACAAGTAGGAGGTTTGTTCAAGTAAGAACAACACCTAAGCACCGGTCCACCCACATATCAAATTATCAAAGTACCGAACACGAATTAAACCAACATGATGAAAGTGACTAGATGAAAATCCCGTGAACCCTCAAGAACGCTTTGCTTATCATAAGAGACCGTTTTGGCCTGTCCTTTGCTTCAAAAGGATTGCGCTACCTTGCTGCACTTTTATTGCTACTTTAGTTACTTCCTCGTTACAAATTATCTTGCTACCAAACTACTCTACTACTTACAATTTCAGCAGTTGCAGACATTACCCTGCTGAAATCCACTTGTCATTTCCTTCTGCTCCTTGTTGGGTTTGACATTCTTACTTATAGAAAAGAGCTACAATTGATCCCCTATACTTGTGGGTCGTCAAGGCTATTTTCTTGCGCTGTTTCCGGGGAGTGAAGCGCCTTTGGTATATGGAATTTGGTAAGGAAACATTTATATAGTGTGCTGAAATTTATTGTCACTTGTTACTTTGGAAAACAATCCTTCGTGGGGTTTGTTTGGGGTATCTTCACCTCGACCGGAACCACAATTAGCTACCCCTCAACCAACTGCACCTACTGAAAATGTTGAATATAAAATTCCTTCGGGTATGATAGAACAATTACTAGCTAATCCTTATGCAGGAGATGGAACCGAACATCCTGATATGAACTTGATATATGTAGCACAAATTTGTGGATTCAAGCTTGCAGGTTTACCCGGGGATGAAGTTATGAAAAAGGTTTTCCCTTTATCATTGAAGGGAAAAGCATTGGCATGGTACAGGCTATGCGATGATATTGGATCTTGGAACTGGAATCATTTGAAATTGGAGTTCCACCAAATTTTTTATCCTATGCATCTAGTTCATCGTGATCGGAATTATATATGTAATTTTTGGCCTTGTGAAGGAGAAAGTATCGCTCTAGCTTGGGGGAGGTTAAGTCAATGTTATATTCATGCCCCAATCATGATATCTCAAGAGAAAGTATTATCTAGAAATTTTATGCTCGGCTTTCTCGTAATGAGCAAACCATGCTCGATACTTCTTGTGCTGGTTCTTTTATGAAGAAGAATATTGAATTACGGTGTGATCTTTTGGAAAGAATTAAACGCAACTATGAAGATTGGGAAATCAACGAAGGTAAAGACTCAGGTATTAAACTTAAGTATGATTGTGTTAAATCTTTTATGAATACCGATGCTTTTCAAAAGTTTAGCACTAAATATGGACTTGACTCTGAGATAGTAGCTTCCTTCTGTGAATCATTTTCTACTCATGTTGATCTCCCTAAAGAGAAATGGTTTAAATATCACCCACCCATTAAAGAAGAAATCAAGGAACTGGTACCAGTGAAAGAAGAAACTGTACTTTACAATGTTGATCCAGTTGTTCCTTCTACTTATATTGAGAAACCACCTTTCCCTATTAGGATAAAGGAACATGCTAAAGTTTCAACTGTGGTTAACAAGAGTTACATTAGAACACCTAAACCTGACGAACAAATTAAAGTGGAACCTAGTATTGCTATGGTTAAAGATCTCTTTGAAGAAAATGTAGATGGGCATGTTATTTACTTCTGCGGAGAAGCTTCTAGAATTGCCAAACCTGATAAAAAGATAAACATAGACCTGTTGTTGGCATGCCCGTTGTCTCAGTTAAAATAGGAGATCATTGTTATCATGGTTTATGTGACAAAGGTGCTAGTGTGAGTGCTATTAAACTTGCTAATAGAGACACTACAACACCAATTGGGATTGTTAGATATGTTGAAGTCTTGTGTGGTAAAATGAAATACCCTACTACTTTTCTTCTTCTTGGTTCCCCACAAGATGACTTTTGTCCCATTATCTTTGGTAGACCTTTCTTGAACACCATTAATGCTAGAACTGTCGGTGTTAGTTTTGGTGATGAGTCTCATGAGTCTAATTTTTCCAAGTTTAGTAGAAAGCTTTATGAAAAAGAATTGCCTAGTGAGGATGAAATAATTTGTCTTGCTTCTATTGCTGTACCACCTACTGATCCTTTTGGACAATACTTGCTAGGCCATGAAAATAATTTACATATGCATGAAAGAAGTGAAATAGATAAGATTTTCTTTGAACAACGTCCTCTACTTAAACACAACTTGTCTATTGAAACTCTAGGAGGTCCTCCTCCACCTAAGATCCTGTGTTTCGATTAAAACAATTGCCAGACACTTTGAAATATGCTTATCTTGATGAAAACAAGATATATCCTGTTATTATTAGTGCTAACCTTTTAGAACATGAAGAAGAAAGGTTATTGAAAGTTCTAAGGAAGCACCGAGCTGCTATTGTATATACTCTTGATGATTTAAAGGGCATTAGTCCCACTCTATGTCAGCACTAAATTAATATGGAACCTGATGCTAAACCCATTGTTGATCACCAACGTCGGTTAAGTCCAAAGACGAATGAAGTGGTAAGAACGGAAATATTAGAACTTTTGGAAGCACGTATAATCTATCCTATAGCTGATAGTAGATGGGTAAGTCATGTTCATTGTGTCCTTAAGAAAGGAGGTATAAGTGTTGTTCCTAATGATAAGAATGAACTTATTCCACAAAGAATTGTTACAGGCTATAGAATGGTAATTGATTTTAGAAAATTAAACAAAGCAACTAGAAAAGATCATTACCCTTTGCCTTTTATTGATCAAATGCTTGAAAGACTATCTAAGCACACACATTTCTGCTTCCTTGATGGATATTCTGGTTTTTCACAAATACCTGTTTCTCAACCTGATCAAGAAAATTCCACTTTTACTTGTCCCTTTGGAACCTATGCTTATAGACGTATGTCGTTCGGTTTATGTAATGCACCTGCTACCTTTCAAAGATGTGTGACTGCTATATTCTCTAGCGTTTGTGAAAAGATTGTTGAGGTTTTCATGGACAACTTCTCTATTTATGGGAAGTCTTTTGATGATTGTTTAAGCAATCTTGATCGAGTTTTGTAGAGATGTGAACAAACAAATCTTGTCTTGAATTGGGAGAAGTGCCACTTCATGGTTAATGAAGGCATTATCTTGGGTCATAAAATTTCTGAAAGAGGTATTGAAGTGGGCAAAGCTAAGGTTGATGCAATTGAGAAAATGCCATGCCCTAAAGATATAAAAGCTATTTGTAGTTTTTTAGGTCATGCTAGTTTCTATGGGAGATTTATCAAAGACTTTTCTAAAATTTCTAGGCCTCTTACGAATCTTTTGGAAAAGAATATTCCTTTTGTTTTTGATGATGATTGTTTAGAAGCCTTTGAAACACTCAAGAAAGCCTTAATTTCGTCATCTATTGTTCAACCACCTGATTGGAACTTGCCTTTTGAAATTATGTGTGATGCTAGTGATTGTGCTGTTGGTGCTATTCTAGGACAAAGAGTTGATAAGAAATTGAATGTTATTCATTATGCTAGTAAAACCCTAGACAATGCTAAACGAAACTATGCTACTACTTAAAAAGAATTCTTAGCAGTGATGTTTGCTTGTGACAAATTTAGACCTTATATTGTTGATTCCAAAGTAATTGTTCACATGGACCATGCTGCTATTAAATATCTTATGGGAAAGAAAGATGCTAAGACTAGACTTATTCAATTGGTTCTCTTGTTACAAGAATCTGATTTACATATCATTGATAGAAAAGGAGCTGAGAACCCCATAGCTGATAATTTATCTAGGCTTGAAAATGTGGCTGATGACCCACTACCTATTGATGATAGTTTTCCTGATGAGTAGTTAGCTGCAATAAATGTTGCTCATAGTACTCCTTGGTATGCTGACTACGCTAATTACGTTGTTGCTAAATATTTACCACCTAGCTTCACATACCAACAAAAGAAAAAATTCTTCTATGATTTAAGACATTACTTTTGGGATGACCCACATCTTTATAAAGAAGGAGTAGATGGTATTATTAGACGTTGTGTACTAAGCATGAAAAGGGACAAATCCTATGGAAATGTCACACTAAAGCTTATGGAGGGCATCATGCTGAAGATAGAACTGCTCACAAGTTATTGCAGTCTGGATTTTATCGGCCTACTCTCTTCAAGGATACCCGTAAGTTTGTCTTATCCTGTGATGAATGCCAAAGAATAGGTAATATCGGTAAGCGTTAATAAATGCCTATGAACTATTCACTTCCTGTTGAATTATACATCTCCAACGTATCTATAATTTTTGATTGTTCCATGCTATTATATTATCTGTTTTGGATGTTTATGGGCTTTATTATACACTTTTATATTATTTTTGGGACTAACCTATTAACCTAGAGCCCAGTGCCAGTTTCTGTTTTTTCCTTGTTTAAGAGTATCGCAGAAAAGGAAAATCAAACGGAGTCCAATTGACCTGAAACTTCACGGAACTTATTTTTGGACCAGAAAAATCCCACGGAGTATCGGAGTTGGACCAGGAGAGTCCAGTGCTGCCAACAAGGGTGGGGGCCGCGCCCACCCCCCTGGGTGCACCCCCCTGCCTCGTGGACAGCCCGGAGGTCCACTGACGTACTTCTTCCTCCCATATATACACATATACCCTAAAAACATCGGGGAGCACAATAGATCGGGATTTCCGCCGCCAGAAGCCTCCGTAGCCACCGAAAACCAATCTAGACCCATTCTGGCACCCTGCCGGAGGGGCAATCCCACTACTGTGGCCATCTTCATCATCCCGGCGCTCTCCATGATGAGGAGGGAGTAGTTCTCCCTTGGGGCTGAGGGTATGTACCAGTAGCTATGTGTTTGATCTCTCTCTCTCTCTCTCTCTCGTGTTCTTGAGGTGATACAATCTTGATGTATCGCGAGCTTTGCTATTATAATTGGATCTTATGATGTTTCTCCCCCTCTACTCTCTTGTAATGGATTGAGTTTTCCCATTGAAGTTATCTTATTGATTGAGTCTTTAAGGATTTGAGAACACTTGATGTATGTCTTGCGTGGGATACCTGTGGTGACAATGGGGTATTCTACGATCCACTTGATGTATGTTTTGGTGATCAACTTGCGGGTTCCGTGACCTTGGGAATCTATGCATAGGGGTTGGCACACGTTTTCTTCTTGACTCTCTGCTAGAAACTTTGGGGCACTCTTTGAGGTTCTATGTGTTGGTTGATAGATGAATCTAAGATTGTGTGATGCATATCGTATAATCATACCCACGGATACTTGAGGTGACATTGGAGTATCTAGGTGACATTAGGGTTTTGGTTGATTTGTGTCTTAAGGTGTTATTCTAGTACGAACTCTAGGGCTGTTTTTGACACTTATAGGAATAGCCCAACGGATTGATTGGAAAGAATAACTTTGAGGTGGTTTCGTACCCTACCATAATCTCTTCGTTTGTTCTCCACTATTAGTGACTTTCGAGTGACTCTTTGTTGCATGTTGAGGGATAGTTATATGATCCAATTATGTTATTATTGTTGAGAGGACTTGCACTAGTGAAAGTATGAACCCTAGGCCTTGTTTCAACGCACTGCAATACCATTTGTGCTCACTTTTATCATTAGTTACCTTGCTGTTTTTATATTTTCAGATTACAAAAACCTATATCTACCATCCATATACCACTTGTATCACCATCTCTTCGCCGAACTAGTGGACCTATACAATTTACCATTGTATTGGGTGTGTTGGGGACACAAAAGACTCTTTGTTATTTGGTTGCAGGGTTGCTTGAGAAAGACCATCTTCATCCTAAACCTTAGGTCATCCACTTGAGGGAAATTTGCTACTGTCCTACAAACCTCTGCACTTGGAGGCCCAATAACGTCTACAAGAAGAAGGTTGTGTAGTATACATCAAGCTCTTTTCTGGCGCTGTTGCCGGCGAGGTTAGCGCTTGAAGGTATGTCTTTAGATCTTCCAATCGTGTCTTTTTGTTTCTTGTTTTAGCACTAGTTTAGTTTATAAAAGAAAACTACAAAAAATATGGAATTGAGTTTGCCTCATACGCTTCATCTTTTTAATATCTTTCGTGAGTATGATGGAAAGTAAAAGTGTGCTAAAGTGGTAGAAGAAGAATGCATTAAAATATTTGGCACTAAATATTTGAATGATGAGCATGATTTCAATGTTGTTAGTATGAATTCCATGAATATTCATGATGCTAATGATATGCAAAGCCACAAGCTTGGGGAAGCTATGTTTGATGAAGATGATATTTTTTGTCCCCCAAGTTTTGGTGACCAAATTTATTATGCTGAAAGCATGCCTCCTATTTATGATGATTCTATTGATGAAAGTGGATTTGGAGAGGTCATAACTTTATTTTGTGATGAATCCACTATTCTGGAAGAGGTTCCAATTGATTATGAGAACAAAGTTGCTATCTATGATGATTATTGTGATGACCTGTATGGTATAAAGAATAATGATATCCATGAAACTTTTCATCATGATTTTAGTTTTCAATTGGATTATGCCTCACATGATAGTTATTTTGTTGAGTTTGCTCCCACTACTATTCCGAATGAGAGGAATTTTGCTTATGTGGAGAGTAATAAAATTTGTATGCTTGTAGATCATGAAAAGAATGCTTTATGTGCTGGTTATATTTTTGAATTCATTCATGATGATACTGAAAATTATTATGAGGGAGGAACATATGTTTGTAGGAATTTCAATAATATCAATTTTCCTCTCTATGCGCTTAAAATCTTGAAGTTATGCTTGTTTTGCTTTCCTCTGCTAGTTGATTATTGTTCCCATAAATTGTTTTCTCACAAAATCCCGATGCATAGGAAGTGGGTTAGACTTAAATGTGCTAGTCATATTCTTCATGATGCTCTCTTTATGTTCCAATTCTTATCTTCTATGTGAGCATCATTGAAATCATCATGCCTAGCTAGGGGCGTCAAACGATAGCGCTTGTTGGGAGGCAACCCAACTTTATTTTTGTTCCTTCCTTTTTATTCCTGTCTAGTAATAAATAATTCATCTAGACTCTGTTTATATGTGGTTTTATGCTTTTAATTAGTGTTTGTGCCAAGTAGAACCTTTGGGAAGACTCGGGAAAGTCTTGTTGATCTTGCTGTAAAAAACAGAAACATTAGCGCTCACGAGAATTGCTGCCATTTTTTATTGGAGAGTGGTATTTAGTTAATTATTTTTGAAGATGATTAATAGATAAATTCCACACGTCCAGAAATTTATTTTAGAATTTTTGGGGTTCCAGAAGTTTGCGTTAGTTACAGATTACTACAGACTGTTCTGTTTTTGACAGATTCTGTTTTTCGTGTGTTGTTTGCTTATTTTAATGAATCTATGCCTAGTAAAAGAGTTTATAAACCATAGAGAAGTGGTAATACATTAGGTTTAACACCAATATAAATAAATAATAATTTCATTACAGTACCTTGAAGTGGTGTTTTGTTTTCTTTCGCTAACGGAGCTTACGAGTTTTCTGTTAAGTTTTGTGTTGTGAAGTTTTCATGTTTAATTTGGGTGAAGATTTGATGGACTATGGAATAAGGAGTGGAAAGTGCCTAAGTTTGGGGATTCCCAAGGCACTCCAAGATAATATTCAAGGACAACCAAGAGCCTAAGCTTGGGGATGCCCCGGAAGGCATCCCCTCTTTCGTCTTCGTTCATCGGTAACTTTACTTGGAGCTATATTTTTATTCACCACATGATATGTGTTTTGCTTGGAGCGTCAATTTATTTTATTTTGTTTTGCTTTCTGTTTGAATAAAGTATCAAGATCTGAATTTCTTAAATGTTAGAGAGTCTTCGCATAGTTGCATAATTATTAGACTACTCATTGATCTTCACTTATATCTTTCGGAGTAGTTTGTCATTTGCTTTAGTGCTTCACTTATATCTTTTTAGAGCACGGTGGTGGTTTTATTTTGAAGAAATAGATGAACTCTCGTGCTTCACTTATATTATTTTGAGAGTCTTTAGAACAGCATGGTAGTTTGCTTTGGTTATGAAACTAGTCCTAATATAATGGGCATCCAAGAGGGATATACTAAAAACTTTCATATAAAGTGCATTGAATACTATGAAAAGTTTGATAATTGATAATTGTTTTGAGATATGGTGATGGTGATATTAGAGTCATGCTAGTGAGAAGTTGTGAATTTGATAAATACTTGTGTTAACGTTTGTGATTCCCGTAGCATGCACGTATGGTGAACCGTTATGTGATCAAATCAGAGCATGATTTATTTATTGATTGTCTTCCTTATAGTGGCGGTCGGGGATGAGCGATGGTCTTTTCCTACCAATCTATCCCCCTAGGAGCATGTGCGTAGTACTTTGTTTCGATAACCAATAGATTTTTGCAATAAGTATGTGAGTTCTTTATGACTAATGTTGAGTCCATGGATTATACCCACTCTCACCCTTCCACCATTGATAGCCTCTCTAGTACCACGCAACTTTCACCGGTATCATACACCCACCATATACCTTCCTCAAAACAGCCACCATACCTACCTATCATGGCATTTCCATAGCCATTCCGAGATATATTGCCATGCAACTTACCACCGTTCCATTTATTATGACACGCTCCATCATTGTCATATTGCTATGCATGATCATGTAGTTGACATTGTATTTGTGGTAAAGCCACCGTTCATAATTCTTTCACACATGTCACTCATGAGTCATTGCACATCCTGGTACACCGCCGGAGGCATTCTTATAGAGACATATTTTGTTCTAAGAATCGAGTTGTAATTCTTGAGTTGTAAGTAAAGAAAAGTGTGATGATCATCATTATTATAGCATTGTCCCCTACAAGTCAGGATGAGACTCCGGACGAAAATAAATAAATAAATAAATAAATAAATAAAATAGGCCAAAGAAGCCCAAAAAAAAAAGAAGAGAAAAGAGGCCATAAAAAAGGAGAAGGCCCAAATAAAAAAATAAAAATAAAAAAATGAGAGAAAAAGAGAAAAGGGGCAATGCTACTATCCTTTTACCACACTTGTGCTTCAAAGTTGCACCATGATCTTCATGATAGAGAGTCTCCTATGTTGTCACTTTCATATACTAGTGGGAAACTTTCATTATAGAACTTGGCTTTTATATTCCAATGATGGGCTTCCTCAAAATGCCCTAGGTCTTCGTGAGCAAGCGAGTTGGATGCACACCCACTAGTTTCTTTTGTTGAGCTTTCATACATTTATAGCTCTAGTGCATCCATTGCATGGCAATCCCTACTCATTCACATTGAAATCTATTGATGGGCATCTCCATAGCTCGTTGATACGCCTAGTTGATGTGAGACTATCTTCTCCTTTTTGTCTTCTCCACAACCACCATTCTATTCCACCTATAGTGCTATGTCCATGGCTCATGCTCATGTATTGCATGCAGATTGAAAAAGTTTGAGAACATCAAAAGTATGAAACAATTGCTTGGCTTGTCATTGGGGTGGTGCATGATTTAAATATTTTGTGTGGTGAAGATAGAGCATAGCCAGGCTATATGATTTTGTAGGGATAGCTTTCTTGGGCCATGTTATTTTGAGCATACATGATTACTTGGTTAGTATGCTTGAAGTATTATTATTTTTATGTCAATATTAAACTTTTGTCTTGAATCTTATGGATATGAATATTGTTGCCACAATAAAGTGAACTACATGGATAAATATGTCAGGTAGGATTCCACATCAAAAATTCTGTTTTTATCATTTACCTACTTGAGGTCGAGCATGAATTAAGCTTGGGGATGCTGATACATCTCCAACGTGTCTATAATTTTTGATTGTTCCATGCTATTATATTATCTATTTTGGATGTTCATGGGCTTTATTATACACTTTTATATTATTTTTGGGACTAACCTATTAACCCAAAGCCCAGTGCCAGTTTTTGTTTTTCCTTGTTTTATAGTATCACAGAAAAGGAAAATCAAACGGAGTCCAATTGACCTGAAACTTCACGGAACTTATTTTTGGACCAGAAGAAGCCCACGGAGTATCGGAGTTGGACCAGGAGAGTCCCGGGCTGCCCACGAGGGTGGGGGGCATGCCCTCCCCCCCTGGGCGCGCCCCCTGCCTCGTGGACAACCCGGAGGTCCACCGACGTACTTCTTCCTCCCATATATACCCATATACCCTAAGAACACCGGGGAGCACAATAGATCGGGAGTTCCACCGCCAGAAGCCTCCGTAGCCACCGAAAACCAATCTAGAGCCGTTCCGGCACCCTGCCAAAGGGGGCAATCCCTCTTTGGTGGCCATCTTCATCATCCCGGTGCTCTCCATGACGAGGAGGGAGTAGTTCTCCCTCGGGGCTGAGGGTTGGTACCAGTAGCTATGTGTTTGATCTCTCTCTCTCGTGTTCTTGAGGTGATATGATCTTGATGTATTGCAAGCTTTTCTATTATAGTTGGATCTTATGATGTTTCTCCCCCTCTACTCTCTTGTAATGGATTGAGTTTTCCCTTTGAAGTTATCTTATCAGATTGAGTCTTTAAGGATTTGAGAACACTTGATGTATGTCTTCTGTGGGATACCTGTGGTGACAATGGGGTATTCTACGATCCACTTGATGTATGTTTTGGTGATCAACTTGCGGGTTCCGTGTTCTTGGGAATCTATGCATAGGGGTTGGCACACGTTTTCGTCTTGACTCTCCGGTAGAAACTTTGGGGCACTATTTTAGGTTCTATGTGTTGGTTGAATAGATGAATATGAGATTGTGTGATGCATATCGTATAATCATACCCACGAATACTTGAGGTGACATTGGAGTATCTAGGTGACATTAGGGTTTTGGTTGATTTGTGTCTGAAGGTGTTATTCTAGTACGAACTCTAGGGCTGTTTGTGACACTTATAGGAATAGCCCAATGGATTGATTGGAAAGAATAACTTTGAGGTGATTTCGTACCCTACCATAATCTCTTTGTTTGTTCTCCGCTATTAGTGACTTTGGAGTGACTCTTTGTTGCATGGTGAGGGATAGTTATATGATCCAATTATGTTATTATTGTTGAGAGGACCTGCACTAGTGAAAGTATGAACCCTAGGCCTTGTTTCAACGCATTGCAATACCGTTTGTGCTCACTTTTATCATTAGTTACCTTGCTGTTTTTATATTTTCAGATTACAAAAACCTATATCTACCATCCATATACCACTTGTATCACCATCTCTTCACCGAACTAGTGCACCTATATAATTTACCATTGTATTGGTTGTGTTGGGGACACAAGAGACTCTTTGTTATTTGGTTGCAGGGTTGCTTGAGAGAGACCATCTTCATCCTACGCCCCCTACGAATTGATAAACCTTAGGTCATCCACTTGAGGGAAATTTGATACTGTCCTACAAACCTCTGCACTTGGAGGCCCAATAACGTCTACAAGAAGAAGGTTGTGTAGTAGACATCATTGAACCATTTGATGTTTGGGGATTTGATTACATGGGACCTTTTCCTTCCTCTAATGGGTATACACATATTTTGGATCTGTTGATTATGTTACTAAATGGGTAGAAGCTATTCCAACCAGCAATGCTAATCACAACACCTCTATTAAAATGCTTAAGGAAGTTATTTTCCCAAGGTCTGGAGTCCCTAGATATTTAATGACTGATGGCGGATCACACTTTATTCATGGTCCTTTCCGTAAAATGCTTTCCAGGTATGATGTTAACCATAGAATTGCATCACCTTTTTACTCCCCGAACCTGTTGATCACCATATAGTAGAGAAATCCTCTGTTCTCTTTTCTTGCTGTTTTCGGTCAGATTATTCAAGCCAGGCATCATGTCTTCCTCCTCCTCCAACAACATGGAAGAAGATGCTTGGTAGATGAAGATCGAGCTGAAGAGGGAGGAGCCTACGGACACCGTCAAGGGAAGCAAGGGCAAGGAGGCTACCGTAGGTCCACCCTCGGTGGCAGAACAAGCACTGCCTGCTGAGGAGGAAGAAGAAGATATCCTTAAGCCTTACCTTGCTCATCTTACCCCTACTAAGATTGAAGCTTTTTGCATCATTGAAACAGTTCGCGTGCAAAATAAGTATATCACTCACGAGAATATTCTGCATCAAGAGCATATAATCCATCTCCGGAGCATCATCCGTCGATTGGAGAATCTCTTGATCCTTAAGGATAGGATCGCTTCTCCACCACCACCTTCTTATTCATAACCAAAAGAGAATTGATGTAGCGACCCGATCACATTGGATCGAAGTCTCTGTGCTTAAGTGTCATCCCTGGATCGGTATGCTGACACACAGAGTACTCGAGGAATTATAATAGAGTTCAATCACACACTTTACTACATCGAGTTCCTCAAAAGAGTATTTATTACAATAATATGGCTGAAGGCCGTCTAAATAAAATAACTACGGAATCTTCGAAGGTAAATGAGTCCATCTAACTCCACGGCAAAACTGAGTGCAGAACAACGACCTATCGCACCTTACTCCGCGTCTCAAAAATCTGCAACACGAAATGTTGTATCCACAAAGGGTCAATACATTGAATGTATTGGCAAGTCACACCTAATGTATGAAAACAGACTTAATATCTACATGCAAGGATATAACAAGTGGATAACTCTAAGGTTTTTTTTTTAAAATATTTTTCTAGAAACACAAAAAATCAGAAAAATACAATAAATATATTTTAAAAAATCACAGAAAAATTCACACATAACAAGGGCCTTCTTAGTGATGTTGTGAAAATTTTTCTGGCCTAAAATGCAAGTTTTGAAAATTCATTTTTAGTACTAATAACTCCGCAATAAAAATAAATAATCTTGCAAATAAAATCAAATAAAATATTCCAAAATTCAAAATTCAATTTCCAATATTTCTTTGCTATCTTTGAAGAAGTCCTTTTATCTTCTCTCTTTGTTTTATTTATTTGAAATAATTGGAAAATATTTTGAATAAATCAATTTGATCCAATTTTCCAAATTTTGAAAATTCAGAAATGGATTTTTTTGGGAAACCTCCATCTCTGTCAATTGATCCTTGAGTTGCTTAAAGTCCCTTGGATCAATTTCCAACAAAACAAAATTCAAAAATGCACAAATTATGAATGCATATGAATGATCTAATTATTAACATCCAAATTGAAAATTGGGGTGTTACAAACCTACCCCTTAGGATGAATCTCGTCCTCAAGATTCGAGTTGGCTAGCAATAGGTTAGGGTTGGGCAATAAAAAAACCATGTAAAATATCCTGCTTGAACCATGCTTGATACCCGTACTCCCTTGATATAAATGAAAATTATGCACCAATACCGAGAAAATAATCATACTCGAAATCTTATCGAAGACTGGGTTGTTATGTGCTCTTCCCACTCTGGTGTGGTTCACATGGCCTCTGTTGAAGGGGTTGAGCTTCTTTTCTCAAAATTTTCTACTCTCATTCCTTGGCTCCGGACAATCTCTGGCAAAATTTCCTGGCTCCTGGCAATTGAAGCATCTTATCTGGATCATGTCCTTCATGGGTGTCGAATGGTTGGATAATTGGCTGGTGTTCCCTCCATTGTTGTTATGTCCATTTCTGTCATGAGGATGGCCAGTGTGGTTATGATGGTTGTGACCATTAGACTCGTACCTTACAGTTTTGTCGTATCCCAAAGAAGTTGATGAAGTACGAGGCTTCTGTTGAGCTCGAGAGTTGTACTTGTCATGTCCGTGCTTCCTCTTGCGGTTCTCCATCTGTTGCTGCTTTCCTTCTAGAATGAAGGCCTTGTCTACCAGCTCCTGGTAGTTGTTGAAGGTACCAATAGTCAACTGGTAACTCATATCATCATTGAGTCCCTCCAAGAATTTCTCCTGCTTTGCTGCATCATCGGCCACATCCCCGGGAGCATACCTAGCCAACATGCTAAACTCATCCACGTACTAAGTCACTGTACGATTTCCCTGGCGTAAGTTGCGAAACTCAAGCTTCTTCAGACTCAGGGCTCCAGCTGAGACATGTGTGGTGCGAAAAGCTTGCTGGAACTGATCCCATGTCACATGGGCAACGGGGAAGGTAGTGGTGTAGTTATCCCACCATGAAGTTGCTGGTCCATCTAGTTGATGTGCGGCAAAGCGCACCTTCTCAGCATCAGTGCAACCTGCGGTGGTCAGCTCCCTTCCGATCATGCGGAGCCAGTCATCTGCTACAATCGGCTTAGTGCTGCTAGAGAATACCGGTGGGTTCAACCTCAGAAAACGGGTAACATTGTCAACTGGAGGTGGTGGTGGTGGGTTGTTGTTGTTCTGGTTCTGGATGAGCATCTGCATCAAGGCATTCTGCTGTTGGATCAACTAGGTGAGTTCCGGCGGAACGTTGGATCCGGGGTCACGTCTCGGAGGCACCTGATGGGTTTAGAGAGGGTAGGAATTTAGAATAGAATAAGGGCCTAATTAGAATTTACACTACCCATATGCATATGAGGAAAATAAATTCCAAATCACACCATTCACACAAGGCACACCAAACAAGCAAAACCTACAGGTAAGGTCATATCCACAAGAGATATGATCTCATCATACTACCTCAGAATCATTTATCGGTGTCACTTTACTTGGTAGTGGTGGTCAAACTAGTTCTCCTCAAAACAATGTCAGCTCCAGCTGTATCTTCGTCAGGGTCGTTTTAGGTGTCAAAACAGTCCGATCTCGGGTAGGGGGTCCCGAACTGCATGTCTGAGGATCAAAGGTAACAGGAGACATGGGAGACATGATGTTTACCCAGGTTCGGGCCCTCTTAATGGAGGTAAAACCCTACGTCCTGCTTGATTGTATTCGATGAGTATAGGGGTTACAATAGTCGATCTACCTCGAGATCGTAATGTCTAAACCCTAGATGTCTAGCCTATGTGATTTGTCTTAGCCTCTATGGACTAAACTCTCCGGTTTGTACAGACACCGGAGGTGCCTAGGGTTGTACCGAGTCGGTTTAGAGAGAAAGGAGATAATACATCCGAACGCTAAGCTTGCCATCCACGCAAAGGAGAGTCCCATCCAGACACGGGGAAAGGTCTTCTGCCTTGTATCTTCACTGCCCACCAGTCCGGCCCATATCAAATTGTCCGGAAACCCGAGGACCCCTTAGTCCAGGACTCCCTCAGTAGCCGCTCAAGCAGTCTTCAATGACGATGTATACGGCTCGTTGATTGTCTTCGGCATTGCAAGATGGGTTCCTTCTCCGCATACAAAGCAGTCTTTTGAACAAAATATCTCTATCCGGCTCCGCATTATAGCTACAACCCTAAAACACAAGGCATACTATCTAATAAAGCATATCTCCCGACAGCTTTTTCGGCGAAACGTTACGTCTGGCCTTTTTATTATTTCTAACCGTTTTGGCCTCCCACTTCGTGTTTCGAGGTGTGGCCTTCACTGACACGTCTTATCAAAGCAGAGATCATGCCCCCTCTGGTTTGGGTAATCCAACCGTGTCATTTGCATGATCCCTTGGGAGTAGGCGAGTTTTAAGGCTAGTGGGGCGCACTTGATATCTACTGCCTATATAAGTGGATAAAGATCCATTCTTTACCCCACGCCTTCTTCCTTCCTCAGCCTTCCCATCCTCGAGCTCTAGCACCCAAGCTCTCAGCCCCTTCCACCACGCGACCCCTCCAACCATGGCCGGATCCGGCTCGCAGGGCAAGTGGATGGCTTCCTCCATTACGGAGAGGAACATCAAGGAACTCCGAGAAGCGGGGTACTTGGCCGCGAACATCACGCACCTACTCCCTGCCAAGAAACAGATCATCCCCACTTTGGAGTCCAATGAGAGGGTTGTGTTAATTCCCCACTTCCTCCCTGGACTAGGGTTTCCTCACCACCCCTTCGTCCGTGGCCTCATGTTCTACTACGGGCTAGATTTCCACGATCTAGCCCCAAATTCCTTTCTCCACATTTCAGCGTTCATCGTCGTGTGCGAGGCACTCCTCTACATTCCCCCACTTCAGCCTATGGCTTAAGGTCTTCAATATGAAACCGAAGGTGTTTGATGGGCAGCACGCAGACTGCGGAGGCACCATAGTGAGCAAGCTTCCCAATGTCACCTAGCCAAAAGGGGCCTTCGTGGAGACTGTCAAGATATGGCAGCATGAGTGGTTCTACATCACCGAACCCCGTGGCTCCAACTAGGCAGCCGCTCCTGAGTTTAGATCCGAACCCCCAATGCGGCTCGCATCGTGGATTAACAAGGGCCTGGATTGGGCGTCATTCGATGAGGTGATGACGCTACAGAAGCGCATCAAAAATATGATGGAGAAGAACACCAGCCTTGCTGGTGTGATCTAGGTGATGCTTTTTCACCGGATTCTCCCCTGCCAGAGCCGGCCTCTCCACATGTGGGAGTTCAATCCGGCTGGCCCTCGGACCCTGCAGCGATTCTTCGGCATGACGCACGAAGAGATCTGGAAGCTACTTCTCAAGGCCCAAAAGTCATGGCCGGAGATGACCGAAGACATCGGCCTCGACTGCTCTCATCCGGACACTCCAGTAAGTTTTCTGATTTCCGAACATAACTTCAACTCGTAAATCAAAGGCTATGCTTAGTCTTCCATTCTCTCCTCAGGGTTGGACAAAGAAGGCGGAGCGGAACAAGTGTCCGGCTCCTCTACCCAAAGACCCAGCCATTCTCGTGCTAACGAGGATGCTGGTTCCGGCGCCGTACCAGGCGACAGAGAAGAAGACTAGGAAGAAGGGCAATGATGCCAAAAGTGGCCTCCGCCATAAAGGTACTTCGGATGCTACGTCCGGAGATGCTGAAGCTCCTTCCTCCCATGAGGGAGATGAAGACGAGGAAGAGGAGGAGGAGAGAAATTCTCTCCTTAAGGTGGGGGGGGAGAAGAAAAGGGCGGCCTCCGTGGACCTAGAGGCGGAGGCGTCCAACAAGGGGAAGATTTCCCTTTCCGACGACTCGGACTCGGACGCCGAAGCCATCCCCGAGTGGCGCCTAGGCCGAAGCCCTTGGCCACATCGTAAGTGTCCAAGGATACCGCAAACATATCCGGTTTTTATGATTGTGATTTTAACACCTTTAAGTGTCATGCTGCAGTCTAGATCGAGATATCCCCCAACAATCGTCGTCCTCGGGGAACTCTTTGGCACCGGAGATGGTGGAGAGCGAGACGGCTCCGCGAGCTTCTTCGCCAAATGCCGTGGATGACACCGAGGTGTTATCCCAAAGGACCTCTCTGGGCCAGGGAGAAGTGCGGAAGGCCGCCAAGACGGTGCTAGACGGTAATGCCTCTGCCACCGAGAACATGGGGGGTACAACCCCCATGGAAACTAACGAAGGGAGGCCTAACCAGTCCGGTCCCCAGCCGGATACCACTCCGGAGAGCCATATGGCTTCAGAGTCGAGCGAGCAACCCCCTTTGAAGGAGGGGGGAGTGCCGACTCCACCGGCGGCCTCCATCAATCCGTAGGTGCCGAATATTTTGATGGAAGCACTTTGACGTGCTTCCGTCGTGGAAGAGAACTGTACCCTGAGGGGTACACTACTAGAAAATAGGCTATTAATGGCGCACTATAGGTGCGCCATTACTAGCGCCCCATTAGTAACTATTAGTAATGGCGCACCTATAGTGCGCCATTACTATGCCTAGAAGTGCGCCATCACTATCTAACTTAGTAATGGCGCACCACATAGAAGTGCGCCATTACTAACAATTTTTTTCAAATTCTTTTTGAGAAAAAAAATTCAAATTTTTTTCAGAATTTTTTTTTCCTTTTTTTCTTAATCTCGGGTCACTATGGCTTAATCTCGGGTCAATATGCTTAATCTCAAGTCAAATCGCACTCTGTGGTCAAACTTCTCAGAAGGTCACCCATCCTCATACTACTCCAGCCCAAGCAAGCTTAACTTCTCGGTTCTATTCAACCGCAACACCAGCTCACTTAACATGCACTTGTTGATATATGTATCATATCAATCCTATTAAACCTTGTTGATGTCTAGTACTTTGTTCATGTTCATGAGTGCGGTGAAATTTTGAAAAAATATTTCAAACTTCCCAGTCATATTACGTATCATATTTTGAACATTTTTTCCAAAAAAAATCGAAACCAATTTTCTTTCTGTTACTGGTGGTGCACCTAGCAAATGGTGCGCCATTTCTAAGTTTGAAATTTTTTCCATTTTCCCACCTCTAGATCTTAAAAGCCCCGTATCTTTTATTCTGTTAGGTTTTTGGGGATTCTAAAAATCTTCAACGGGGGTTCCCCCGGTTGAATTCGGATGTAACTTTTTGAGTAGATGATTTTTCATATAAAAAACTTTTTAATCCGAGTTCGTATGCAAAAGTTATGCCCATTTTACTAAATTCCAGAGAGATTTTGCAAATAAAGTCGAAATTCATATTTGTAAATTTTCTCAACAACTAGACCACATATCACATGGGAAACTTATTTTCTTTTTATTTTTTTGACATTTCCATCATTTTCTTTTATTTATTTTTAAACTGAAAATTCGGTCCATGGGGGGTGCATTTGGTGAAATTTTCGGCCACCTAGAAAGTTAGTAATGGCGCACCTTCACAAAGTGCGCCATTACTAAGTTTGACATAGTAATGGCGCACCTATGCAAAGTGCGCCATTACTAAGTTTGACCCAGGTTTGACCCAGTCATACACATAGTTATGGCGCACTTTGTAATGGTGCGCCATTAGTATGTCTACTTAGTAATGGCGCACCTATACAAAGTGCGCCATTACTATGTGTATGACTGGGTCAAACCTTGGTCAAACTTAGTAATGGCGCACTTTTCACCTGATGCGCCTACACATGGTGTGCCATTACTATTTAGTAATGGCGCACCATATGTATAGTGCGCCATTAGTGTCCATATTGGCTATAGCTGTTTTTCTAGTAGTGGTACGGTGGTTGAGAAGGTTCGGTCCACCAAAAGCGGACTAAACGAAGCCTTCACCAGCCTATTAATATGCTTCGAGGTATGTGATGTATTTCTAGCTTCTTTGTATATGCAAAAAATATGTCTGTGTATAGATAGTAGCCCCTGAGACTCTGTTCGGCTTTTGCAAAGAAGGGTCGTACAGAGGATCAAATAGTTATTCGCATGAGATAATATACGTTTGTATGTTGATAAACATGCTTCACTGTTAGCGGCAACCGCCCAGGCCTCCGAAGTGACCAAACTTAAGCTGAAGGTGGAGTGGGCCGATGAAGAACTTTTCCGCACCAACAAGTGACTTGAGAAATCGCAAGGTATGGTTGGAAAAAATTATTGACACACTTAAAGGAATATGTCAATGAAGAGTCTAATTTCCTGTGTTGCTGATCATATTTTCAGATAGGGCCACTACTAGGAAAAGGCCTACTAGTGGCGCACCTGTTTTGCCTACTAATGGCGCACTACTGGTGCGCCACTAGTACCACGCCATTTGTAATAAAAAAAATTCAAATATTTTTTCAAATATTTTTTTCTAATTTTTTTATTTTTTTCTTAATCTCGGGTCACTATGCTTAATCTCAGGTCAAATCGCACTCCGTGGTCAAACTTCCCGAAAGGTCACCCATCCTCACACTACTCCAGCCCAAGCACGCTTAACTTTAGAGTTCTATCCAACCCCAGCACCAGCTCACTTCACACGCACTTGTTGATATATGTAGCATATCAATCCTATTAAACCTTGTTGATGTTTAGGACTATGGTCATGCTCATGAGTGTGATGAAATTTTGAAAAAATATTTCAAACTTCCGTTCATATTAAGTATCATATTTTGAAAAAAAATTCCCGAAAAAAAATCAAAACTTAATTTTTTTTTTCTGTTACTAGTGGCACACCTAGCATACAGTGTGCCAGTAGTAAGTTTGAAATTTTTTGAATTTTTTTGCCTCCAGATCTTAAAAGCCCCGTAACTTTTTTCTATTAGGTTTTTGAGGATTTTGAAAATGTTTAACGGTGTTCGTATGATTTTTCATATAGAAAACTTTATAATCTGAGTTCGTATGCAAAAGTTTTGCCCATTTTACAAATTCCAGAGAGATTTTGCAAATAAAGTCGAAATTCATATTTGTAAATTTTCCCAACAACTAGACGACATATCACATGGGAAACTTATTTTCTTTTATTTTTTGACATTTTCATCATTTTCTTTTATTTTTTAAACTGAAAAGGCGGTCCACGGGGGGGGGGGGGTGCATGCGAGGGAACTTTTGGGCCATGTTAGTAATGGCGCACCACTCCCATGGTGCGCCATTACTAGTTTTCAAAAAATATTTAAAAAAATTGAAAAAAATTACTAGTGGCGCACCGTGGATGTGGTGCGCCATTACTAGTTTAACTAGTAATGGCGCACTATCCCCTGGTATGCCATTACTAGTTTTGAATTTTTTTTACTAATGGCGCACCATGGATGTGGTGCGCCATTACTAGTTTAACTAGTAATGGTGCACTATCCCCTGGTGCTCCATTACTAGTTTTGAAAAAAAAGATCTTGTTACTAATGGCACACCGTGGATGTGGTGCACCATTAGTATTTGGACACTAATGGCGCACCAACACATGGTGCGCCATTAGTATATAGTAGTGGCGCACCACATGTCTGGTGCGCCATTAGTTTCAATTTCATCTATAGCCCTTTTCCTAGTAGTGGGCGACCGAGGTTGAGGACATGAAGAGCCCTTGCCCAAGCAAAGGAGCAGGCGTGGTCGAGCCAAGCGGCCGCTGACAAAGCGGCTGCGGCTTTAGAGGACGAGTAGGTCACTCGCCGCAAGTATGAGGAACGGGTGAAAGAAGTGGAGTAGGTGCTTCAAGATGCCACCAACAAGTGTGAGTCCTTGGAGGAGAAAAATAAGGCCCAGGTGGACGATCTCACCAAGGCTCTTCAAGAGGTCAGGGAGGCACGGACTGAGTCCTGTGTGGCTCACGAGGAGATCAAGCAAGCCGGACAGATAGCAGTTGGTAAGCCCCTTCTTTTACAGAGTATTTTTGGCGGTCGGAGATATGCCTTACTTAATTGAATATGGAGTTCTCTAGCCGCCTTTGCTGATCTCCCAAGGAGGGTACGCAATGGAGAAGCTCTTCTGGTCGTAGTACCTGGCGCCGGAGCGGCCAGCGCTGCTAAACAACCAAATGATGCAGCTGGCGGAGCTACATAGGATGTCCGGTTTGTCCATGAAGGACCTTATAGTCCGTCTATGTCCAGCCAGACGCATTCCTAGCAGTTACTTCGGTCTGGTCAAGTGGCTCAGCGACGCCTTGCCCCGAGTTGAGACTGTGAAGCGCTCGACATGCATAGAGGGCGTGTGGATGGCCTTTGCCCGTGTCAAGATGCACTGGGCAAAGATGAAGGCCGCCGTTGTGGCCGTCGAGGGTCCACCCGAGGGCAAGGACTACCGCAAGCCGAAACGATACTTCGAGCACGTCCTGGAGGGTGCCCGTTTATAGAGGGTCAATGCTCGAAGGACATTATGTTTGAATGAATGTATCTAAGCCGCACAAACTTTGTATTATGAAGCATGGCTTTTGCAATATACTTGTGCCTTTATCTTAAATATTTTCCTCCTGTGCGGCCGTATTTACATATGAAAGTTTGCTAGTAGTTGGCTTCAGCCCCCATGTAGATACTACGGGGGTGTTCGAGATAGCACTCGACCACTTTTGACCCAACATCTTGGTCCGTAAAGGAGGTGATCATGCGGCGAACTAGGCAATCGGTCTATGCGGCTTTAGCACTCTCACTTAGCCATAGGAGTTTGACAATGGGATTGTAGGCTTATCCCCTAGTGTTTGTTCGATTATCCTAACTTGGGTGCTTTAGATGCTTGACCGGGTGGAGGCCAGTCCTTCGTATAATACATAAAAAATCGAGAAATATTTAATGAGTCACCGAACCGCGGACCCGCTCTTGCCATATCATGATAATCACTTTTCGGCTTTCTCTACTGAGGTATTTGAGGGGACAAACTAGAAACACCATCACAGTAGTTCTCCCTTTACTACCTTAGCTGAACAAGCGGAACGTAAGGTGGTAACCACAGGTGCCGGGTAACCCAACTATTGACCAAAGACATGATTCGGAGCCGATGCATATAACATGGTATTCGGGATGCCGAAGTGTGCTATGAAAAGTGTTTGGACTTCTTGTTTTTGAATATATGTGGCTGCATAAAGCCCCTCGCAATTAATGCCAATGTGTATATGTCAATCAGTGGTGAAGACGGAATATATATTGTGGAGTAGGCCAATACCGAATAAGGTAAGATAAAACTGTTTCTGCTATATTCTGATTGATATATCAAACATGCTCTTTACAGAGAAGGCCATAATTATCAAGGCCATTTTACATGCCAAGATATTGGGAACGAGGGAAAGCTGTATACAGGTCCTAAGAAAGGAAAAGGTGATCTTGAAGATCCTTTGGACACTTTGCCGCACATCTAAGTCGTTTTTCGCCTTGGTGTGTGATCCTTTGAGAGGATCAACAATCGAGTATACATAAGGGGCCTAGAAAAGGGCCCTTGGCACCATCGAAAAGTGATGTGGGTTGTGAATAACCTGAAAAATAAAAATCATAAAAAGGAAGAATATGAGGGTCCGGATAGGGTCGAGCCGTATTGTGGACTTTTTTTAGTGTGCCTCTGTCCTTGCCCATGGTATCTTTAGTGCGTAATTATGTACACGCGGTACATGTGCCGCAATCAGGTTGGAGTTTTGACGGAGGCCGAATTGCTAATCTAGCTCTGGACGAGCTGGACTGTCATTCTGCAGGGTAGGCCAGACTCGTTTGACAGTATTCGGAGGTTTGACTGCCGATGTATCGGCTTGATAAGGCCACCCTGTGCTTCAGCTGCGAGGGCTGCAGTATACTCCTCAATACGGAGGGAGCAATCCATGTTTCCATTCATTGTTATGAAGCCGCATGGTCTGGGCATCTTGAGCTTTAGATAAGCGTGGTGCAGGACTGCATTGAAGCGGGCGAACGCGGTTCATCCGAGAAGTGCGTGATAGCCACTGTGGAAAGGGACGATGTCGAAGATCAAGTCTTCGCTTGGGAAATTATCCGGTGAATGGAAGACTACCTCCAGCGTTATGGACCCTGTGCAGAAGGCTTCTATGCCGGGTATTACTCCTTTAAAGGTATTTTTAGTGGGCTTGACTCTTGATGGATCAATGCCCATTTTACGGACATTGTCTTGATAAAGCAGGTTGAGGCTGCTGCCGCCGTCCATGAGGACTCGCGTGAGATGGAATCCATCGATGATTGGGTCGAGGACAAATGCTGCCGAACCTCCATGACGGGTACTGGTCGGGTGGTCTTTGCAATCAAAAGTGATCGGACAGGCTGACCATGGGTTGAATTTTGGGGCGACTGGCTCTATGGCGTAGAAGTCCCTTAGTGCGCGCTTGCGCTCCCTCTTGGGGATGTGAGTGACATAGATCATATTCACTGTTTTTACCTTGAGGGGAAATTTCTTTTGCCCCCTTTGTTTGATGGGCGAGGCTCGTCATCATCCTCGCTAGGCGGCCCTTTCCCCTTGTGTTCGGTGTTCAGCTTTCCGGCCTGTTTAAAGATCCAACAATTTCTGTTGGTATGATTGGCAGGCTTGTCAGGGGTGCCGTGGATCTGGCAGGGCTGATCTAGTATTCAGTCCAAACTAGACGGACCATCTTTGTTTCCTTTGAATGGCTTTTTTCGCTGACCGGGTTTAGAGCCACTGAATCCGGCGTTGACCGCCGTGTCTTCGGTATCTTCATTGTTGTTTCGACGCTGGTGTTTATTGCGTCGTAGCCTACCGTTGCCATCTCTGGCTTCCGAGGTGCCGGGATCGCTGTCCTGTTGCTTCTACGAGCTAGCCAGCTATCTTCTCTCGCAAAAAAGCGGGTAATAAGTGCGGTGAGAGCTGCCATGGACTTCGGTTTTTCTTGGCCGAGGTGTTGGGCGAGTCACTCGTCCCAGACGCTGTGTTTAAAGGACGCAAGGGCTTCGGCGTCCAGGCAGTCTACAATTTGGTTCTTTTTGATTAAGAACCTGGTCTAGAGCTTCCGGGCTGACTCTTCGGGTTGCTGGACTATCTGACTAAGGTCATCGGCGTCTGGAGGCCGAACATAGGTACCTTGGAAGTTGTCTCTAAAGGCATCTTCCAAATCTTCCCAGCTACCAATGGAGTTTTCTGGGAGGCTGTTTAACCAGTGCCGTGCTAGTCCCATGAGTTTGAGGGGAGGTACTTGATGGCATGGAGATCATCACCGCGAGCCATGTGTTTGTGGAGAAGAAAATCTTTGATTAATACTGCGGGAACTGTCGTTCCATCATATGATTCAATGTTCACGGATTTAAACCCTTCTGGGAACTGGTGGTCCATTACCTCACCAGTGAAGCATAAGGGGTGTGTGGCGCCTCTGCATCACGCGACGTCATGGCGCAGTTTGGATGGAGTCTGTATGTGGTTTTCGGCCCGGGTAAGGTTGTTCCTGCTGCGCCAGGCTTGATGGCTGTCTATTCGTATGTGGGCTCGACGGGGGTTTCGTGGTCTTTCACGTTCTCTGGAGTGTCATTGTCTCCGGTGCCGGTATTGTTATCTTTTTAGCGACGCGATTTTGAGCAGCGCCGCTGACCTCGACGCTTTGGAGGTGCCTCAGCAGGCTTGTCCTCAAATGGATCCTTCCGGCCATCGCCGCCATCCTCTTTGGGTGTGTCCACCATATACACGTCATATGTGGAGGTGGCCGTCCAACATCCGGTAAATAGTGGGTCTTGGACTTGTTCGTCTCCGGCATCGTCGTCCATGCCGTCGATGTCTTCGGAGGCATAGTCCAGCTCGTCGGTTAAATCTTCGACAGTGGCTATGAAGTGGGCGGTAGGTGGGGCGTAAAATTCCCCGCTTTCAGCCCCTAGTCCGGGCTAGGCGTAATTCGCAGATGATTCTTCTGTGATGGCGAGGGATCGCATTAAGTCCAGTGCCACATTTAAGAGCGAGGTTTGGATAGGGAAACGAGAGTCCGTGGAGCTAGAGTCTGGGGCGAGTCCGGCCTTTCAATGATAGGAGGAACCCGGTCAGATTCTGAGTTCGCTGCGGAAACAATCGCCTCCGGATCTTTGATAGTGCGGTTTGCAACGGAGAGTCTGGTGGGCTCCAAACGCCCATCTTCAGACATGGCGGTTTGTTCCGGATCTAAGGCCAGAGCGGTGGTCGGGGCTGTGAACCCTTCGAAGATCAAGTCTCCTCAGATATCGGCAACATAATTTAGGTTCCTAAAACTGATCTGATGACCAGGGGCGTAGCTGTCGATCTGGTCGAGGTGACCAATCGAGTTGGCACGCAGAGCGAAGCCGCCAAACAAAAAAATCTGGCTGGGAAGGAAAGTTTCCCTGGAAGCAGCATCGTTGTTGATAATAGAATGGGCCAGCGAACCTTCTGTCGACGGCACAGTGGAACTCTCAATGAAAGAACCAATGTCGGTGTCAAAACTGGCTGATCTCGGGTAGGGGGTCCCGAACTGCATGTCTGAGGATCGAAGGTAATAGGAGACTGGGGAGACACAATGTTTACCCAGGTTCGGGCCCTCTTAATGGAGGTAAAACACTAAAGGAATCAGGCACTTTGCTGCCCTCCATGGCTGATGGCAAAGGCATGCATGACTGACGGCAAAGGCCTTTGACGTCCACCAACAGACGGCAACAGATCCAGCTGAATAGGCTATGGTGAAGGCTCTTTGCCGTCCGCAGACGGATGGCAAAGATGAAATGCAATTTCTCGTCCACCAGCTGATGACAAAGAGCCCGCACGGGTCAAGTGCCAGGTTAGGTCCGTTAAGGGGTTAATGGCGTGCTTTGCCATCCACTAGCGGACGGCAAAGACAATCGCACATTTGCCATCTACCAGTGGACGACATTGTAGCGAAATAGGCCAGCCCCCAAGACGCTCTTTGCCGTCCGTCAGCAGACGGCAAAGTGACCAAATAGGCCAGCCAGTGTCCCAGGTTGCACAGGTAGCTGCCATGTGTCAGCTTTGCCGTTTGTTGGCTGATGGCAAAGTTCTTTGCCATCTCCCAGCGGACGGCAAAGCTCCTGTATAGCCCCTGTTTTTCCATCTTTTGTTATATCCTTGCATTTTTAAATGACATAAATTATATATATAGTTTGAACCTCAAACATAGCCCATGTATCCATCATCCAGGAGTCCATCAATGCAACAAAACACATAGGGTATTAAAACGTCCAATACATACATAGTTTCACGGAGTTCATCAACATACATACATAGTTTCACGGAGTTATTCAACATACATTGTCTAACAACATGAAATCAAAATAGAAACTAAAACTAGCAGTCCATCAATCCAACTTCCATGAAGTGAATCAAATCTGCAAAAATGGGAGTAAGCAAGTTAGAAGAAGAAGAAGAAGACTAGAAGAAGAAGAAGGTTTTTACCCTTTTCCTTTTCCTTCTCATTCTTCTTCTTTTATTCTTTCTTTTTCTTCTCTTTCTTCTTCTATTCTTTCTTTTAGTCCTCTTCCTTGTTTTTCTTCTTCTCATTCCTTATTTCTGTCATTTTAGAGCTTAAATAGGTAATTATGCCATTTTTAGCCAACTAAGCTTATTATGTCAATTTGGAGGAAATCAAGGTAAGTGTAGGTCATTTTTGTGCTAACATAAGTAATTATGCCATTTTTAGCTAACATAGGTAAATGGATCATTTTCGAGCTAACCTAACAAAATGGATCATATTGAGCTAACGTAGGTAAAATGGATCATATAGTAGGTAACCTAGGTAAACTTGCTCATTTTGGAGCTAACCTAGGTAAAATGCATCATATTGGAGCAAACCTAGGGAAAATGGGTCATTTTGGAGCTAACTTAAGTAATTATGCCATTTTTGAGTTAACTAAGCATATTATGCCATTTTTGACATAAGTAAGCTAAGTATAGGTATTTATTTAGCTAACCTAGGTAACTAAGCATATTAGAGCTAATTTAGTTAAGTATACATCATTTTGGAGCTAAGTAAGCTAATTATGTGAGTTTGTAGGAAGATTGGCTAAGTCTAGGTCATTATGGTAACCATTTTGGAGGAAATAAAGCTAAGTCTAGGTCTTTATGCATTTGGTAGGCAAAACTCTAGAGAAATGTTACCGTCAACACAGTGGTGAAGGGTCGGTCTGGTTTACACCAGTGTTAGACGGTGAAGGACCAGTGGTGGTCGGGGTTGCGCCACCACGAGACAGAGAAGGATCGGTCGATGCTTGTTGGGAGGCATGCTCCACCAAAGATCATTTGCAATGTCTCGTTAGCATGATGCAACTAAAATGTGAATACTAGTAACTAATGAGCATTCAAATGAAACCCACCGTGTCCTCTATAGCAATCTGAGGCATCGGCAGAGGGGTTTGACCGTTTTTCTCACACACGGTCTGCACATTTTGATTTCATGAGTCAGTGATATTAGTTCGTAACAAAACGAACATTACATGCATGATCTGGCTAATAAGCAGGAGAAACTTACCATGAGGAGATCGTATAGGGCTCGGTGGGACGCGTCATTCCGGTTCCTCTCCTCCTCCAGCATCCTAGCCGTCTTCTCCTCCAGCTCGGTCTCCCTCTCCTTGTCCTGCCTGTTTGCCTCCGCCAAAAGCTCCTAGGCCTAGCCTCGATGGAGAGGTCCACTGGCCGTGGTCGAGGCGGCATGTTAGGAAGAGACCTCGCGTGGAGCTTCTTGATCTCCGGGAGGCTACTAGGACAACATATCAGTCCATCCCCAATGGCTACCGAGCCATGTCTCCTCCCATCACCAGATAGCATCATGAGCTCTGTATCAAAAGGACTCTGGCTCGGGTTGAAGTCATCCCCTTTCATCGCCTTCCCCCGGTCTCTGTACCTCATGAGCTTGTTGTGGGAGGAGATGTTGGTGAAGCTCTCTGGATGATCGAGATCATGCTCAGAGAATGCCTTGGCCTTCTTGAACGGGGACATATGGGCCATGGCATAGAGGTCATACAGCGGTGGCACTGTCAATTCAACCACACCTGGAAACTTAATATCAGCAGCAAAGTATTTAGTAGCCAAGTAATATGATAGTAGTGATAACAGTAAAAAAAAGGTAACGGTAGTAAAAGCAATGTTTTTGGTATTTTGTAGTGATGATAGCAATAGAAACGGGAAAGTAAATAAGCGAAGAACAATATGTGGAAAGCTCGTAGGCAATGGATCGGTGATGGAGAATTATGCCGGATGCGATTCATCATGTAACAGTCATAACAAAGGGTGACACAGAACTAGCTCCAGTTTGTCAATGTAATGTTGGCATGTATTCCGAATATAGTCATACGTGCTTATGGAAAAGAACTTGCACAACATCTTTTGTCCTACCCTCCCGTGGCAGCGGGGTCCTTACGGAAACTAAGGGATATTGAGGCCTCCTTTTAATAGAGAACCGGAACAAAGCATTAAAACATAGTGAATACATGAACTCCTCAAGCTACGGTCATCACCGGTAAGTATCCCGATTATTGTCACTTCGGGGTTAACGGATCATAACACATAATAGGTGACTATAGACTTGCAAGATAGGATCAAGAACACTCATATATTGATGAAAACATAATAGGTTCAGATCTGAAATTATGGCACACGGGCCCTAGTGACAAGCATTAAGCATAGCAAAGTGATAGCAACATCAATCTCAGAACATAATGGACACTAGGGATCAAACCCTAACAAAACTAACTCGATTACATGATAGATCCCATCCAACCCATTACCGTCCAGCAAGCCTATGATGCAATTACTCACGCACGGCAGTGAGAATCATGAAATTGGTGATGGAGGATGGTTGATGATGACGATGGTGACGGATTCCCCTCTCCGGAGCCCCGAACGGACTCCAGATTAGCCCTCCCGAGAGGTTTTAGGGCTTGGCGGCGGCTCCGTATCATAAAACACGATGATTTCTTCTCCCTGATTTTTCTCCCCGAAACTCAATATACGGAGTTTGAGTTGGAGTCGGAGAGTCAATAGGGGGCCCACGTGGTAGGGGGGCGCACCCTAGGGGGGTAGGCGCTCCCCCACCCTCGTGGAGAGGTGGTGGGCCCCCTAGCCTTCATCTTTTGTAGGTATTTTTCTTATTTTCTGAAAAGTGGCTCCGTGAAGTTTCAGGTCATTCCGAGAACGTTTGCTCCTGCACATAAATAACACCATGGTAATTCTGCTGAAAACAACGTCAGTCCGGGTTAGTTCCATTCAAATCATGCAATTTAGAGTCCAAAACAAGGGCAAAAGTGTTTGGAAAAGTAGATATGTTGGAGACGTATTTGGCACTTCCTTCTTGTTGTGTCTCGCCTAAAAGAGAGGAACATCATATTAGTTCAGGGCTGAAGCTAGCTTCAAGAATGAGATTGCATGAATCGTTAATGGCTGAAACCACATACCCAATGATCCCCGTACTCAAACAGGTTGGAGCTCCCTTGATGGTGTGGCACACCTCGCATTTTGGAATGCTTATCCCTGGCCTAGTTGTGTTCGGCTAGCCATTGGGGAGAGCACCACTCATCCACTAATGCCTCCCAACGATCCATCAAATCCGCACACCATCTCGGGGGCACCTAAGTTTGGCAAAGAGAAATTTCACCACTATACCTACGAATGAAATCAAGGAAACTAAGTACAAGGCCTTAAGAATAGTTAATTACCTTCATGTACTTATCCTTACTCAGATACTTGAGGCGGCACTTCTTCTTGGGCCTCCTAATTCGAGGAGTAGTAGTCTCGAACAGCCTACACCCTAGCCTCGTGCCCTAAGATCTGAAGTAGGCGCTTGCACTCGGCTTCGAGAACCCTAGCCGCCTCCGCCTCGTGTTCCTCAACAACCCCATAGAAGGTCTGCAATCGAACAAGACAACACTGATTAGTACAATCACTAGGCAATGTTTATTTTTAATTCTGTATAGTAGAAATTACCCAAAATAGCCGCCTCACAATGTCGGCCCCTGTCTCGCACACGACACTGTTGACCATCTCCTCTGGTGGGGCCAGGGCAGCCACGTACAGCTCCCAGCTCATTGCTAGCTATGGAGCCTGACCCTCATCGGGCAACGTGACCCACCCCGGGAAGTGGTGCCTGACTACAGTACCAAGGACCTGGTTGGGCCTGCGGACACCATTGGGGTGTATCCAACCCCTACAGTATGATAGGCCAACACATTAGATATTAATTTGAAGAAACATGAAGGACACAGGTTAAAACAGAGTAAATGCACTTACTTCTCCCCGTTAGGATGAATCAACCACCTCTGATCGCGGGTCGCCGGCACTGCTCGGAGCTTTGTACGACCATGCTGGTACACCTTCTTGCCCTGCTCAACTAGCTCACCGTCGCTAAAACTATCGTTAGATCAGGTCTCCTCGCCATCAGCATGGCCACTAGTCTCCGAAGTCACCTGGGACGAATACTCTGGGACCAGAGTCTCGTGGGACGAAGACTCTGGGGCCCGAGTCTCCTGCGACGAAGGCTCAGCGACACGAGGCTCATCAGCTCGAGGCTCGTGGACCGGAGTCCGAGACGGGTCCAAGTCTGACGGCTCCACCTGAGACGGAGCACTCCGGTGGTCCGGAGAATCAGCTTCGGGTGGCGGCGAGCAAGGCACAACATCCTTCCTACCTCTCCCGCCACCACGTCCACCTCTAGATCCCCTCTTCGTCTTCCCCCGACCTCTCCCAGACGAAGAAGAAGGGCCCACTGGTGTCGCCTTGTTGTCTATGAGCGCTCTACGAAGCTGCTGGGGTGGAATATAGCCACCCCTCCCAGCACACGCCAAGGTAGAAGGAGGCTCGGAGCGCTCTCAACTCGCGCCCACCATCTCTCAACACCTGCAATGACAAAGAGTAAACGAAATTAGTACACCATAAACATAACAAAAAATTTGGTGGGTGAAAACAGCACCTAAAAAATCCGTCAAAAACCTTTTCTGATATTTCAAACTTTTGGAATATTTAAAAGTATGCCATATTTGGTTATATCGCCAAGTATCATCTCTTGGAGAACAATATGACATCACCATCACACTAATTAACCTAACTGACCTAGAAACTAACCTAACTAACCTAGTCTAAAGATAAGTAACCTAACTAACCTAGAAAATTTAACTAACCTAGAAAATCTAACTAACCTAGAAAATCAAACTAACCTAACTAACCTAGTCATCTTCTCCTCTTTTTCTTCTTCTCCTCCTCTTGTTCTTCTTCTTAATCTTCTTCTTCTTCTTCTTCTTCTTCTTCCACGTTTTCTTCTTCTTGTTCCCCCTTTCTACTTATTCTACTTTTCTTCTTCTTTTTCATCTTTTTTTCACTTCCTTTAATTATGACTATTTAATCTACCTAACTATATATCTAATATATATATATTATATAAAACAGAAAAGAAAAAACATAGCTCCTCCTCCTCCTCCTCTCCTCCTCCTCCTTCTTCTTCTTCTTCTTCTTCTTCTTATTTTTCTTCTTCCTTCTTTTACTTTTTCCTCTTTTATTCTCATCTTCTCCTCCTCCTCCTCTTCTTCCTCTTCTTCTTCTCCTTCTTCTTCTCCCCCCTTTCTACTTATTCTAACTTTCTTCTTATTTTTTCATCTTTTTTCAGTTCCTTTAATTATGACTATTTAACTCAAACCTAACACTAATCTAATATAATAAAACCTAAACCTAAACTAAAAAACCTAAACCTAAACTATTTAAACTAAATAACCTAAACTAAATAAACTAATTAATTAAACCTAAACTAACTAAACTGAAAAAAACTTAAACTAAATAACCTAAACTAAACAGAAAAGAAAAAAAATAGAAAAGAAAACAGGGGCATGGGCTCATCGTGGGGGGCGACAATGGGTCGTGGAGGGGGTGGCGATGGGGCGGTGGCGAGGCGGGGTGGCGACGGGGCGGCGGTGAGGCGAGGTGGCGACGGGGCGGGGAGGGGCCGGCGACGGGCGGCGCTCCTCGGGGGGGGGGGGGGGGGGGTCGAACCGCGGTTGCGGTGGGGAGGCTCGGGAGGGGGGTGGGAGGTAGGAAGGGGGTGGGCATGGGGCGGGGAGGGGCGGTGACGGCGCGGGGAGGGTGTGGCAGCGGCGGTGCGGGGTGGCACGGGGGGAAGAAAGAGGAGAGAAACAGAGAGAGAGGGTGACGGCGGGGCGCAGCTGTTAAGTCATTTTTCATGAATTGCCGTCCACAAGCTCTTTGCCGTCAGCTAGCAGACGACATACAAAACTTTGCCTTCCGCTAGCGGATGACAAAGAGTGGCCCCGTTAGGGGTTGACAGCCAGTGGGCCACCCTCTTGCCTTGCCGTCTGCTAGCAGACGGCAAAGCTTCTATGTCGTCTGCTAGCAGACGACAAAGATCGAGCTGATGGCAAACAAGCTCTTTGTTGTCTGCTTGTTCTTTGATGTAAGCTTTCTGTAAGCTGATGGCAAAGACCTTCTTTGCCGTCAGCTAGCAGATGGCAAAGAATAGGATGACGGCAAAGATCCTGATTCCAGTAGTGAAACCCTACGTCCTGCTTGATTGTATTCTATGAGTATAGGGGTTACAAGAGTCGATCTACCTCGAGATCGTAATGACTAAACCCTAGATGTCTAGTCTATGTGATTTGTCTTAGCCTTTATGGACTAAACCCTCTGGTTTGTATAGACACCAGAGGGGTCTAGGGTTGTACCGAGTCTGTTTACATAGAATGGAAATAATAGATATGAATGCCAAGCTTGCCATCCATGTAAAGGAGAGTCCCATCCAGAAACGTGGAAAGGTCTTCTGCCTTGTATCTTCACGGCCCCCCAGCCCGGCGCATATCAAATTGTCCGGACACCTGAGGACTCCTTAGCCATGAAGTCCCTCGTTCATCTTCAAAGGGCATGCTCTATCTTGTTGAAATAGAGAAGAGGTAGAAATGAATATAGAAGAGTATAGACCAACAGATATATATAAGGAAGTTGTAAATGTAGTTTTCATCCTATGGCTTCCCTTTTCCTAGCAGTCGCGTCCTACAGTCAGTGTGAGCTTTGATACCATCTTGTAGCGACCCGATCCCAATGGATCAAAGTCTCTGTGCTTAAGTGTCATCCCTGGATCGGTATGCTGACACACACAGTACTCGAGGAATTATAACAGAGTTCAATCACACACTTTATTACATCGAGTTCCTCAAAAGAGTATTTATTACATTAATATGGTTGAAGTCCATCTAAATAAAATAACTACATAAGCTTCGAAGGTAAATGAGTCCATCCAACTCCCCGGCAAAACTGAGTGCAGAACAACGACCTATCACACCTTACACTTCGTCTGAAAAATCTGCAACATGAAATGTTGTATCCATAAAGGGCCAATACATTGAATATATTGGCAAGTCACACCCAAAGTATGAAAACAGACTTATCATCTACATGCAAGGATATAATTACTGGATAACTCTAAGGGTTTTTAAAATATTTTTCTAGAAACACGAAAAACTAGAAAAATACAATAAATATATATTTAAAAATCACAGAAAAATTCACACATAACTAGGGCCTTATTAGTGACCTTGTGAACATTTTTCTGGCCTAAAATACCAGTTTTGAAAATTCATTTTTAGTACTAATAAACTCCGCAATAAAAACAAATAATCTTGCAAATAAAATCAAATAAAATATTCCAAAATTCAAAATTCAATTTCCAATATTTCTTTGCTGTTTTTGAAGAAGTCCTTTTATCTTCTCTCTTTATTTTATTTATTTGAAATAATTGTAAAATAATTTCGAATAAATCAATTTGATCTAATTTTCCAAATTTTGAAAATTCAAAAATGGATTTTTTGGGGAAACCTCCAACTCTCTCAATTGGTCCTTGAGTTTCTTAAAGTCCCTTGGATCAATTTCAAACAAAAGAAAATTCAAAATGCACAAATTATGAATGCATATGAATGATCTAATTATTAACATCTGAACTGAAAATTGGGATGTTACAATTAAGTATCAGGTATGGGCACTCCCCTTGGCTTCCGCCAAGCATGGGGGAGGTTCCCCAGTATCGTATCATCCCACTATCTTTTTGCCTTTACTAATTTTAGTTCGATCTTTTGCTTTAGATGAATAGAAGTTTAGTTTGATCCTTTCTTCTTTGAGAGTTTGCTTAGTGATCTATCCTTGTAATTGTGTGCAAGATATATAATAAAGTTTAGTTTGAGTTTTGCTTTCTTTACTTTCATGTTGCAAATAAAAGAAGAGAAATAAGGAATAAAAAGGGAGAGGAAATAAATAAAAGAAAGGAAATAAATCAAGAAGATCATATACTAATCTTATGGTAGGTGATGACACCACATAAGGAAAAGTATAAGTAGAAAATTTTATTAGAGATTGACAAATATAGCATTAGTCAGTGATGCAACTCATGAAAGAATTAATAAGGGGAGAGAAGATTCACATATAAATATACTATCATAGAAATCTTTTGTGATTGTGAGCTGCCATCAAAATATTATATGCCAAAATTGTTGACGTTGGACAAGGAAGACAACCTAATGGTTTATGTTTTTTATATTCACATACAAGTAATATTGTCATGGATCCTTTAACATGTGGTGCTTGCCCCCTATCTTTGCTAGCCAAAAATTCCGCACCAAGTAGAGATACTACGTGTGCATCCAAAAACCCTTAAACCCAAATCTTATTTTCAAGAGTCCACCATACCTACCTAGGGATTGAGCAAGATCCCTCAAGTATGTTGTCATTGGTGCAAAAAGGCAACAAAAATTGCTTCTAAAAGTGTGAGATCATTTAGTGTAAGAGAAAATTGAGTGTTGTACGAACTTGTGATGGTGGAGAATAAAAGCGATAAACTGCATAATAAAGGTCGCTATCACAAGGGGCAATACAATGTGAAGTTCTATTGCACTAAGGGGTTGAGCATACAAACAAATAAGCGCATGGCAACCTCTGCTTCCCTCTGCGAAGGGCCTATATTTTAATTTTATGTATTTACTTTTATGCAAAGAGTCAAAGTTTTCCTTCTATTCCTTTTTATTTTTCTCCTTTGGCAAGCATCATGTGGTGAGGAAAGATCTAGGCACATATGTCCAGTTGAATATAGATAGCATGAGTTATTATTGTTGACATCACCCTTGAGGTGAATACATTGGGAGGTGAAACTATAAGCCCCCATCTTTCCATGCGTTCGGTTGAAACATTTTGCTCATGTGTACGCGGTGAGTGTTAGCAATCATAGAAGACTATACGATGGTTGAGTATATGGACTTGCCTAAAGGCTCCGATACATGACTCTTCCTGAAAAGATGATGAACTGTAGTTGCAAAGTTGACTGAGAACATAGTTTGTTGGTTTTTAATAGAGGTTTTGCTTTATACTTCAATAGTGTGATGAATTGTCACGTATTCATGAGAAGTCTATGATAAGAGCTTTATGATAAGAGTCTTATGTTTAAGTTTTTTGTTGTTATAATAATGAAAATGATGCTTCTATGTCCGTATTTTGGTTTTATCGACACCACTCTCTCTCTAAGCATGTGGACATGTTTTTTGATTTCGGTTTTTCGGTTGAGGACAAGCGAGTTCTAAGCTTGGGGGAGTTGATACGTCCATTTTGCATCATGTTTCCTTACTGTTATTTATGATGTTTTTATGCATAATAATGCTTTCTGGAGTAATTCTAATGCCTTTTCTCTCATAATTTACAAGGTACACACAAAGAGGGAGAATTCCGGCAGCTGGAAATCTGGACCTGGAATCGCTACGACATGCCACCTATTCTGCACAACTCCAAACAAGCTGAAACTTCACGAAGATTTTTTACCAAATATATGATGAATATTGGAGCAAATAACTACCAGAGGGGGCCCACCAGGTGGGCACAACCCACCTGGGCGCGCCAGGGAGCCCAGGCGCGCCCTCATGGGTTGTGCTCACCCAGGCCCACCTCCAGTGCCCATCTTCTGGTATATAAGTCATTTTGACCTAGAAAAATAAGGAGAGGACTTTCGGGACGGAGCGCCGCCGTCTCGAGGTGGAACTTGGGCAGGATCACTTTTGCCCTCCGGCGGAGCAATTCCGCAAGGGAAACTTCCCTCCTGGTGGGGGAAATCACCGTCATCATCATCACCAACAACTCTCCCATCATGGGGAGGGAAATCTCCATCAACATCTTCAACAACACCTTCTCATCTCAAACCCTAGTTCATCTCTTGTGTTCAATCTTGTTACCGGAACTATAGGTTGGTGCTTGTGGGTGACTAGTAGTGTTGATTACATCTTGTAGTTGATTACTATATGGTTTACTTGGTGGAAGATTATATGTTCAGATCCAATATGCTATTTAATACCCCTCTGATCTTGAGCATGATTATCATTTGTGAGTAGTTACTTTTGTTCTTGAGGTCACGGGACAAATCATGTTGCAAGTAATCATGTGAACTTGATATGTGTCCAATATTTTGATATTATGTGTGTTGTGATTCCCTTAGTGGTGTCATGTGAACGTCGACTACATGAAACTTCACCATATTTGGGCCTAAGGGAATGCATTGTGGAGTAGCAATTAGATGATGGGTTGCAAGAGTCATAGAAGCTTAAACCCCAGTTTATGCGCTATTCCATAAGGGGCCGATTGGATCCAAAAGTTTAATGCTATGGTTAGAATTTATTCTTAATACTTTTCTTATATTTGCGGATGCTTGCGGGAGGGTTAATCATAAGTAGGAGGCTTGTTCAAGTAAGAACAACACCTAAACACCGGTCCACCCACATATCAAGTTATCAAAGTACCGAACACGAATTAAACCAACTTGATGAAAGTGACTAGATGAAAATCCCGTGTACCCTCAAGAACGCTTTGCTTATCAAGACTGTTTTGGCCTGAGCTTTGCCTCAAAAGGACTGGGATACCTTCCTGCACTTTTATTGCTACTTTATTTACTTGCTCGTTACTAATTATTTTGCTATGAAACTACTCTACTACTTACAATTTCAGCACTTGCAGACATTACCTTGCTGAAAATCACTTGTCATTTCCTTCTGCTCCTCGTTGGGTTCGACACTCATCTTACTTATCTAGAAGAGCTACAATTGATCCCCTATACTTGTGGGTAATCAGTATGCTCCTATAATACCACGGTTGAGATGTTTGTTCCAAAACAAAGAGCATGCCAAGTAGTTGTGATGGCACAAAGAAGGCCGTAAGAAAGATGAGAATTTGAGAGTACCCACTGATGTGTCGCAGTGGAGAAAAATCGAGAGGAAGTTGCCGGACTTTGCAGGTGACGCAAGGAACTTATGGTTTGGTTTAGTTGTAGATGGCATTAATCCTTTTGGGGAGCAGAGCAGCAATTGTAGCACCTGACGTGTGACTCTATGTATCTATAACGTTCCTCCTTGGTTGTGCATGAAGCAGAAGTTCATTATGATGCCAGTGCTCATCGAAGTCCCTAAGAAATTCGGCAACGACTATGGATGTACCTAAGGCCATTAGTTGAAGAACTTTTACAGCTGTGGGATAAAAAGGTGTACATGTGTGGGAAGAGCACAAACAACAGGAATTTGACCTACGAGCATTGCGGTTTGTAACCATCAATGACTGGCCTACTCTTATTAACCTTTCAGGACAGACAAACAAGGGATACAATGCATGCACACATTGTTTATATGAGACCAAAAGTATATATTTGGATAAAGGTAAGAAGAATGTGTACCTAGGACATCGTCGATTTCTTCCGATCAAGCATCTCTTAAGAAATAAAGGCAATCATTTCAAAGGGGAGGCAGATCACCAGAAGAAGCCTGACCACCGTACTGGTGATCATATACTTGATATGGTCCAGGATTTAAATGTAATATTTGGAAAGGTTCCCCGTGGACAACCTGTTCCGAATGATGCTGATGAAAACGCACCCATTTGGAAGAAGAAATCTATATTTTGGGACCTACCCTATTGGAAAGTCCTAGAGGTCCTTTCTACAATCTATGTGATGCGTGTGATGAAGAATCTTTGCGTGAACCTGCTAGGCTTCTAGGGCGTGTATGGGAATAAAAAAGATATACCGAAGGCAAGGCGGGACCAAGAACGTATGCACGAAAAAGACAGCATGCATCCAAAGTAGTATCAAGGTCCTGCCAGCTACACTCTTACCAAAGAAGAGAAGGAAATCTTCTTTGAATGCCTGCTCAGTATGAACGTCCCATCTGTCTTCTTGTCAAATATAAAGGGAATAATAAATATGCACTACAAAAAAAGACACATCCGTGACATTTTGGGCCGAACGAAATTTGTTTCTATCATACATATGACACTTCTATAACGATAATTGTGACAATACCCGGTATCATCATAGATGTGGTGGGCTCCTACTTCTATGAAAAAAAATCATGACAGAAAATGGGCTTTTTGTCCTGGGCGGGCCGGAGACGCAGCTGCATGACATTCTTTGGGCCGTCCATGACGGAAAAAACCATGGTAGAAGCGAGGGGAGGAAAATTTCGGGGAGTTCCCGATTACGGTGAGAGGTCGGGGGCCGAGCGATGCGCGTTTCTCTTGTACACGTACGCGTATGTGTGCGAGGCATTGGCTCTAACTGAACCCAAGCGAGGCGTTGGGCTCTAACTGAACCCGAGCGATTGCACTGCAGGCTACGCGTTACTGAACCCGAGCGATCGATCGATGGCTGTTAACTGAACCTGATCGAGCGATTCCTTCGCTACTGCTGCTAACTGAAGCCGATCGATTGGATGAATAGTGAGTGTTGCCAGGGGGGTTGGATGAACAGTGAGCGGTGGCGTTGCCTCTGGATGAACAGGACCCCGTGGTGTGGAGGGCTGGATGAACAGTAGACGTTGGAGGGGTGCCCGTGGATGGGTGGTTGAACAGGACCCCATGGTGTGGAGGGCTGGATGAACAGTAGATGGTGGAGGGGTGGTTGAACAGTAGCCCGTGGAGTACCGCGCGGTGGAGGCTGGATGAACAGGAGCCCGTGGAGGCTAGAGGAGGTCGACGGTGGAGATGAACAATATCCCGTGGAGTCCCGTTTTGCGGTACGCCACACCCCTCCCGATGAACATGACCCCTGTTTCGACCGTCGGAGGTCCATTTCGTCCGTTTTGCAGTACGCCACACCACTCCCGATCAACAGGACCCCCGTTTCGACCGTAGGAGGTCCGTTTCCTCCGTTTTGCGGTACGCCAGACCACTCCCGATCAATAGGACCCCCGTTTCGACCATAGGAGGTCCGTTTCGTCCCTTTTGCGGTATGCCAGACCCCTCCCGATGAACAGGACCCCGTTTCGAACGTGGCCGGTCGAACACAAGGTCGTTTCCTCTGTTGTGCGGTACGCCAGGCCTCGTTTCCATCGCCTGGTCCGTCCAAGCCCTACCGATGAACACGACCACACATTCCGTTCCGACCCAGCTGATTGGCTCCCACACGTTCCATTGCCTCCTGATGAACATGAGGCATTCCGTTGCCTCCCCATGAACACGACGCATTCCGTTGCCTCCCCATGAACAAGACGACGACGTTGTTTCTCCATTCCAACCCAGCCATGTCAATGAGCCCTCGCCGTACGTATGCGCGAGTAGGCGTTCGAGACCCCGCCCGTATGTACACATACGTGGCCGTATTTTCTTTCTAGGACCCTGGCCACTGTACGTACGTGTACATGCTACGTACGCGCCTGTACATCCACCAGTATATATGTACGTACACGTCCGCGGCCAGAATGACAATGCTATGTACGCTTCGACCAGGTGTGTCCCGACTGTCAGGCACTTCCTTGCGTGCGAAGATGTAGCTGGTGGGTCCAAGCAGTCAGGGGGGCAAATTGTTTTTTTTCATACGCACTTCCTTGCGTGCGAAGGTGTAGCTAGTGGGTCCCAGCAGTCAGGGGGGAAACGTTTTTTTCACGAAATATGGTGGCTTGTCTGGTGGGTCCCCACTGTCAGGTGGAGGAATAATTATTTTGCACGTAATAAGGAGGCACTTCCTTGCTGCGGCCCTGGACCCAGCTGTCAGCGTCTCCACGTATAGTACTCTTCCAATGTAAGTCGGTCGTTGACCACATTGACCACACCGTGCCAAGAGCACCACGGCGGTGGACGACGGCGAGGCCTAGGAAGGGGACGACATGGAGGCAGGGAAGACTCGGCAGTTGTTTCCCACGCGGAGGGGAGTATGACTATACGAGGGTTTACTGGTTCATCTGCCGTCGCCGGAGAATAACAGCAGGTGTGGGTGAGTAGAGGGATGGCTAGGCCAGCGATGGGAGTATGATGGGGCGGTGAGGCATGCGCGGCAGCACAGCCAGCCGCAGGAAGGAGGGAGCAGGCAGTCCCACCGGCGCTTGTTTGACTGGCTGGAGCAGGAAGAGCAGAGATTGAAGAAGCACGACGACCGTTGGATGGACATCCAACAGACAGTGCTTGTGCGTCAACCTTTGTTTAGGAAAGCCTCAAATCTGTGGAAAACAACATACAACCCACCTGCCATTATTTATAATAATTTACAGCCCATTTGCTAATTCTTAAGGTTTTTTTGGAGCCCATATTCTTTTTGTTAGCATTACAGCCCATATTGTGGCCACGGTTAAAAAAATTATACGAAATTTTGCATATTTCGGTGCGGTCCGAACTGTTTTTAATCCCGAAATTTCGACTCAGATTCAAACTGATTTTAAAAATAAATGTATATCAATATAAAATCCAACGGATTATCCACGCATAAAAATGAATGTAATTTAAATTCTTGAAATGAAAAAAAGACATTTGAAACTAATTGCCAGTTTGATGTGTTTTAAAAATGTACATCCCATTTCTCATTACTGATGGGCCATTTTCTCGGCCAGCCGAATGAGAGCTCTCCTCGTCTTGAAAGATTTGCAGCCCAACAGGTCTGACAAAGCGACTTACTTGGCAAATTACAAAAAAACTGGGCTATGGCCATGGACCCAGCTGTCAGCCTCTCCACGTACAGTACTCTTCTGATGGAAGTTGTTCCTTGACCACGTTGACCATGCTGCGTGGAGAGCACCACGGTGGTGGACGACGGCGAGGCCTAGGAAGGGGACGACGCGGAGCCGAGGAAGACGCGATAGTGGAAGCCCGCGTGGAGAGGAGTACGAGGGTTCACTTGTTCGGCTGCGGTGTGAGGCTGCCGTCGCTTCAGGGCCTGGCCAGCAGTGGGAATAGTAGGGGGCATTGAGGTCTCTGTGGCAGCACAGCCAGCCACGGGAGGCAGGAGCATGCGGCACGACTGGTGTTGCTTTGGGCGGCTGGAGCAAGAAGACCAGAGGTTGAAGAAGCACTACGGCTGTTGGATGGACATCATAGGGTCACTAGAGCTAGAATCGTTCATATTTACTAAGTTTACAAAGCCCTTCATCCCCGTCAACTTAGTGGGCCCACAAGTCAGCCTCCCACCAAGGTGGGTCCCAACTAGCCGGGGGAGTATTCATTTTTTTGAGCGTAATAAGGAGGCACTTCCGGTGGGTCTGAGCTGACAGCGGGGGGAACGTTTTTTTCGCGAAATACGGTGGCCCCTCCGGTGGGTCCCAGCGGTCAGGGGGAAACGATTTTTTCGCAAAATACTGGTGGCCCGTCCGATGGGTCCCCGTTGTCAGGTGGAGGAATAATTATTTTCCGCATAATAAGGAGGCACTTCCTTGTGGCTGCCATGGACCCAGTTGTCAGCCTCTCCACGTACAGTTCTCTTCCGATGGAAGTCGGTCGTTGACCACATTGACCACGCCGCGCCGAGAGCACCATGGCGGTGGACGACGGCGAGGCCGAGGAAGGGGACGACGCGGCGTCGGGCAAGATGCGGCAAGTGGATGCCCACGCGGAGAGGAGTACGAGCGTTCATAGGTTCGGCTGCGGTGTGAGGCTGCCGTCGCCGCAGAATAACAGGGGGTGTGGGTGAGTGGTGGGATGGCCTGGCCAGTGGTGGGAGTAGTATGGGGGCGGCGAGGCCTCCGCGGTAGCACAGCCGGCCACGGGAGGCAGGAGCAGGCGGCACGACCGGCGCTGCTTTGGGTGGCTGGAGCAAGAAGACCAGAGGTTGAAGAAGCATTATGGCCGCTGGATGGACATCATACGATCACTGGAGTATTGACTAAGTTGACAAAGCCCTCCGTCCCCGTCAACTTAGTAGGCCCACAAGTCAGCCCAACAATATGGTGGGTCCCAGCTAGCAGGGGGTATTCATTTTTCTGGGCGTAATAAGGAGGCACTTCCTTGCGTGCGAACATATAGCTGGTGGGTCCGACCTGTCAGCGGGGGGGGGGGACGTTTTTTTCGCGAAATACAGAGGCCCTTCCTATGGGTCCTAGCTGTTAGGTGGTGGAATCATTATTTTGCGCGTAATAAGGAGGCATTTCCTTGCGTGCGGCCATGGACCCAGTTGTCAGCCTCTCCACGTAGAGTCCACTACCGATGGATGTCGTTCATTGACCACATTGACCAGGCCACGCCGAGAGCACTAGGGCGGTGGACGACGGCGAGGCCTAGGAAGGGAACAACACGGAGACAGGGAATACTCGGTAGTTGTTTCCCACGCGGAGGAGTATGAGGGTTTACTGATTTATCTGCCGTCGCCGGAGAATAACAACATGTGTGGGTGAGTAGAGGGATGGCTAGGCCAGCGATGGGAGTACGGTGGGGCCGTGAGGCCTGCGCGGCAGCATAGCCGGCCGTGGGAGGAGGGAGTAGGCAGTCCTGCCGGCGCTTGTTTGAGCGGCTGGAGCATAAAGAGAAGAGATTGAAGAAGCACGACAGCCGTTGGATGGGCATCCAACAATTACTGATCTCGTGTGTTTACTAAGTTGACAGGGCGTTGCGTGTGCGTCAACCTTTTTTATGAAAGCATACGCGTCAACCTATAGTAGGCGCACAAGTCAGCCTCAAATATGTGGAAAATAACATACAGCCCATCTGCCATTATTTCTAATAATGTACATCCCATTTGCTAATTCTTAAGAATTTTTTTGGAGCCCATCTTCTTTTTGTTAGCATTACACCCCATATTGTGGCCACAGTTAAAAAGTATACGAAATTTTGCATATTTTGGTGCGGTCAATTGTTTTTAATCCAGAAATATCGATTCACATTCAAACTATTTTAAAAAATAATTTCTATAAATATTAAATCCAAATAATTGTCCATGCATAAAAATCAATGGAATTTAAGATCTTGTAATGAAAAAAATTGAATCTAATTCCCGGTTTGATGTGTTTTAAAAATGTACAACCCATTTCTGGGCAAACCAAATGAAACTCTCCTTGTCTTGAAAGATTTGCAGCCCAGCAAGGCCGATAAAGCAAGTAGGCCTTGTTTGGGTATTTCTTTAAAAAATAGAACTGGCCTAGCCATTTTCAACAAGAAAAAAACACAACTGGGCTCATGATGTGGTAAACATAAATAAAACCCTGGCTAGACGGGCCACAGCCTCCGCACAGCCCCTTTGTTATCCTGATCTGTCGCTAAAACTAGTATAAACAACAACTGCTTGTTCCTCAAAAAAAAACTACGTGAACTGTTGGGTCCCTGGTGTCAGCTGCTCGTAGTGTAATTCTCTCGTTTATTGACTACGTTGACAGTGGCGTGAGCCCCAGATGTCCAACCATTAGGAGGAACCATATTTCTGGGCTTGTACTATAGAGGCACTTGCTTGCGTACTGCCATGACGCTGGTGGGTCCCTACTGTCATCCTCTCCACGTACAGTCATCTCCTTGTTCCTCTCGGTTGTTGACGACGTTGACAACGCAAGAGGGCGGTGCACCGCGCACGGCGAGCGAACCAAGGCCGCAAGGTGGAGGACGACGGCGAGGCTTCGGATGGAACGAACAGGAGCCGTTGAAGATGCGCTGGTCCAGTCGCAGGCGGAGGGGAGTACGAGGGTTGACTGGTTCGGGCGCCGGTGCGTGTTGGGGCTGACGTCGCCGGAGAATAACAAGACATGTAGGGGAATAGAGGGAGGGACTGACCAACGTTGGAGGGTACGAATGGTAGGGCGGCAGAGGCGCAGCCAGCCATGGGAGGCGGAAGAAGGCGGAGCCGACGGGGTGGTTTGGTTTCGGCGGCTGGAGGAAGAAGAAGACAAGAGATAGAAGATACACGACAGATGTTGGATGTCAATCCAACGGCTGGTAGGCAGAATCGTTTGTTGACTGGCTAGTAAGTCGACACCACCTTGGATAGGCTATTTCCTCGCGGGTCCCAAATGTCAGAATCCAAATCTGTCACGGTCATGCTGCCTTTCCTATGAAAATTTACAGCCCATTTGATGTGCTAGTTTGAAATAAGTTTGTGGGTGCTGGTGGGGGCTAATCACTTGGCTTATGTAATGCACAGTGAGCTCAAGCAGCCAGCGAGAGTGATGTTATTTCCCTTGGTTGGGATTTGTTACAATATTTCACTCTAAATTAAACGAATGGCAAGACATTTTCCTTGTTTCAAAGAAAATATGACAGTCACAGCCGAGTTGAAAAGGGCAGGAACATCTAACTCTAGCTTACAAACTGTACAAAAGCATGAGGGTTAATTGTTCATCAGGTTTACAAAAAAAACATATTGAAAAGGGCAACAACATCTAACTCTAGCACTGTTTTCGGCAGTCTCAGTCAAATGGATCGGTCAGGTCCATAGAATGAACATCCTGGGTTGTAAAATTTACTAGATTATGACCGCAATATGTTGTAAATAGAAGCCCGACACGTTCAGAAGCTCTTTTGCCCACCTGAAACTCCTTTTTTTGCTCTTCGACATACCCGTCTGTCAGTTCAGTAAATATATGGGATTTTGAATTGATTTTACTATTTACTAGTGTGGATGGGCTGTTTTGTCTTGAGCCCAGAGAAACAATTACTACTAGTACAGTGGAGACACTCTACAACTACCCAGAAATACAATTACTACTAGTACAATGGAGACACACTACCGCTTCTGGCTCCTCCTAGGTCATTGAGATGTCTCCCTCTACTGAATGTTGTTATACTTTTGTTAACCGACATGCGGGCCATGCGGCGCGCGGGCCCAAATGCCATCCACCAAATTAGAAGGCAGTATGCAGGCGGTGAGTCACCGCGGTCATAGCGCGGCAGTAACGAGCCATCGTATCACAAAACCCCACCTCCCCGCAGTCTAAGTTTGATGGACGAAGCAACGATCATTTCACTCTTCGCTGAATCCCCTTCTCCCTCACTGTCTTCAAGAAAGGCAACACTCGCATCTGCCACTGTTCTTCTCTCTGAACGAAGGGAAGGTAAGCGGATCTGTGATGTTGGAATATTTTTGTTCAGAGAAAAAAAAGAACTTTTGCAATCAGTAACCAATCCTCACTCTCTTTTTTGTTTCATTGTCATTGCGATTGTGTTTTCCTTTTAGTGGTCTCCTAGTATTCGTCAGTTTCATGATGGACCAAGGAGAACCAGGCAAAGATCTGCCGATATTGGAGCAGACGCGGGAGGCTGATCCCCACGAGACAGAGAGCTCCAAGAAGATGGAGGCAACCACTGAGCCGACCCAGATACGCTCACGACCACTACTTAGATGGTCAATGCCCCGTTTGAGGTTACAGCCCCCGTGGCACTGCAGGAGCAGTTTTCCCCCTTCGAGGATGTGTCCCCCCCCCCCCCGCTGAGCTGCCCAAGGTGATTTCCTTCTTTGCCGATCTCGATTGTGGTTTTTCATCTAAGTATGTGGTGATTTTTTTAGAAAAGGAAGTATGTGGTGATTAATAATGCAAAATTTTATTAGCTTCGATGCCATGCTATACATAGTGGTTTAAATAACTTGTGTTTCTTATACTGAAAAGTAATTCAGAATTTGTTTCTGTTTCAATTAGAGCCCTGATGCAGACAAGGATTGTGTGGTTGTACATGTCACTCGCTATGAGGCGGACGACCTGAATATACGCACTGGGAAAACAGAGTTCTTAGGCTGTTGGATCCTGGAAGCCATTTGCGGTTATACCAATGAAGAGTTGTATTCCAGCCTCACTGTTGTCAGGCGTGTTGTCCAGGGTGTACTGAAGCACAAGAAGTTCAAAGCTACTCCTTTGTGAGGCATATTGTTCTTGTCAAGCTTACGCAAGAAGATGATGTGGCATGCCTCCACAAACAAGTTTATCAGTGGCAAGGCCACAAGGTTGTCTTCATGAAGGTTCACAGGATTGAGCTGCTGCGGGACGTCCTCGATGATGTTCATGGCAAGGTCCGTCTTGTGTCCAGCCCAAATTAGATCGAGGCATGAAATAGTTGCCCCAGCTAGTGTTTAATAGTAGTTTGGATTGTGTCTAATTATCCGAACCTTGCCTATTATTGACCCCTCTGGGGCTAGTACTCAGTTTGAATCCGTCTATGGGAACTGCTGCTACTTTTGTGTGCCTATGAATCATGTGAGAACCATCACAATTGTTGCCGAAACAGATGGGTCCTCACTAGTTTTTTCAAGAATATGGCATGGTAAGACATAAGTTGTCACGGTTTATCATACGAGCAGTGTGTGTTTTGATGAAATAGAGCACTCGTTCGAGAACCGTGCGCCGACGTATACATAAGTACTTGTAAACACTGTTGGTGCTACTCCACTTGTAAGCAGTTGTGCAAAATACGGCACATTGGCTCAGCTCGTTTCAACACTAGGCTATCGACCAGCTAACAATCAACAATCTGATGTCTGACATATAAGCAACTATGTATCTTGTTACAGTGGTTCATGCAGTTAATTGAGGCCACAATGTAATAAATTCCAAACGTTCACACGCTAGTCCAGCACTCATTTGGAACACTCACATTAAACTCATCTTCATAAAAAACTTGAAAAGCATAAGTTAAGCAATTTTATACATCTCAATGATTCATAGAACATAACAAACATATACTAGTTCACAACAAAAGACAAAGTTGTGAGAAGGTTTACAAATCAGGAAAAAACAAGCAAGGCTTCTCTGAGCAAAGGGCCTCCCGGCAGGCTTAAAGTTCCTGGAGTTCACTCTGGTTTTTTCTTGTTGCCACCATCCATGGTTAGGTTCTCTCATTACAGAATAACCAATTATAATTGTGGTCTCAGCTGGAATGCTGAACTAAACCATGCAGTGTACTGACCATCTGAAATTCTTGTGCATTCCACTAAATTTAAGCACCGCTATTTGCAGAAATAAGCAGACCACAATGCCTGTTGTCCACGCACCTGTCCAAAAAACCTCCGTGTAGCCATGCCAGCTAGTCCTCGGTCCATGGATGAACTGGTAGAAAGTGCATTCCGGACTAGGATGCAGTTGTTTTCGCTCGTCCCTACACTGCAATCAGGAAGTAAAACGTACGAATCAGCTTCTTTTAGATTGCATTGGTCATTCTACCTTAGTTACTACCAATGCAGGGATACCTTGAAGACGGGAGGTTAGACGACGGCAACGAGGGATAGCCATCTCATTTTGTGCAGTTGTACTAAAACTGAGGTGTGTGCTTTTGATTGCGCGGATAGAAACGATACGGAGACAGACATCCCGAAACGATATGGAGACAGACATCCCTGTTTGCGCAAATACGAAATATGGTTATTTAAACAGTGACAGATATTACTACTTTCCCCCGTTTCCTCTTAGAACCAAGTCCTAGATTCATGCTACAGCTTTCCCACTTTCTTCCCTGTTTGAACCAACGCTTTGAGTCGACTGTATGAACTAGCTTTACTTCTAATAATAGTAGAAGTCTAGGTGGCTTTGGAACAGCGGGCGGAAGTAGAAAAGGATCCACACGAAGGGAGCATGGGCAGTAGAGCAAGGTAGGTTTCGAAGGAATATATACCTGAGGGTCGTCGGCATGTGGCAAAGACGGCGTCGGGAGGCCGCATCTTGGCCACAATACCGCAGGGAGGAAGAAGGGGTCGGAGGCCCTCCCGAGCCGGCGCTCTCTCAGAGAGAACGGCACGGCCGCCGATTGGGACGCGCGGGCAGCCGTTGGTCTCCTCCCTCGCCGCTGACGACAGCGTGAACGATGCACCTACACCCCTACCCCGGTCGAGGTTGTCCGACCGGATTTGTGACCAGCAGTGAGCTGAGAGAGAGTGTGGCCACCTATGTGTTGCTTGGATCTGGAGAGCATGAGAGAGTGAACGAGAGGAACCCTAGTAAAGCAAGCGCTAAGGCTCATGCTTTTATATATAGTGGAGTGATTTTGTTGTACCAGCTTCAAAAAAATGCGCTCCAACGTGTACCCGTGAGTGGGTGTGAGAGAACTAGTGCATGCGTGCACCACTTCTCTTCGTAAGAGTAGAATATACTATGCCCAAAGATCGTTCGCCGCAAGAGAAATAGCCTAAGTGTGTGACGTGTGAGCTAAAATAAAATGTGTGTGCCATCTTTTGTTTTTTAGAAGTTCTGAGGGTAGGGTGTGAAGAGCACATATGTGCGTGATGTCTACCTGCAGATAGACGGTGGGTGCGACATGTGAGTCTGCGAGAGGACTCGGGAGAGTCGTGACTCGTGAGCGTGCGTGTGCGTGAGAGAGTGGGGGCACGTATCAATGCAATGCATGTGTCCGTAAATTATTATCCAACAAACGTTCGCCACAAGCCTTTTCCAGACGAACGCCGTAAGAACCGTTAGATCGGCATCCGACAGTGTCAGTTTTGCCATGTCATTTAACAGAACAGCCACTCCTCCTACACACAAGTCTTACACGTGAGTGTTCGCAACTGCCGTATGCTCCCTCCGTTCCGAAATGCAGTGCATATAGCTTTATTGAAAATTCGAACCTCGCAAACTTTTATCGAGTTTTTGTGTACCAAATTGCACATGTAGAATACCATGTATATATCATTTCATTCATCTTCGAGAGGTAACTATAAAGATGGGTGAGGAGTCTACAAAGAAAGACCATCATATCACCCGCAACAATTTCAAGCATCCTTTAGTGTGGAGGAATATCATAGGAACTCTATATGATATGGTTTTTATAGGATTTTTTCCTTCAGAGCCAATTGGTTCATAGGAATAGATTCACATACTCCACATTTGAAAGGAAATAAACATGATATCATTTCTATAGCTTTAGAGCCACTTGGTTCATATGAATGGATTCCTATACTCCCTTAATTTCAAAGGAAAATAAACATTAGCGTATATTCAATAGAAAAGTTCCTATGATATGAACCAAATTACATCTCTTTTCTAATCCCTCCTCATAGGAATTGAGATACATGTCATCTCTAGATTCAATAGAAAAGTTCCTATGATGTGAACCAAATGACATCTCTTTTCCAATCCCTACTCATAGGAATTGAGATGCTCCATGTCATCTCTTTCCCTACAACTTCCATGTATACATCTTCTATTCCTAAATAGATAGTACAACCCACTAGTAGCTTTTTTCCAAAACATGCAACTATGGCACAAGAACTATATAGTGTGCCAATAACTTTGAAAGATGGTCGCTGGATGAAGCTAACCCGACAGTGCAGAGATAGGCAAATCCGAGCACTACTGGCCGTTGGATATCATCAACATTCCACCAGATCTGCCACATGTACAATTTAGAAGACTCCATGGTTGAACTTAAGCATAATGCACAAACCTCAAAACACAAGCACTTCTCCTTTGTTCTAGAATCTTCTGTATCATAATTGATTATTTTTTTCTAAATGAATTGCCATTATTTGTTTTTTACTTTATGATTTACAATGCACAACCCCATGAATCTTAACATTTTTATAAAACTAATTGATTTTGAATGAGATGAACTATAAGAACTAAAGAACATCTACATCATGCATATATGACTCAAAGCTTTACATGCTATAGTGTGTATTTATTCATAATTTGGTTTCGAAATCTCATGCGTTCAATACATGTGTGCCTTACTAGTTTTGAGTAGAGTAGCAAATTTCACGCGGCCCCGGGTATATCAAAATGCAGGGCCCATGCATCATTGCCTTTCGGTCGAACCTACGTCCACAATTTTTTGTACGTACTATATCTCCATTGGTCCCCGAACCCAAAATGCTGCCTCGTTCCCGTAAAACCAAGCGGCCCACACATATTTAAGGCGTCGACTCGAACTTGTTTACTACGACGTGGCCCTGCACGCCGTAGTACTCCTACAAACCCTACCGCCACACTCATCATCGGTATTCTTCAAGAGGACGAGGGAGAAGCCGATTTGTAGTGGAGGCGCTTTCAAAAAAAAGGATCTGTAGTGGAGACCCCTACCCTAGGGTGCCCTAGGTAGCTGCCGCACGCATCATTGTTTTCTCTTTTCTTTATGCTCTTGCGCCCTAGAGTGAAATGATGGTTTCTTCGTCCGTCCAGCTTAATGCGGGAAAGGTGGGACTTTGTGATTTGACCCCTCATCGCTCATTTTCTACTACTGCGGAGCTACGACAGGGGTGCCTCAAATTCCAACCGCTACTCCGAACTGTAATTTGGTGCATCGCACGTGGAACAAGACGGCGGATGAGACACATGTCGGCCAAAGGGGTCCTGTTAAGTGTGTCGCCATTTCGTGTGCAGACTGACCCTGCTTGAGTTGCTATGCCAACACGACAGGAGCAGCCTACCACTTGATTTTGCTCCCTTGGTGAATCCCGACTATATTGATCTAAAAAGATACATGCTGAACTACCCTCTCCGTCTTGGTTTTTTTATTTTTAGGCGTCTCAGTTTATAGGGCCTGCATGTAGTTCTAGGTCATCCATTTGACTAACTAAATATGAGTGACTATGTCACAAAAAGTATATCATTGGATTCTTAAGCGGATGTAGTTGTATTTAAAAGTCGAGGGCGGGGCTTTTCCTGCGCGGTAGGCAGGGCAGTTCCGCCTAGTCGGTTCCGCAGAGATGCGAGAAGACGAGGGAGTAGGCTGCTGCAAACGTAGGGCTGTGTGATTTGACAGCGAGTTACTGCTGGACAGGTGGGGCCCTTTGATTTGACTTGCCATTATCATTTTAACTGCGGCGCTACGACCGGCGTAAGTCTCCTGATTCCTGACCACCTCCATACAGGTTCCTCTCCCAATGCTCCACCATGTAGTAGAGGCAGGCTCTTGCATGAGAGCCCACTTCTCCACTTTTTCCATGCCTCTCTTTCCTCCACATATGCAAAAATGCCATGTAAAGCGCACTATTGTACTTACTTTTACTTGCTCCTATAGGTGCTTAAGCTTGCCACATAGCCATAAAGTCTGATGTGGCAAGTTAATCAAGAAGAGAGAGACTAGTTTGGTGACCCAAGGAAGAAACGGTGCTAAGCGCGTGTACCTAGGTGAAAAGACAATTTTGAGTCTATAGCTAATTAAATGAAGCAAACTTAGCAACACCATTTCATTGGAAGAGGTCACTCCTTGGCAAATGCAATAAATACTAGTACTCCCTATGTCTGTCACAGCCCCAGTTCAGCCCTTGCTTGACTTTGCTTGCTCATCATGTCATGATGTTTAAATTCCTAAGAAACTTGAAATGGGGATGTTGAAACCCTAGCACCAAATGAATTTAACTAGGTTCAAACTTAAAACTTTTCAATGAACCCAAAATGCCCTTTAGAAATGTTCATCCTTTTTGAATTGGTCTAGAACCTCTGCCAAAAAATGATGCACATATTTTTAGGCCATTCTGGATTTTTGAATTAACTCATATTGTATTTGAATTGGGGCATTTTAATACTATAAATATCTTTAAATGCTCCAACAATTTTGGAATTAGTTGAGGGCCTCTAGAATAATTCATTTAATGCCCATAACTATTTTCAGAATTTTTAATAATGATTTGGTTTGAAAACCAAATTAGAACAAATTTACATAAATAGGAAAACAGAACAAAAACTAAAACAGAGCAGAAAACCCACCTGGGCCACTTACCTGGCGCGACCAGCTGTACGGCCCAGCCCACTGTCCGGAGTGGTTGTCTTCATCCTCTGCTAGTAGGCAGAGGCGTGTCGACGCCTGCGCGCCCGAGGCCTCCACCTCCTCCCTGCCCACCTCACGCTCCCGAGCTCCCTTCGCATGCCACGGAGACGCCCCGACCCCACTGGACACCTCACTCCTCCCCCCTCGCCCTCTCCCTCTCCTCTGATCGCCATGGCCGACGCTGCCGAGCGCTCACCACCGTGAAGCTCGCAGCCACCATGCTCCCCTCGCCTCCCCGACGCGCCAAGGAGCTCCTCCGTCGACCTCTACATCGTCTCCGTCAAGCCGCGCGAGCGGACGTGCCTCGTCTCACCTTCCCCGACCCCTTCTTCCTCCTCGGTCACCGGAGATCCATCTCGCCGCCCCAACTGCTCCTGGCCTCCTCCGAGCTTGCCATCTGCACCGTTGCAACCGCCGTAAGCCTCACCCTCGAACCCCCCTCTCTGTTGTCCCGTTTTCACGCCGTAGCTCCTACTTCACCGACGAAGGAAGCCGCCGTCCGCCATGGCCGATGATGTCCTCACTCCTGAGCATCTCCGCTTGGTCCAGTGGCACCAGCGTGCTCCTGGAGCTCCCAAGAATCCGCCCCACCACTTAGCTCGCTCGTCAGCCTAGCGCAGCGCCTCGCCCGTGCTAAGCCGAACTCCGGCCGCCGCCAGCCGTCGTTGCAGTCGTCGTTTCCGGCCTCCTCTTGCCTAGCCGCATGCTCCGTTCGATGCGGCACACGTCCAGCAGCCCATAGGGCCAAACCGCGAGTCAAACGGTCGCTGGACGGCGAATCCCGAGCGCCTCCGCCGCGCCGTTTGGTCGCCGGCGGCTAGCCGCCGGTGCGCTGACGTGGCCACCTAGTTAGGGCTAATCGCCCACTAATTAACCCCCCTGACCCACTTACACACGGGCCCCACCGGTTTAGTTAGTCAGCTAACGAAATTAGTTAGAACTAATCCAACCCCGCGGGACCCACGCGTCAGCTTTGACCTTGCTGACGTGGCCTTTGACCGGCCCCACACGTTAGTGACTCATGCCAGCGGTGTGTCACTAACCAGTGGGCCCCACTGGCCAGGTTTGACCTGGCCAGCCACAGTTGACCTGATGACGTCACTCTTATGTCATGCTGACGCAATAAAACCTTTTCTAGATTTGAAATAAATCTAAATGATTTATTTATTTTCAGAAAATATCCAAAACTTTGAAAAATCACAGAAATTATTCTATAGGTCCAAATGAAATAAGTTATATATGAAAATTTATCAGAACAATTCAAGGAATCCATATGTACAATTTTCATGCATGTTTGAGCAAGTTAAACCCACTTTTTAGGATGAAACATGATTAGGGAAAATTTCATAATAGGTTTGGAGTTGGAATTTGACATAGTTTTGAATTCCACTTCAATTAAAATGACTTTCTGTTGCATTAGCCCAAAACACATTCATATTGCCATGTCATAGCATGCATCATGTTGTTGCATATTGCCATGTGTTGATTGTGTTCTTTCTCAGTTGCCGGTGTTTGTCCCCCCTCAGTAGACGTTGATCCAGCGATGAATTTGATGACACCGATGAAGAGCTTTACTATCTTCAGGAGTGCCAGGCAAGCAAAAACCCCTTGTTCATTCCGATACAATCCCACCCTCTCGCTCCTGCTCTCTTCTACTGCATTAGGACAACAATGATTCATCTGTTACTTGTTGCGGTAGTTGAACCCCTTATCCTCTGCACGACCTGTCATTGCCACAGTAAATAGATGAAACCCACTAGCATGAGTAGGAGTTGTTTGAGCCCTGATGTGTCTACTCATTCATACTTGTTGTCATGCTTGCTATTGCATAGAGTTGTGTCAGGTCTGATTCATCGAGAATGAATATGAGGTGCGTGAACATGTCCTACTGTTGAGAGCTAAATGTGTGAACACGATTTGGTAAAGGTAGCGGTGAGAGGCCATGTAGGAGTACATGGTGGGTTGTCTCATTGAAGCCGTCCTCAGGAACTTAGTTCTGTGTTTTTGATCCATGAAACAGTTACTACCATGCTTTGGGCCCGAAACCAATGGACCCTCTCGGCTTCTTAATCACCCTAGTACTCTGTCCATGAGTTGCAACTAGTTTCTAGTGTTTGTAGGTTATGTGTTGGCAGCTGTGCGTAGCGCTGACCCTAGGGGTGGGCTATGATGTCATAGATACACCGTGGCACGGTGTACCGGGCGCCCGTTTGGTGTCTCGGGAACCATGTTCACATCGTTCGGGGCCGTATGTGGAAACCTCGGTCGGACTCACTGCAGATGGAACCTGGATAGGCGATAAACCTGGACTAGAGACTTGAGTGTTTAGGTAGGCCATGGCTGACACCCTCGTTGGGCTTCCGCTGGAAGGTTGCCGAGTACATGTCGTGTAAACGGCGGTAAGTGGTGAGAGCGTGTGTGAAGAAGTACACCCCTGCAGGGTTAACATCATCTATTCGAATAGCCGTGTCCGCGGTAATGGACTTCTGGGTTGCCTATAACAGTTCATAGAGAAGTGAAAGTGGATACTCTAAAACACGCAAGATAAGTGTGAGTGCTATGGATGGCCTTCTCATAGGGAGACGGGAGTGGATCCATAGTGGTGTATTCAATGGTGAATATGTGGACTCGTGTGCGCCACCTCAAAAGAGTTGCATGCAGTCTTAGCTTAGGTTAGCCACTGAGTCAAAGTTGGCTTGCTGCAGTTAAACTCCACCCCCCTTGTTGATACCGATGCATATGTAGCTAGTTCTGATGTAAGTCTTGCTGAGTACCTTTGTACTCACGTTTGCTTAATTTATGTTTTGTAGAGAGAGACTTCAGTCTCGCTAGTAGTTTCCGCGTGGACTTCGACGTTAGCTTGATACCTCAGCTACGATCTTGTGCCCTCGGCAGGATCTGGTAGATAGTCAGGCTTCTTAGCCTTTTTCCATTTGTAGATGTCTGTACTCAGACATGTTAAGCTTCCGCATGTGCTTGATTTGTATGCTGTGATTGTTGGTTCATGAGACCCATGTTTGTAATATCCCGCTCCTCGGAGCCTAAGGATTAAATACTTGAGTTGTAGAGTTATGTTGTGATGCCATGTTGTATTTACACATATCGAGCATATTGTGTGTATGATTGAAATGCTTGGTATGTGTGGGATCCGAAAACCTAGTTGTTTATCCTTGGCAGCCTCTCTTATGGAGAAATGTAGTCTAGTGCTTCCATGAGCCATAGTAGTCCGCTACAGCCCGGTTCACCGGAGTCCTACTAGCCCAGCACTACTGCTCAGGACACTTGACTGGCCGGCATGTGTTTCACTTCATTCCTGTGTCTGTCCCTTCAGGGAAATGTCACGCGGTGACATCCGGAGTCCTGCCTAGCCTGCTACAGCCCGGGTTCCCAGAGTCCTGTTAGCCCAGTGCTACAGCCCGGATTCACATGCTGCTGACCGACATGCTCGATGTGATTCATGTATGCCTGACCCCATAGGTTAGTGCCGCTTTGGGTTCACGTCTAGCCATGTCGGCCCGGATTCTCCGTCATATGGATGCTAGCGACAATATCATATACGTGAGCCAAAAGGCGCAAACGGTCCCGGGCCATGGTAAGGCGACACCCGTGGGAATACCGTGCGTGAGGCCGCAAAGTGATATGAGGTGTTACCGGCTAGATCGATGTGATTTGGAATCGGGGTCCTGACAGCTTTTGTATCAGAGCCTGTCTGCCTGTAGGATTACCAAGCCAAACTGGTCGAAGTCGAGTCTAGAAATGCTTTAGTTATGTAAGGGAATTGATTGTGGAAGGGAACATAAGGCTCTTTTTACTCCTTTACCCTATGCCCTTCTAATCTAAGTCAACCTCTTCTTTTCTACGGGGATTAAGAATTAGGCCTTCTCATCTATCTGTCAGGATGACATGCTAGTAATCCATAGATTTATAGAATTGATAGTTTCAAGCTTCAGTTCCATTCCTACTACTTCCGTATGTTGATAGTTGATCTCAGAACCTTGACATTGTGTTGTTGAGTGGTTATGCCACCATTTTGCAGGATGTCTCAAATCATTTTGAGCATTTACAGCCGTTATGTTGTCCGAGTCATCCCAGGTTTCTAAGTAGTCTAATGCATTTGCAAACCCCTTCCTTCTGTTCCTGATGTCCAATTGGGCCAGATTAATCACACTAATCGGTGAGTTGAAGTACTCTGTTGCCTCGACATATATGTTGGAGCTGTTTTTATGGACCTAGGTCTTTTAGGGAGTCACCTAGTAATCTAGCCATGTTTTGTGTTCCCGGTGTGATAATTCTGGCCACCATTCTCGAAAGCATCCCGTGATGCCATGTAGTGGTAGGTATTCTATTTGTGGGTTCTTGAACCCGAGATTCCCCTATTTATCTCATGTTGATAGTGTTGCTAGTTCCTTTAGGATATTAGTAACCTTTGTGATAGTCCTCGAGATCCGTGGTATTCCCTCCTTCCAAATACTATGAACCACTTATGGCAGAAGTTTGTTGGATCAAAAGATCACAACCAGAGTGCTCTTGATGAGTTCTCCATTCTGCATTGTGAATCTGCCAGTCCTACCTTTCTGCATGGGTTATCCGGAAGAAATAACATGCTAATCCATGCATCCATAACTCAGAAAAATTATATGTTCCTTTGAGTTGTTCCTCTTTAGTTGTATTCTGACCCTCGTCTATCAATTGATAGTCAAGAGTATGTGTGCATTCGTTCATCGATGCCTATTACTCTTGTGGTCTGTCAAGCCATTCTATTCCTGAATGACTTGGAGAAACAAACTCCAGTACCTCATCCATAATTAGGATTGGGTCAAAGTAGTTGTGTTCCGCAGATCAAGTTACAATCCAGCTTCTGGTCTGCTCTACCCTGAAGTATTACCTTCTTTATGACAGGAATTTCATGAGGATTGCACTGGCTCTTGTGAATTCTGGATGTAGTGATACTTCTCGTCATCATTATTCATCCCTCGGTTCCATGTTGTCGCAACCGGAATGCCGACAAGTGAATCGTGATGTGTGAATTCAATACTCCTAGTAACCTTGTTGCTTGGTAGTTAATGGACAATAACCTCATTCTTAGCATGTTGATTTTTGAATCATCGCCCTAAGGTTGATTGTGCTACCTAGTCCATTCTCCTGGTTCACTCCTCGATCGATGAGTTAGGATTATTTCAAATCCTTGCTCTATTGATCATATCGTCTTGCCCTGAAAAGCAAGATTGTTCTCGAGCTTAGTAACATATCGGTGGTTCGTGATTTCCGAAGATCTTCTCGGAGGTATTACCAGGTTGTCACCTGACCGCTATGTTGAGCTCGTGATCAAGTTGGTTTCTTGTGAACCACCTTCTCTCCAAGAATTGGTGTTAGATATCCCTGAGCTAGTTGGTTAAGCTAAACGACAACTTGGAGGGTTGGAAGATAAAAGGTTGCCTGACTTAGTTCGTTCCAAAAGGATATCCTTGTGTAGTGTGTATTGAAGAAAGATGATATCTTCATCGATTGGTCCCTGTGATCAGTTGCTGGACCTATTGTCTTATCAATCCTTTGATTTGAGTGTGGGCTATCATCAAATCAAGTCAGAACCAACGATGTTCGTAATGTTGTCTTACTCGTGGTTGATCCCTCGAGCATACACCATTATATCTTTTGGGTCTGATCAATGCTATCACCGTGTTCACACGATGGCGGAAGTCCAGTGATATGGAAATCCCGATGAGTTGTTGTTGAGCCCATTGACAACATTCTTATCTCCTCCATGATGTTGTTGAACATTAAAGTTAGTGTTGGAAACTTTTGAAAGCATTTTCTTCATGCTAGCTCATGAAGTACTTGTTTGATGAAAGGAGTGACTTCCTTTGATTCACGTGCATTTTGATGTAAGTTGCCGTCGTGAATTCGAGAAAGTTTGTTTTTGCTCCTTTGGAATCATCCCAAGTCGGTCATGCACGTGCGAAGAATTCTGTGGTCTGTTAGACTGATCATCTTCATTCCATATGTATATCCTAGCACACCAAGCCACTGATTGACTTGTTCAAGGAAAAGAAGTCTATGCTTGGGATCTAATCCATGGACTTGCGTAAAGACTTCGATATCCTCGATGATGGCTCCCAACCAGAACTCGGTAGTGTTTTATTGTAAGACTACCATGTGGGCATGCTTGTCTGGAACAACGTGTTCACATGTTTGTAGCAGAACCAACTCATGTTTTGGAGCTTGCTATCGTAGTTCATTTCCTGAGAATCTCGCAACGTCATCTCGTCGATTTGTGTTGCAAACTTTCATTTTTATTCCTAGACTCGATGAGTCTAGAATATCCTGACACCAACCAGATCTGAGTCTCAGGCAGATATGATGGTTGGAATATTTCCCAAGAACTATAATATTGGTCCCTCGATAACCGGTAAGGTGGATGTCGTGGCCAACACACCCAGCCGGAAGACCTATTATTGTAGTATCTTGTTTGAGGAAGTTGGCCACCTCCCCATAAGGATTTCGTAGGATTTACCTCCATAACTGTTCCTTATGGATTCTATTGCTCCCGAAGTCCGACCTTTACTTGATGTTCTAGTTATCAAACCATATCTATGAATGGGTTACACTAGCACGTCAAGGAGAACATTAGAAGCGGAGTGCTAAATGTCTCTCGGTCGATCATCCAGATTTTGTTTCCTTGGCCTCGCTAGGGTGAAATCTGAGTTGATGTTATCTCCTATGCATCTGCCTCGTCCATCGTTGTTCATCATGGTGGTATGTTGTGTTGCCAGGATCCTTGACACGGATGTTGGTAAAACCTTGATGAATATGGAAATGCTCAAGTTCTTGAGAGCACGCACAAGCGCTAGGTGTTATCATCGGCACTAACTGGGTTTGCTCTCAGTTTCCTCGCAATGCTATGATCCTTTCAAACAGTGAATTCACTCTCTGTTGTTGGGTTCCTCCCCAGTTACCAGAATCATTCCCAGCATTTGCATTTTGTTCCTAGCTTGCACCGCCAATGTGCCATTCTACCATGGGTCTCTTCCATCTCCGGTGATAAGCAAATTCATCCATTACGTTGTCTTCAACAAGGTAATCCACATCATCCAAGTCCGAGTATGCCATTCTACCGACCCCCTCCAAATGATCGCTTGTGATTGCCTTAGGCTGGTATAAAGAGTTTCAATGATCTTTGAATCAAAAGTAATTCTTTTTGCCACTTAAGGTAATAATCTACGAATCACCCTCCTCCAGGATGTTTCGTCGTGGTATCATGGCAACTCAACTCCTCGCTACGTTGACAACCGTTTACCACCTTCTTAGGTGTGGAATTGTTGTCTACCTAGTGAACCCTCGTCATCCGTTTCTTTCCACCCCTCTTGATGTGTATCTCGTGTCTCAACCCGAGAGATGGTTCTAAGTCTCATTCCGTGAGTTAATCCTGAGTTGTTCGACCTTCGAGAAGACCGATCCTTCTAGAATTTTCCTTTCCTCTTCTTGTCATGATTAGCTGAAGTTCTCAGAGCAAGACGACAAGACAAATATGGTGTTCAAATCAACGTTCCTACGAAGTGCAACCTGGATCGTGAAGATTGTACTAGTCTGCGTTACCCTTCACCTTACCCTACGCTAGAATCTCGAGACGAGATTCTTGTTTAGTGGGGGTGAGTTGTCACATCCCTAGCTGCTGGTAGTGCTCTAGGCTAGCTTCATGTGTGCATCATGTCTATATTTTCGAAACTTGAACTGAGGAATTTTTGGAAGCCTCAAAAACTTAAATAAAAGAGGGGCAAAAACCCTAGAAATCTCATTCATTGCTCCAAAATGCTCTTCTTAAATGTTTGATAATTTTTGGTAAGGGTTCTGGTCCCACCAAAATATTGAACATTTTTAAGGATTTATTTTGGGACTTTGGGATTTAATTCATTAGCTATTTGAATTTGAATTATATTCATATAATTAGAATATAATTTCAAATACCCCTGAAATATTTTATAAGCTTTTGGAAAAGTCCATCTAGCAATATAAAATATTCAGAGGAGTTTTTGGCATTGTTTGAATTATTTTAAATTCAAAACAGTGGCAAAATAAATTAAATAAAACAAACAGAACAAAAAAAGGAGAGCAGAACCACCTGGACTTACCTGTGAAGGCCACCTGGTGGCCCAACAGGACCGGCCCAGCCCACTCGGAGCGGTTGTCTTCAACCTCTGCCAGTAGGCAGAGGCATGTCGACGCCTGCGCGCCCGAGGCCTCCACCTCCTCCCTGCCCACCTCATGCTCCCGAGCTCCCTTCGCACACCACGGAGACGCCCCGACCCCATTGGACACCTCACTCCCCCCCTCGCCCTCTACCTCTCCTCTGATCGCCATGGCCGACACTTCCGAGTGCTCGCCACCGTGAAGCTCGCAGCCACCATGCTCCCCTTGCCTCCCCGACGCGCCAAGGAGCTCCTCCGTCGACCTCTACATTGTCTCCGTCAAGCCGCGCGAGCGGACGTGCCTCGTCTCACCTTCCCTGACCCCTTCTTCCTCCTCGGTCACCGGAGATCCATCTCGCCGCCCCAACCGCTCCTGGCCTCCTCCGAGCTTGCCGTCTACACCATTGCAACCGCTGTAAGCCTCTCCCTCGAACCCCCCTATCTGTTATCCTGTTTTCATGCCGTAGCTCCTACTTCACTAACGACCGAAGCCACCGTCCGCCATGGCCGATGATGTCCTAGCTCCTGAGCATCTCCGCTCGGTCCAGTGGCACCAGCGTGCTCCTGGAGCTCCCAGGAATCCGACCCGCCACTTAGCTCGCTCGTCAGCCTAGCGCAGCGCCTCGCCCATGCTAAGCCGAACTCCGGCCACCGCCAGCCGTCGTTGCAGTCGTTGTTTCCGGCCTCCTCTCGCCTAGCCGCATGCTCCGTTGGATGTGGCACACGTCCAGCAGCCCGTAGGGCCAAACCGCGAGTCGAACGGTCGCTGGACGGCGAATCCCGAGTGCCTCCGCCGCCTCGTTTGGTCGCCGGCGGCTAGCCGCCGGTGCGCTGGCGTGGCCACCTAGTTAGGGCTAATCGCCCACTAATTAACCCCCTGACCCACTTACATACGGGCCCCACCGGTTTAGTTAGTCAGCTAACAAAATTATTTAGAACTAATCCAACCCCGCGGGACCCACGCGTCAGCTTTGACCTTGCTGATGTGGCTCCTGACGTGTGGCCCCCACACGTCAGGTTTGACCGAGCCAGCCCAGTTGACCCTGCTGACGTCACTGTGACGTGGGGCTGACGCAATAAGTATTTTCTGGATTTAAAAAATAATCAGGAAATTCCAGAGAAAATAGCTAAAACTTCAATAATCATAGAAATTCAACCCGTAACTCCAAATTAAATAATTTATATATGAACAATTATCAGAAAAATTCAAGGAATCCATCTGTACCATTTTCATGCATGTTAGAACAACTTATAGCTGCTGTTTAGCACAAATCAATTAAATGGCATTTAAATAATCACATATGGAGTTTGAATTTGAACCTAGGGTTCAAACCAACTCCATTTAACTTGCTGCTAGTTGCATTAGCTCAAAACACATTCATATTGCCATGTCATAGCATGCATCATACTGTGCATTGCATGATCGTGTTTCTTTCTCAGTTGCCGGTGTTCGTCCCCCCTCAGTAGACGTTGATCCAGCGATGAATTTGATGACATCGATGAAGAGCTTTACTATCTTCAGGAGTGCCAGGCAAGCAAAAACCCCTTGTTCATTCTGATACAATCCCACCCTCTCGCCCCTGCTCTCTTCAACTGCATTAGGACAACAATGATTCATCTTTTAGTTGTTGCGGTAGTTGAACCCCTTATCCTCTGCATAACCTGTCATTGCCACAGTAAATAGATGAAACCCACTAGCATGAGTAGGAGTTGTTTGAGCCGTGATGTGTCTACTCATTCATGCTTGTTGTCATGCTTGCTATTGCATAGAGTTTTGTCAGGTCTGATTAATCAGGAATGAATCGAAGGTGTGTGAACATGTCCTACTGTTGAGAGCTAAATGTGTGAACACGATTTGGTAAAGGTAGCGGTGAGAGGCCATGTAGGAGTACATGGTGGGTTGTCTCATTGAAGCCGTCCTCAGGAACTGAGTTCTGTGTTTGTGATCCATGAAACAGTTACTACCATGCATTGGGCCCGAAACCAATGGACCCTCTCGGCTTCTTAATCACCCTAGTACTTTGTCCAGGAGTTGCAACTAGTTTCTGGTGTTTGTAGGTTATGTGTTGGCGGCCGTGCGTAGCGCTGACCCTAGGGGTGGGCTATGATGCGGTAGATACACCGTGGCGCGGTGTACCGGGCGCCCGTTTGGTGTCTCGGGAACCCTGTTCACATCGTTCGGGGCCGTATGTGGAAACCTCGGACGGACTCCCTGCGGATGGAACCTGGATAGGTGATAAACCTGGACTAGAGACTTGAGTGTTTAGGTAGGCCGTGGCCGACACCCTCGTTGGGCTTCCGCTGGAAGGTTGCCGAGTACATGTCGTGTAAACGGCGGTAAGTGGTGAGAACGCGTGTGAAGAAGTACACCCCTGCAGGGTTAACATCATCTATTTGAATAGCCGTGTCCGCGGTAATGGACTTCTGGGTTGCCTATAACAGTTCATAGACAAGTGAAAGTGGATACTCTAAAACTCGCAAGATAAGTGTGAGTGCTATGGATGGCCTTCTCGTAGGGAGACGGGAGTGGATCCATAGTGGTGTATTGAATGGTGAATATGTGGACTCGTGTGCGCCACCTCAAAAGAGTTGCTTGCAGTCGTAGCTTAGGTTAGCCACTGAGTCAAAGCTGGCTTGCTGGAGTTAAACTCCACCCCCCTTGTTGATACTGATGCATATGTAGCTAGTTCTGATGTAAGTCTTGCTGAGTACCTTTGTACTCACGTTTGCTTAATTTATTTTTTGTAGAGAGAGACTTCAGTCTCGCTAGTAGTTTCCGCGTGGACTTCGACGTTAGCTTGATACCTCAGCTATGATCTTGTGCCCTCAGCAGGATCTGGTAGATAGTCAGGCTTCTTAGCCTTTTTCCATTTGTAGATGTCTGTACTCAGACATGTTAAGCTTCAGCATGTGCTTGATTTGTATGCTGTGATTGTTGGGTCATGAGACCCATGTTTGTAATATCCCGCTCCTCGGAGCCTAAGGATTAAATACTTGAGTTGTAGAGTTATGTTGTGATGCCATGTTATATTTACACATATCGAGCATATTGTGTGTATGATTGAAATGCTTGGTATGTGTGGGATCCGACAACCTAGTTGTTTATCCTTGGCAGCCTCTCTTATGGGGAAATGTAGTAGTCCGCTACAGCCCGGTTCACCGGAGTCCTGCTAGCCCAGCACTACTGCTCAGGACACTTGACTGGCCGGCATGTGTTTCACTTCGTTCCTGTGTCTGTCCCTTCGGGGAAATGTCACGCGGTGACATCCGGAGTCCTGCCTAGCCTCCTACGGCCCGGGTTCCCGGAGTCCTGTTAGCCCAGTGCTACAGCCCGGATTCACACGCTGCTGACCGACATGCTCGATGTGATTCATGTATGCCTGTCCCCATAGGTTAGTGCCGCTTTGGGTTCACGACTAGCCATGTCGGCCCGGGTTCTCCGTCATATGGATGCTAGCAACAATATCATATATGTGAGCCAAAAGGCGCAAACGGTCCCGGGCCATGGTAAGGCGACACCCGTGGGAATACCGTGCGTGAGGCCGCAAAGTGATATGAGGTGTTACCGGCTAGATCGATGTGATTTGGAATCGGGGTCCTGACAATGTCCCATAATATAAGAACGTTTTTGGCACTACACTAGTGCCATATCCAGTCAAAAAACGTTCTTATATTATGGGACGGAGGGACTACGAAGAAAGAGATAGAGAGGAGTAAAAAAATACACTTATAGCCAACCTTATAGCGAACCTTGTTGTAGTATGAGTGACTAAGTGATGACTATGTATGACATGCCAACATCAGATAGCCTAACGCACCGTATTAAATCTCCAAGGGCACGACCGCGCGAGCGATGCAACGGTCGTGGTAGGCGCGACCATGATACGGGCTGCTGGCAGCCCTTGGATCTGAGATCAAACGGTCGCATGCTAAGTTGCTGAAAATTTGCAGAATAACATTCCAGGATAGGATATTCACCCATAGGTCTAGAATCACGCCATGCAACCATTCGATCTCAGATCCAAGGGCTCTCGGAAGCCCGTATCATGGGAGAATGGAAAGCCACTACCCTACCGTTCGCACGCTGGCAGTTCGCTCCTACTCGTCCCCGCACGTCCTTCAATACTACAACGGTTCGCTCCTAGTCGTCCCGTCCATTGACATTACGGCAGTTCCACTAATCCTGACCCTCCTCCCAAATCCATGGCGTCCCAAATCTCCATGATCGGCGGTGAGTACAAGGTTAGAACCATCAGCGGGGATGACTTCGACGTCATCTACACCCGTTCTTCCGCGATGGTGAAAGGATGACATTCTCGCTTCAGACGCATGTTCGAAGACTCAGATGATGAGTGGGTCGCTGGGCTAGATATTGAGTACACCACAGTGCTAGGACCAGAGAAGGGTCTAAAGGATAAAGAGAGGAAGAAGCCCGCCATGATCCAGGTTTGCATGCATGACTTACGCTTGGTTTACCACATATTCCATGCCGACATTGAGTGCCAGGATTTTAAGGACTTCCTCCAGAGCAACCTAGTCAAATTTGTTACTGTAGACTTTGGTAATGACAAAGAAGTCCTGCGTCGGATAGGCCTTGTTGTAGGCAACACCTTTGACCTCCAGAAGAATCGGCTGGTGTCCTCTCGTCAGCCTTCAATGCTGACCCTGGCAGGAGCCATGGTTCATCCTTCATACGGTAAACTGGAGAAACCTCCATACACGTTTCATCGTCATGCATGGAAGCAGAATTTACTAGATATAGACCACATCCACTATGCTACAATGGATGGCTACCTTTGCTTCAATATCTACAAGGGTTGGATGAAGAGCAACATCCAAGTGTGTGGTTCAAGCAAAGAAGTATCGTCCAAGAGGGAGAGGGACAAGGACGAAGTCGAGGACGTGGACGAGGACTCCGAGTAAGGTGGCAGTGTCGTTGCTCATGGTGGTTCTAAACTTCTAATGCAGTGTCTACCGGATTAGTTGCATAGTTTAATTTCAGGTGTGCTTAGTTTAATTTGAGGGGTGTGTTGTGCTAAGCCCCCAGCAGAACTATGTTATGTTTCGTCTCGTTACTTTAACTCTTCAGTATGTACATACTACTAGTATTTCTTTAATAGAATTTAGCACCCCAATTAAGCATGTACTAGCTTTTTTAATAGTACTATATGCATAATTTGGCGACGAGCGCTCTCTATATGTACCACCTTTTTTTAATTTCAGTTTTTGCTCCATGGCGCAATCCATCGATAGTACTACTGTACAAAAGTATACATTTTTAAAAGGCTAGAGTATTGTTCATCACATATATAGATAGTTAAATTCTCAACCTAGAACGATGTGCATGCCATGTAGTAAACCCATACGGAGGAAGTATAGTAAAAATGAGGTGATTTTACCGAGCGATCGGCGGGGGAGCATGGCCTGTCATGCGGTCCCACGTGTCATGATGTACCAAGGCGATGCGCGTGTCCCTCTTGAGGCAGAAGTAATACTACGTGGTTTGAGATCATGGCGAACCGAAGTGTGAAATAATGGTTGCTTCGTCCGTCTGGGAAGGTGCGGCATTGTGATTTGACGTCTCATTGCTCATTACTACTACTGGGCCGGTACGAGTGGGGTGCGTCCCCCTGCTGTTCTGCACTGTTATTTGGTGCTTGACACGTCGACCCGGTTGCTATATGTCCCACATGTCGGCGACAGGAAGTACATAATTCATGAAAGGGAGCGTCGACGGAGGAGTATACTACAGAATTCATGAAAGGGAGCGACTTAGTTTTGGAAAAATCCGTTCTTACGGAGTATGTACCCACTAGGGTTTATAGGGCTCATCTAAAAAACATTCGTTTTTCCGTTTGAGAAGTCTTAATTCTACTATACTAGTAGTAGTACCATTACATGTTGGATTTCGAGGTGCGTTAGATCACCCGACGCAAGCAGTGTCAAGAGGAAACTAACCAATGCATGTACAAGTTCATGGAAATTTAGTGGTCATTCATGCATTCGTTCTAATTAATGCCTCAGTAAACATAACTTCTTGAGAAAAACGAGCGTACTAATTACTTGTGCAAACTACGAAATTAATTCGACCACTCACCGTCTACCTTGGTTGGAGAGATTTTGAAATTGAGCCATAAACTGGAAAGGAGGGAGTAGTAACTTTTGTCTCGATTACTATTTGTGGCCTTGTATAGATGCAAAATGTATTTTTTTATAGTGGCCTTGTATAAGTAAATGGAGGGAGTACTAACCAAGTACGTAGTAGGGACGAGGAGTAAACGGAGGGAGTAGTAAAATTTTCTCCTCGTGCTGCGAGCCACCGCGCGCGTGGGCGAGGGAGCGGGCGTAAAGGCGTACAGTAGTAGTAGTACTACTACTCGTAAGCAAGCTTCACCTCATCCTGTGAGCCACCGCGCCCGTGGGCGGGGGAGACGGCGTACTAAGCAAGCTTCTCCTCGTTCTGCGAGTTGACGGGACACATCAAAAGTACTCTAGTGTATAGAGCCTTGCCTCTAAGGTAGGCCCCACATGGTTTGCCTCTTTTTTAATTTAACATAACGCGTCAAGTCGCAATTTGTTTGTTCACCCGTGGTAGACGATCCTCCCTCCACCAAGTGGACAACCAGTACACGTGCCAAATTACCACGTGGGCTGCCTTTTTCGTACAGAAATGAGCTCCACCGTGTACCCGGCGGGTGTGGTTGGGAAAGAGACGGGAGTACGTGTGCCGTGCGTGCACCTCTTCTCTTCGTGCATGTCCCCCACCTACGTGGGTGTGTGTGAGAGATATACAATCCTAGACATAATGCGCCGTCCATCCCCATGCCTCCGCCCAGTCCGACCACCAGTCACCACCACGCCCCACTCCTCCTCACCTTATCTCTCATCTTTCCCCCTCCACTTTTATATACAAGGGGCCACTATCAAAATTACAATTTGCAGATATACAAGGCCACTAACACTAATCGATGCAATATTAATGGTGTTTGCCTCGTGGTACTAGCAAAGGAGGACATTAATTATCCCTTGCATGCATGCGGGAATTTGTAAAAAATGCATCTTGATGTTCCATGCAATGCATGGGCATCTTGCTAGTCCATGAAAACAACACATGGCAAAATTCCACGGTGAACGAGGTATTTGAATCTGTTGGGAGGGGATGTTTGGATCTTGCCCGGGGTAGCCAAAATATTGGCGACCCTTTTGTCGACCGGTGCCTTTGCCACCGATGAATGAGGAATGGCTCGGGTGCTCATGCTGTCATGCATCCTCTAGCGTGCACGTTGGAGACGAGCTCGCGCAAGCTATGTTTTTTTGTCCCACAATGCCGCCCGAGCCGCTCGCAGACCGACCGGCGACCCGCAAATTACGCCATCCAACCGTAGCCGCACACATTATGACAGCAACTCAACCAACCAGACGAAATTCACGCAAACACATAGACAAGCTGATATTTCATATAAACAACGACGGAAATCATATAAAATACCAGATTTTCATACAAACATGACGGATTTCATTACATTCAAATGAACTACGCGGTGCTAGTTCTGGACAGCACAGGTATATAATACCTGACCTAAATGGTCGCCCGCCGATCGATTTGTGTTCCTCATGTCTGGCAGCACGATCACCGGACTGCCGGGAGCCCCGGAGGTATATGCTTCAGCGCAAAGGACGGCTCGCTTCCCCACTGCCCAACTGATATCATTGGCTGGTGCCGAAGATGATGGTGGCCAGCACCGATTCGAGTTCATCACCGGCCACTACTTCGCCATGGCCGGCACCGGCTCGAGTTCATCCTAACATTCCCCTCTTCCGTGGAGCCCATGCAAGGTCGACGAAGGTCCTCGCAACAAAAGGATCCGGCAAGACACCTGCTGTGTATGCCGACGTTGCCTCCGCGGTGGCCTTCATGGGACCCAAGCTGCGGCGGCCTCCCGTGTTCTACCTCTTCTCGATGATGGCGGCGGACGCGGAGGCGCTGGCCACCAACTCGTCGCTCTCCGCGCACCCGGCTTCTGTCGCTGCTTGCATGGCGCGGCCGCCGGCATGGGAGTCTCAGCCATAGAAATGGGAGACGCAGTACGAGGCGGCGGCATGGACGGTAGTAACAACGCCCGTGCGCCAATCCTCATCGAGCTGGCCTGGAGCGGCGATTTGCAGAACCACCCGCCGGCTTGGGGCGGCAACTAGCTCCGTCGGGCAAGGGGAGGGAGGTGGATCAGTGAGCTGCATAGCTCGTATCCGGTGGGCTACCCAGCCAGCTTGGATGCAGAATAACTACTCTTCATAAGCCATTGTAAGAGTGGACAAAATGGTGGACGAGATAGGGGAGCGGCGGAGGTGTGCGATTCTTGGCCGGCGTTTGGCCTCGTTTAAATAGGAGATTAAATAGATGGCGGACGGGAGGAGCTCGGCCAACGTTGCGTGTAACGTCAGCCCGGTCATGAACAGACGTGTGTCTAGAGTGGGTTTCTTGGCTTCCACACGGGCGGGTTTCATGGAGGCGTTTGAATGCGGCACGGGGGCGTGTTCAGCCGGGCGTGCCGCGAGTGGCGCCCTCGACTCTGACCTAGGAAACCGTGCCATTCTTCCACTGACGTGTGGGCTCTTTGGGTGCATGGCTTGCATGTCAGTGACCCAACGCAGGCAGCACACAGCAGAGGAACCTTTGGTGGGCCAGGGTGGTCAGAAGCGGGCATTTCATAAATCAATGATTGTTCATTGAGTGTGACGTCATCTTTTTCATGTAGATAAGCCTACTATGTTGATAGCCTGTTCGATACGTTGTGATTCATAAAGACCGCTGCAAACATCAATGTTCTGCTTATCACAGATAAGATTGATTAATACCTATAACAATCCATGTCCTTAACAAAGGGTGCATGCACGTATAGGTTGAGCGTGTGTCTTGTGTCGTGTGTTGTGTGCATGCAGGAATGCGAGTGTTGCGTGCGTGCAAGGGTACGTTTCTGTGTTGCATGCATGGGTGCGTACGTGCGTGTGTTCGTGAGTGCATGTGTACGTGTCAGTGTTGCACGCCAGCATGCGGGCGTGTGTACGTGTCGGTTTGGCATGCCTACATGTGTGCGTGTCTTGCGTGTGTGAATGTGTACGTGCGGGGTGAGGCTACACGTCAGTCGACTAACTTTTTCATCTTTGGTCATTACATTTTCCAGCCGTTGGATACGAAATCAAGGGCCTCCAGTTTATCATCGAACTCCACCCCCTTGAGCCGCCAGCCACCACCGGCCGAACCGCCAGCCCCCGCCGCCCGCGGCCGGCCCGCCCTCCCCGAAACCACTCCCCACCGCCGATCCGCCGCCGCACCGGCCATCCCTCTAGCGCCCCCCTCGCCGAGCTTTTTCTTCGGGGATCCCCACCCCACCGCCCAATGAACGCCCCCCAACCGTCGGTGACTACCAACCAGAGGTCTCACGACTTTGAATACCCACCGACCACTAATTTATTACCATTTATGTCCTTCATATACGCGCTGGCGGGTGGGCCCAATGGTAATGTGCGCTGCTGAATGTGGACCATTTGACTGGTCAATTGATCATGTTATCAACAAATTACGGAGCTGTATGGTGAGCCAGTGACCGTATGATCACCCTAAAATGTACTCCTATTTTATTAACATAGTACAGACTCAAACTACCATTTCTTTCTTTCATATACGGGCTGACAGGTGGGCCCCATGGTTACGCGCCCCGATGGTGCAACACTAGTTGCGCCGCGTGGAATGTTTGACTGGTCAATTGATTGTGTCATCAACAAAATACGGAGTTGTATGGGTGAGCCAGTGACCGTATAATCATGATATGTATTTGTTTAACACGGTATAGATGCAAGGGCTCATATATACGCGCAAGCACTCACCGCTATAAGCGCACACACGCGAACCCTACCCCTATGAGCACCTTCGAGAGAGTGGGCTAGCATATATGATCTTGAGATTTTATGAAGTCACCATAGGTGCCTCGTAGTCGAGTGGAATGTCTCCTCCCACTGAACGTACATCACCGAAAAATAGTGAAATTAACACAAGATAAAAGCGAGCACCGGGACTTTAACCTTGGTGGGCTCGAGAAACCACTGTCCTCTAACCATCCAACCACATGTTTGTTAGCACGACAAAATATATGTGGTGACCGTAATGAGCTTATTCTGAATTCATGTGACCATATCGTGCTTTCGCTTCAAATACAATGACCGTAACTATCATCAACAAAATACGGAGCACGCATCAAATACAAAGTCCGTTAGTGTCATCAACAAAATATGGAGACGTATCGTGAGTTAGATATAGTTGTACTATTGTATATGCTTATTTTCTTAGTGGCCGATTGCGTGTGTGGTGTGATGGGCACATCATTTCTAGTTGTGGTGGGTCAACATGAAGACTCATGGGTCGGTTCCATCCTCCACCACATATGGGTTGGAACGGGACGTGTTATACGAAGACCCATGTGGAGGACTCGGCGTACAACACGAAGCTACCAGAGTCGCGGACGACTCTATCCCCACTAGTGATAAGCCGACTATATATGATTTGTAACCCTAGGCCCTTAGTATGTTAGACGAGCTTGGGGGCTAGTTCGTCGATAGTATACACACACGAACAAAGCCTGGTATTTACGTGTAATTTGTACACACCCCTATCACTAATATACAGTACCCGGAGTAGGCTCTTTCTTCAACTGCAAGGGTCCGATCCGAAGTTTGGTAAAACTTTACCTCGTATTACCATCCAGCCTAACAGCCAGGGATATCCTACCGAATGATATGATGAAATCATATTTGCCAACTACTAAGAGAGAGGTGTGTCGGGGGGGGGGGCAATGTGTGCGAGAGACATGTAGGCACATATATGTGCGTATAGAGGGCTAGTAGAGACCGTGCTTGTGTATATATGCGTGTGAGAGAAATAGTGTTTTCCAACTGAGATTAGTGGAAAGAGTGGTACAAGTAGTCAGAAAGAGAGATAGAGAGAAACAGAGAGAGCATGTGCGTGAGACACCCCGACACCCTGAGAGAGATTGTGAGCATGTGTGAAAGAGAAATGCCGATGCATATAAAGTGTGTGCACTTATGTGTTAGATAGAGAGATATATAACGCATTTGTGAGAACGGGGCGAGGCATAGTGCATCTACGTGTAAAAGGCGGTTCTACACATTAAATTAAAATATAAATGGCATTATTATTTTTGGATGAGATCATGAATTTTGCAAATTGCGTATGGACGAAAATCGGTCTATCAGACACCCATACTCTATTGAATTCAAGCATGTGCATGTGTTTATTTCATATTATCGATCCATAGAGTGACAGCGGTTTGAAATACAGGCAGTGGATGTTTTTGCAATTCATATATAAACATTAATTAGTGCACTCCATGTTGTTAGTGTGAAGCACTTTATACATTTGTTACTTGCATGGATACATTCCAAATTGCTAGCTACGAAATAGAATACATGTCGAATTCAACATAAAGGGGGTTTCGAAGATTCGAATTCATAGGAAGTGCATTCATCTATTTGAACCCGAGATAAGGGCATTTGTAAATCAGATGTAAAAGGGGGCATCAATATTTGTTGTGAGTTTGAACATGCTATATATATTCGTACGCATATCTAACTTTTTTTGCAACCAAGGAGATTATATCTGGAACCATGCATGAACTGAAGTAAGTTGAATATTTTTTAATATATACTCGTGTACAATGTATATTCAAATGTACCCCCTCCATTCCAAAATAATCATAGCTTTAGGATTTTCAAGAGTAAAGATTGTGAAGTTTGACAAATCCTGAAAGTTCAATTCAAGAGAACCGACAACGTTAATGCTTCTGCTCCCAAATATTGATTGAAGCGCCAAATAGGCCTCTGGTCACCCGAAACCACGCGAGACTAATGTTTTGGTGGTAGGAAATTACTGTACTGACTCTGGCCCGTGTAGCCTATCGGCCCTATGTCCAAAGGTCTAAACCGGGGTAGGTTTGTAACTTCACCAAGACTCCAGTCTCAACCACCTCCGAGAAGCATTCATACGCCGTGGGCGCCTACCCATGCACGAGGCCGAAATCTATCCCGCCCACATTTGGGACACCTGACATGACTGTCCTATCCCCAACCGGCAATATGTCCGAAATTTTAGATGGGGACATAGTTTGTAACTTTCCCCAAATTTCAAACAAGCGCGTCTCAAACCGAAACATCACTACTAGGAAAAGGCCTACTAATGGCGCACCAGTTTTGCCTACTAATGGCGCATCACTGGTGCGCCATTAGTATCACGCCACTAGTATTTTTTACTAATGGCGCACAACTGGTGCGCCATTAGTATCTGGTATACTAATGGCGCACCACCCAATGCGACATTAGTATATAACGCCAAGCGCCATTAGTATGCCTCCCAGGGGCCATATTTAACCATGTGCTTTGGCACACTAATGGCGCACTGTGGATAGATGCGCCATTAGTATACTTGGCATACTAATGGCGCACTCTGTCTTGATGCGCCATTAGTATCCTTTGGCATACTACTAATGGCGCACCTTGTGGTGATGCGCCATTAGTATGAATATTTGTTTTTTTTACTTTTCTGATTTTTGCACAGGTTACAAAATATATTTTTTGACAGAATATAGACAGTAGCACACAACAATAGTAGATTCATCGAATACAATAGAAGATTAGTCTCCGAATACAATTCATCATATTAATCTCCGAATTCAAAAGACCGAAAAAAGATAAAACATTACAAGTCTCGAGACCGCAAGTATCAAGTTTGTCTTCACATTACAAGTCGATATCAATCATCTAAACTACCATCACATAGAAGAGAGCTGCGGTCATCACGATGAGCATCATCGTGATCAAACTGGTCTTCATCCGGTTCCTCCAACGCTCCCTCCTCTCTCCCGCTAGATAGCGGGCGTATTTAGATTCGGCCTCCGCCCTAGTGGTGTACCCTTTGTAACTGTTACTGCTGAAATGGTGAACCTGTCTCCGACACTCCTCCTAGTCGTCGTAGACTCCAGGAACCTCTATGCACAAGCCAAACAATAGACAATACATACATAAGCAATATATAAGTATGCAACAGAAGGATCAGAAGAGAAAAGCAAGACATTAATAGCACAATTCATGGTCCTACTAATAAATAGCATCGATTACATCTAAGTTGAGCGACTGTCGAAACCAAAGAGACATACAATTCATTAAAGTTTAATTACAACATGAGCCAATCAATGTTTCAGAACTACACATCACTACTTTCGATTCGACTCATGGACAGGAGCGTGGATGAAGCCGCCGTCTGTCGTGATGGTCATGAAATCGCGGGCGTTGTCAGCCTGCATTTGTAGCATTCCGTCTATATCAATGTTGGACGTTTGATATCTGAGGAAGAACTGCCCCGAGGTATGAAGGACATCTTGATGGATGATGTCCGCAAACTCCGACTGGATGCGAAAGAATTCTTGTCTGATGTCCGCATCCTGGATTGCCGACAAGCTCGCGGCCCAATCTTTGAGATTATTTGGTAGCAGAAGGTGATGATGGTCCCTTACGATCGCCCGCATGTGATGGAGGGCATAGTAGGCATCCTTCTGACCGCCAGGCGGCTGCTTGATGCAGCAGAACGTCGTATTGTGGGCGAACACGTGCTTGCCGTACTTACGAACTACCCTGATGAAGGTGCCTCCAGATTTGGCGTAGCTAGGGAGAACATCATCAAGAACTTTCTTCATATTTGTGTAGTCTATCTTGGAGTTACGGTTCGGGTCGAAATACGTGGCCATGGAATATTTCGGGCTTAAGAGGATGAGTGTGCAATGTGTGTCACTGCACCGAACACGGAATGTTACAAAAAAAAGAACAATCTAAATCTAAGAAATCATATGTTACGGGGCAGTTAAGGGATGACTTACTCGGGAAAGTAAGGCAGAAGGAAGTTATCCTTATCTGGGTTTGCCAGAATGACGTCTTCGAGGTGTGAACTCGCGACTTGGCGGTCCCCAGCGCTGCTAAAGAGCTTGGCACGCATGTAGAAGGGGTCGACGATCACGATGTCCGGGGTCTTGTCTCTAATGATCGGCATCTCCATACTCAGCGAAAACAGCCGAACGAAGGTGTAGTGCAGCGGATGAAGGTTGAACATAGCAAAGATGTCATCAAACCGCAGGACGATCGTACCCCCGATGGCGCCATCCACAAAGCCCTTGCCCTCTGGCACCTTGGCCATGAAAACCGGGTATGCCACATCATTCTCTCTGAGACGCTGCTTCTCCCAAGAAAGAACACTGTCGTGCAGACTCCGCATAGCACCGGTTGCAGCATTGAGCATATTTGTCGGTAGCATTGCCCTACCCGCCACATGCACCCTCCTCAAGATATCCTTAGGTGAAGGTGGCCCGTCCTGAGCACGGATCGTACTCGGTGCCGGCTGGCTCGCACCGGCGGCCTTTTTAGTCGGTTGTTTCCGGCCCTTCTTCTTGATCTGCTGTAATGGGACCGAGTTCTGCTCACAGACCGCCTTCTTGAGCGTGTTGGGGCTGATAATATTTGGCACCTCCGCTATCTAAGGCTCGGTGAAGGCGGCAGCTGGAGGCATCTCCTAAGAACTGAACGCCAGACGATGCCTGTTGCAATTGGGTTTCTCCGTCGTACCAGCTAGATCGCGGTCGTCTTGTTTGGGTTCTTGAGAAGGAGGCCCGCAGAACTCGTCACCGTACGCATGTTCGGCAAAGTACTTATCGACGTTGGTAAATGTACCATCGTCGGTGTCGTTGTCATCCGGATCCTGTGCCATATGCATGTCCGGATCCTGTGCCATAGGGATGTCCGGCATGTCCGGTAGCATTGCGGCGTTCTTGCCATGGCTTGGCGCCGGCACGACTGGCGGTCTTATCTGTGGGGTGGTGTACCCCGCCCCCAAACGAATCTGGCTCTTCGGCCAAAGCAGGGGCCAGCTTACGCAGGAGCTGAGCGTCATCTCATCTTCTTCGTCGGCCCCAGCGGGTCGAATCGGAGGTAACAGCTCGTCGCAGCCTGGCAGCACCCAAACCACTTCAACCCTATACATTGTGGGTGGCATCGGATTACCGTGGAACACGGGGTTGCCCGGTTGAACGATTCTACCCTTGGCGACATCGACCATCTCCCCGCCCACGAAGTGCAGGAGAGTGCAACGAATGTTGGCGGCGCCCTGTGAAAACATGTAAGGCGTCAGGGATGCCCAGTCAAAGGCAAGGAGATGAAGTCCTCGCCTGAGAGGCTTAGTTACCGTGATGCCGTCGAGCTCGACTAGTGTCGAGGCACCGCCAACGGCGGGCGTGCAACTGATGGAGGGCCGCTTGCTAGCGAGGTGCCGGCCGGCGTACACCCGGGTGCATTAAGCTCCAATGCCGGTGTCGGAGACACCAATACCGCCGCCGCCGGAGACACCAGTGGCGCCACCACCGGAGACACCAATACCACCGCCGCCGAAGACACCAATGGCGCCGCCTGCGCGTTGTGTGAGTTGCTGGCCGTGAAGCTGGGAATTGGGGGCGGCCCCTGTTGGCCACCCGCAATCCACGTCGTTATCCCATGAATCAAGGTAGGCATAATGCCGGTAAGTGTCGATCCCAGTTGTTGTTGCACTTTCTCTTGGACCATCTCCGGAATCTGCGCCACTTGCGCCTTCAGTGCTTCAACTTCGCGCGACTGGCTATCCGAGCTAGTCTTTTTCTCCTTTCGCCCACCAGCGCCATAGTATGACGACCATTTTGTGGACAAGCCTTTGCCGGTCACACGACCAGCTGACGTCGGCTTATTGAGCTTATCCCTGTTTTTCATTACGTTCAATGCCCTATTCAAACGGGTGTCGAAAGGGGAGCTCTGAGACGACCCTGCGCTACTGCTTTCTTTGTCCTGCGGAAGGAACGTGAACCATTTAGAAATATTGGGGATTAATTAGAATGCAACCATATGGAGCTAATTACGCGGGGGTGTATTCCTTACCCGAACAAGCTCAGGCTCCTTGGTATTTGGATCCGTGGTAAGCTCCTTTGTTACCGGGTCCTCCTTGTACCGGGCCCTGAGAAAGTTCCTGGTCTGCTTGTCACTGTATTTCTCGAAGCGGGGCAGTAGGCCTTGCTCGGCACGCTCCGCGTCCTCCTTGTACCATATAGGCTCCGCCACTCTGTAACCGCCGGGACCGAGTTGGTGGACCCCTATGTTCAACTGCCGCATTTCTTTCCCCCACTGACTTGATTCGGAGGTTGCGGGGCTCTCGCACTTGATCTTGAACTCCTTGTAGTCATCTTCGCTCATCAAAGGATATTTTGCCTTGATCTTCTCATAACTATCACCTTTGTCAATCATTGCCTTCACCGTGCTTTTCCAAATAGACAGGGCCGTGCTCATCGTCGTGAGGGCGGCACCGTTCACTTTATTACCCGAGAGGCGTGTGTTTGCGAACTCAGAGGGGAACTTGTATCGTTCGTGCAGCTTCGTGAAGAGGAGGCTGCGCAAATTCCCTCGGTCCTTATGCCTTAGGTTCTCGGTGTTGATCGAGGCGGTGCTCCAGAGAATGCACCCGAGCTGAATCGAGTACCCCTTGACTACGTGTTTGGGCGCCGTCGGATGCCCGTCGGAGTTCACTTCAGTAAATTCCTCCCTGATGGTGCCGAGCACGTTCGGGCGCCGGTCCTTCCGTTGCCTCTTCGGTTGGCTGCCATCTGTGCGTGCGCCGCCATCATCAGTGGTGGCATCCGCGGCGCCATAATCAGTGGTGTCATCCCCGACGCCACTAGGGGTTGTGTAGTCAGGATCGGTGTCTTCCGCGGCGTCCTCATAGCGGTGAGGTTCTTCCTCCAACTCCTGGGATAGCTCCCAGAATTGCTTGCAGCCCGAACCGCCGGCCTCATTGTTGTGGGCCATGTTTCGTTCTAAATAGGAAAAAAGTTTGGTCAAAAAGTTGGTTATTGTCAAGGAACATGATCATGGTCTCATCATTTAGGGTTTGCCGACACCACGGCATCCTAAAAGCTAAGCTTTTATCATTTAGGGTTTGTCGACGCCGAGGCACTCTAAAAGCCTAAGCTTACATCATTTTGGTTCTCATCGACACCGAGGCACCCTATAGAAGCCAAGTTAAGTTTTCATCATTTAGGGTTTATCGATGTCGAGGCACCCTAGGTTGGGCCTAATGACTTGGCACTAATCACTTGGCTCTATTGCCACCTATGTTGGGTTTATCATCTAGGGTTTATCGATGCTAAGGAGAATTCTAAGTTGGGCCTAATCACTTGGCTCTATTGCCACCTATGGTTTAATGCAGCAAGAATGGCGGGGCAGTTGATCCTACTTAACTAAGTACTAAGATACCCCGGCCCATGCATTAGTTGCAAGTACCCCATATGTCCTATTTTTTAGCAAAGCCATGCTAAAATTCACGGAAAAATTTCAGCATGACCTTTGCTGAAAATAGGACATATGGAGTACCCGAATTTGCCGAAACGGAAGTTAATCGACATTCTGGCAAACTCAAGGGCCTCTTGGGGTACCTGCAAATTCATCACGACACAATGGTCGGAGACAAAACCCAGCAAACTAGCACCACAATGTGCCTCTACTTTCATATGGATGAAAAGGCCACAGACCATATGGTCCTGTGCTTGCATATGGACAAAAATTAGCTCAACTTATGTGAGCTTCCATTCCAGATCTAATAGGTCACCCAACAAAAATTATAAGTCCTCACACCATATATACTTTATCACATTATAAGTCCTCACACCATCAACTATGAAAAAATCTGAGAGTATAAGTCTGGTTACATTCACCCAAGTCCAAACGTAAAATTTTGTCCAACATAGTACATCCCACTTTGATAATTACATAGGATTTAATATACCGAACAAAACCTGACAAGTGATATGTGTTTTAAGTATCTACAGAACTAACTAGCAGCAGGTGTGCAATGACAAAATTCTGGAGTTATGCTATGCAATCTAGAATGTAGTCTAAGGGGAACTAACTAGCAGCAGATCATCTAGAACACATGTGAGTACTTCAATGGAAATAGCAACATCAGGAAGAAAATAAGGAACATTGTCCCACAGTAGCAACAACAGGTGTTCAATTAGTCAAGCAGCAGGAACACACAAGCAAAGCATGTGTTCAATTAGTGAAGCAGTTGGTGTGACTGTATAAATTACTCTACTGATACATGATACATTTTTCATGTGCATTGATCACTATAGCCTTGTTCTCTGACCAAACATCTTCATCTCACTACATGGACAGCGCAGTGTACTATTATGTCCACTCACAGACCAAGAAATTGCAACCAATAACGAACAAATGCCTAATGGTTCCATGGAGCTACTGGATTAAGTGAGAGCTATATGCGGTTTTTTTTAAAACAAGTGAGAACTCCTACATGCTTGCCAGGCCATGAAAAAAATGAGTGATGTTTCCATAATTATTTCTTAGAGTGAATACAGTATGTTCTCCAAAACTCAGCAAACAATATGCAGATCGTTCTTAGTGTCTCTTGCTTTTCTGATAGCCAAATAGCCACTAATAATATGCCATTGGGATCATCATCGCTTCAAATCATTTGTCTGGAAACAAAGGAATGTATAAACTGAATTTGTAGAATAATAAAGACAGATATGAGTTGCTAGCTGTTATGAGGCACCAGATATGTCTTTGCTTGCTGTAGTTGTGGTTCTGTGTCATTGATGTCCTAGGAGTTTTCTCAAATTTTACTAGCTCAAGTGTGATGCTATTTCCTATTTACCTATGTGTGCCACAGTTACTTTGTTACATAATTACCCTTTCATAAACTAAGCAATTAACATGAGCACATAGTTACATACTAGTATGTTTCACACAAAAGCAAACAAATCTCCTGGAATGTGTCACGAAATTGAGTTTTAACCAACTGCCATATATAATTTTTCTATTAAGCACAGATCATTTTTGTTCAGGTTTCTTTTCCAGAAGAAGTATAAATCTGCTCCTAAACAAACAAGGTCGGCCCTGTGACGAGTTGGATAACAGCTAGCTACACTGACAGAGAGGAAGACGAAATCAAAGGGGAGGAGTGGAACCGGTGCAGCTCACCGAGAGGAAGATGATGGCGAGCTCGTGCGGGGCCGGGGTTGACGAGGTGACGCGGATCGACGGTGAGGCTGCGATGGCCGGAGGTGGAAGAAGACCTCGATCCGCATGATGCAGAGTCGTCGAGCTCGAACGGCTGGCCGTAGATGACGTAGAATAACACTTCAGAGCTCCTGGACTCCTTGGTGGGGTGCGGGGACGACGGTGGTCACAGGGACGATGCGGTGATGGGGACGACCTAGTCGGGTGAACCGACACGAGGGGAGGGGAAGTGGGGATGTGCTAGGGTGTGGAGCGGGCACGGGGGTCGTCGGAACGGGTGCGGGGGAGCCGGAGCGGGTGT